>NC_135486.1:129059914-129378664 GCF_052094955.1 Ictidomys tridecemlineatus
GGAGGCACATCAGCTCAATCCCCAGTCAATCCCGCGAGGAACGGTTCCCTCCACAGCCCAGGGCTGCCCAGGGTGGCCTGGTGGAGGGCAGGGTGTGCACGTGGACCTGCCCCAGGGCCCTGCGGACACCAGCCCCACGCACACCCCACCCAAAGGGGCTCCAGGGGGCCCCAGGGCGGCAGCCAGTTCCTGCTCCCGAGGGTCCAGGAAGAGCGCCACCGTCCCCAATCTCTGATCTGGGGAGGCTCAGCCATCCAGAGCCGCCAGCCTCTGAGGTTCAAGGTCTCGGGAACCGGTCCTGGCCCTGGTGGTCATTCTTGTTCCAGGCAGTTGTGGCGGGTGGCCCTGGGCCCAGCCCGTCCCCTAGCTCTGGCAGCCACTGTGACCTGTGGGGTGTGCCCTGTCCCCTCCCACCCAGGGCTTCAGGCCCACCCATCGGGGGCTCAAATCCGTGAGAGTCACCGTGGAGTCTGACACCAGGTCTTCCCAGGACCTCCCTGGGCAGGGCCTGGGCTGGAAGCTGCAGATCAGATCCCCGGGATGTGTCTCTCCACTGTGGGTCGGAGGCGGAGGAGGCCGCTCGGGTCTGGGCAGGGTCTCAGGGCAGAAGCTGGGCAAGCCCGGGCTCTCCCCGCCACAGCTGGGGGTCCGGAGTCTGATTTTCTTTAGAGACAGGGTCTCGCTAAGCTGCTGAGCGCCTCGCTTTGGCTGAGGCTGGCTCTGAGCTCGAGATCCTCCTGCCTCAGCCTCCCAGGTCTCTGGGATGACAGGCGTGGGCCACGGCACCTGGTAGAATCTGCACCTTTTATCATCTCGTGCGGTGCTCGCGATGGACCCCAGGCCCCCGGAGCATGCCAGGCAAGGGACCAGCCCCGAGCCCCACCCCCAGCCAGAATCAGCACCTGAGCCAGGACTCTGGGCGACCCCTGGGCACGGTGACATCTCCTGGCCATTTGAGCAGGGCGCTCAGGCTCCAGTGCTTTGGGGGACCTGGTGACGTCATTAAGCAAGGCCAACTCAGATGCAAAAGACGGTTCCCGTCTGGAAATGCGAGCTCTGCGGGGCTGGAGCTTGCAATGTTCTGAGAGTCTGGCGCCAAAGTGAAACGGGTTTCGGGCGGGGCCTTGGGCAGGGCTGGTCCAGGGCTCCCCAGCTCCGCTGCCTGGAGGAGTCAGCAGGGCCACTCTGACCCCCTGGGCCTGGGGTTGGCCAAGTCCCCGGTGACTCCAACGTGCGGGCGGGTTGGAGACCCCAGGTCTAGACGCCCAGTTTGCAGGGGGCAGCAAACTCTATCAGTAAAAGCTCAGACCCTAGACACGGGCTTTTCTCCCGCTGCCCTTCAACCAGGTGGCACCACTCTGAGTTCAGGAGGCTGCCGGCCGGACTTGGCCGTGAGCCGTGGTCTGCAGACCCCTGGGCTCCGGGGAAGCCTGGCGGGTGCAGAGGCCCGGAGGGTGGGCCGTCCCTTCCTTCCTGGTATCCCCCTGCCCCTGCGCCACCTGGGAAACCCGAGCAGCCCTGGATTATGGAAAGCTCATGGTGACAAGGCCCCCGTCGAGTGCTGACGTGGCCTGGGTCCGCTCCAAAGGCTTCAGGTTGGGCCCCAGATCCTGCATCACCCTGGCAGGACTGCAGGGAGCTGTCCTGTGACAGGTGACGCCGAGTCTCGCCCCCCAGCCGATGAAGTCGTTGAACCTCAGAACTAGGGACTGTTTATTATGGAAGGCAAGGAGGGCTGGTGCACCTCTGTGTGTATTATTACAGACCCATTTCTTTTTAGATAAAAATGAGGCACAGAGAGGTCAAGTAATTTGCCCCAGGCCACACAGTGATAGTGTCAGGGCAGAATGGAACCCAAGTCTGCCTGACTCCAGGGCCTGCTCTCCTAATTACTTTGCCGTATGGCCACCCCATAAACTTTGTGTTGAGAACTGTCACTAATCCACCACTGTCTCCAGTCACCGCCACGCCCAAACTCAACCTTCCCAAGGACAGCAACCCATTGGCTTGGTTTGCTTGGGCAGCCATCCTGGGCTCTTCTGGTTCTTGACTGACATTTAGATGTCATTTATCCTTCCTCTACTTTGAGCTGCAGCTAGAGCTGGGGCACCTAAAGTTGTTCTGCACATCTCTCCAAGGAAGAAGGAGTCTGGTATGGCTGTGTAGGTTGCGCACTGCACGACTCTAGAGGCTCATGGATCATGTAGTCTGTGTGACCGATGTTCCTGGAGTTGTGCGGCACACCACCCGCTCAGCTGTTCATGGCTACCCTTGAGGCTGGAGGGAAGAGGCCCAGGACTGTCTGACATCAAAAAGAAAGAAGTCATCCAAAAGGGGGTCTCCCCATGGGAAAGGCCGCCATGCACCGTGGGGTCTGTGCTTACGGCTTTGGGAAACCTTTTGGGTCAGGAGCAGGCGGTAGTTGGCGCTTCCTGGGGAAGCCCCATGCAGCTTCCTGGTGGCTCTCTCTGCAGGGCCAGGTCTGGACTCTCACTCCTGATCCAGGAGGCAGCTCCCCACTCCGCGCTCCACGCCTGGCCCTTGAGTGGTCTCTCCAGCTGCCCGCAAACTGGCCCCGGGGGCCGTTCTCACGCCGGCGACACCTGCACCTGCTCCTCCAAACCCAGGCTGCCGGGAACTCCCAGCCGGTGCCCTGAGCCATTTCCGTAACCGCTGCTCCCGGCCAGTGTGTTTGCCGGGGTTTGTTTTGCTTTTCGAGCCAGGCGCTGGGCCAGGCTTTCCCTGCGTTGGCTCCTGGGTCCCTTGCCACCCCCCTGGCAGGCAGGATCTGTGGTCACCCCATTTTACAGACTGGGTCTCTGAGGTTCAGAGAGGTTGGGCCAATTACCCAAAGTCACACAGCTAGAAAGCGGCCGAGTGGGGAGGCAGACCTGCGATCTCTCAGACCTTGGGGCCCAGATTCCTCACTATCTTCCTAGAGTCGTGTCCTCTGTCCTAGGTCCCCATCTGTGGTTGGGCCTTGGGTCTGAGAAGCCAGGTGAGTGATCATCGTGTTGCCACTGGCCATGACGATGGTCGAGCGGGTGGTGACGATGGGGGTGGCAGAGATGTGGGTGATGGGGGTGACGGCGAGCGTGACAACGTGCCCAGTGTTCTCACGTGCAGGTGACACAGGCCACCTGACCAGCCACCGCTCCCTCCGCCTGCTCCAGGGCCAGCACTGCCCAGCAGGGTCGGGTCAGCCGGGTTCCTGTGCCCTAGGGCAGAGCGCGTCCCTTGCACCCGTGGGAGACACCAGGAGGGAGGCGGCCTCTCTGTCTCCTGCCGAGTCACCGTTTCCCGTCGGACTCTGAGTCGGGTTTTGCTTTTGCAAGTCCTGGGCCCTGGGCACGCACTGCCCGGCTCGTGCCAGGGTCAGGCTGGCCCAGGAGCTGAGGCCCAGCCTCCCTGGGCTCTGCAGAACCCCCAGGGCCATCAGGCAGGAGGAGGCCAGACCTCCAGGAAGTGGAGGCTGAGACTCTGAGGTCCCCAGGGGAGGCGGTGAGATGGCAGCCGCATGCACACGGGGCCTGGTGGCCCTCTTGGTTGGGGGAGACTAGACCTTCACCCACACAGTGACCCCGGGTCCCACCCGGCAGACTGATAACCTGAAACCTTACCCTTGGCCACAGGTGAACCAGAGGCTTGTCCCAGAAAGCCATGTCCCAGAGAAAGAATGTCCACCCCTCCTCCACACTCACTTCTCAGATGACACCGGGAAGCGGAGGAGGGACAGGTTGGGAGGGGGGAAAAAGTGGGCTCTGCCATCAAACCGCCTGGCTTTGGATCTCAGCCTCACCACTGGCCAGCTCTGTGTGACCTTGGGCAAGTTACTTAACCTCTCTGAGCCCCATTCGTTATCTGCAAAATGTCGCTGACTACACTACCTGTTTCTCTGGGCTGTCGCGGGGAATTCACTGAAATCGTGCCGAGGGAGAGCTCAGTTTCCCTGGGTGTAAAATGGGGATGATAAATAATGACACCTACCTGAAGCAGTTTGATGAAATAGCATGGGCGCCCGGCGTGCGGCATATACGTAAAAAACACCCGAGGCCCTGAGTTCAGTCCCCAGCATCAAATGATAATAAAAAGATCCTGCCTGTTATTGTTATTGGGACGCCCAGGGACCCCTGGGTGGAGTCTGAGGGTGCTGGGAGCAGGGGGGTGTGGCCCGGGTCTAGTCTGGGCTCCGGCACCCACCTGTCCATCATCCATTCAGCAAGTGTTCTTGGAGCGTCTCCTGGGGCTTGGGGACTTGCTGAAATTCCCAGGAAGCAGAGGGACGGCCCCGGGAGACGCTCCCTGGACATCTGCTGAAGGAATTCGTGAATTGCAAACAGAAGGTGCTCAGCATTGCAGACTGGGTGTCTCCCCTCCTCCCACCAGGCCAGGTGGGGCCCTGTGGACCCCCCCCCCCACCTCCAGTTCTGCCGTGAGCTCACGGCCCAGTGAGGCGCCCCCTGACCCCCGGTACCAGCGGGCCACAGGGCCCCGTGAGGCTCAGCCAGGCTCCTGTTCCAATGGCCCGTGCGTGGCCACCCACCAGCCTGCTGACCGAGGACCATGGCTTCTTCCCGGGACCCTGATTGCCCTGAACTCTGCAGTAAAGGTGTTCCTGGGCAGGTGGCTCCTCCACGGCCAGCCGCCGTCCTCTCTGGACTTGGGCAGTGACCAGGGTGGGGCTCCGTGGCCAGGAGCTGAGCCCCCGAGGACTGGCCCTCCCGGCCTCTGCTGTGGTCCTCCACAGGTGGGGTGGGTGGGGGACCTCAGAGGTGGCTGGGCCACCGCTCTGGCCTCTGGCCTCTCTCAGAGGGCAGGGATGGCCTGGGAGCAGCTGAAAAGAGCCCCCGGATGCGACAGTGGGTGGACTCTCTGCCCATTGGGCTTGGACCAGCAGAGTTTGAGGCCTGAGTCGGTCCCAGACTTTGGGCTCTGCGGGGACTGCAGCCAGAGATTGCAGCCAGAGGGGCCGGAGTCTGTCCTCGGCCACAGGCAGACAGAATAGAGATGTGTGCGTGCGTGTGTGCTTGCTCTCGTTGGTGTGCATGTTGCACATGGGTGTGTGCGTGTGCATGCGTGCATGGGCCTGTGTGTGCGATGGAAAAGAAGCAGCAGCACCTCCCAAATTCAGATCCTATACAGTTTGGGACAAGCGACAGGAAATCGAACTTAACTTAATCTCCGATGGCAGTTCATAGAAGAGTCTAAAATAAAAGCCCCTCCCAAATTTTGGGGACCCAAACGTCCCTCAGTGGCCTACCCAGGCAGCAGTTTAAATTAACGCACCAGTGTGGACGGCTCCGTAGAGATAGCTGGCGAGGGGTCAGTTGCAGAATGACCAGATGGGTTATGATATTTCTGTTGCCCACTGCCCACCACATTCACCACGATCAAAAGGTTTCTCATATCCCCCAGGCAAACATAGAGGACTGTACAGGTGTTGGGAAACGTCTAGAAGGAATGCCCCACATTATGAAGAGGGTGGGTCCCTTTGGGCAGCGGGGAGGGCAGGGGCTGGGAGGTTGTAGGGGAAGGGGAAGGAATCGCAGTTCAGCCCAGCACTTGGGTAGGTAGTTGGGCCCCTCGTGGTTGACAGGGCTACCGACTTGCTCAGACAGATCCTCTGGGGACTCGCTGGGAGCCACTGCCAGGGACAGATACCAACCTGGGCTGTCCTGCCCACACCCCTGGGGAAGGAGGCGAGCTGTTGCGTTTCTTGTGGGCGCAAAAAGCCCCGGCGCTGGCTCCCTAAACCGTGCGCCTGTTTCTCCCTGGGCGCTCTGCGCTCCACGCGGCGCAGGGCACGTTGCCACCACTCACTTTGTGACAGCGCATCTAAGCCATATGACATTGTCCGGACCATAAACGCAGCCCTCGGGAGTCCTCGAGAGTATAGATTGCACCGGGTCCAGACCCCAGCACCTCCCCAAAGTGGACCTTCAGAGAATTAATCCAAGTCCCCCCAGAGCTGGGCTGACAAGGTGCCACGAGGGAGGCATCTGACTGTCTGGGTTCCAATCCGCGCTCAGCAACTCGTCCCTGGACGGCGGACGCTTCTCCCCTCTCCGACCCTCAGCCCCCCCCTCTGTAACCTGGGGACACCCCGCAGGGATGCTGCGTGCGCTCTGCCTCGCGGCGCCTGGCGCGAACTGCGCGCTCTCGGGTTTCACTGTTGTCATCTCCCACGACAGTTCACCACGCCCATTCGGTGAGGGACTCTGCCACCCTCCCTGCCGCCGTCCCAGACGCACGGGCGACCCTGGCCCGAGCCAGCCTGGCCGCCCCCTCCCCTGGGTCACTTGCCATAGGTCCCCTTCTTGGTCTTTATGCACTTCCTGGGATCATTCCCCTCTGCTCAGGGGGCACGCTAGGGGCGACCTCCCCCTCCGTCCTCTCCACCACCTGCCATCAGCCGGTTCAGCCCCGGGACGGGTCCCCGCGGTGGCCGAGCGCGGCGTCGCAGACAGGCACTCAGGCGCCCTCCCGTGGGAAACTGAGGCTGGACACCGGGGCACGCGGCCGAGGTCGGGCGCTGGAAGGCGCGGCGCGGAGGGGCGCGGGGCAGCGGGCGCGGGCCCAGGTGCGCGCCCCGGGGTCCTTGTCATACCTGGTTCCGGCGGCGACTCAGATGTACGCTGGTGGCAGCAACTGCGGCGGGCGGCGAGCGGCCGAGTGGCGGTGGCGGTGGCGCTAGGACACAGCGACCGAGCGCGGCCAGACGGAGGCGGGCGGAGGAGGCGGGGAAGCCCCGGGAGCGTCCGCGGGCGGAGCCTGCCTGTTGCCACCAGTCCCGCCACCTGCAGGATCCTGGCTCCTCTGGCCACCTCCCTCGCCCCTCAGCAAGCTCCAGTCTGGCACCTTGAATTGTCCCCACCTGCCGCGTCCAAGCGCCCCCGACACCCCGACGCGCACACACTCCCCATTCTAGCAATGTCCCAGGTATGTCCACGTAGAGCCTTCTCTGTGCGCCCCGCAGAACCCTCCCCTGCACACCCCATGCCCCACATATGAACTCTCCGTTTGCCCCCGCGTGCACCTCTCACTTCTCTGAAAACACACCTGTACAACCGAACCCCCATCACATGGCATCCCTGCAGGTACCGAGGGTGCTCTGGACACGCTGGGGATGTAGGGAGGCCCGAGCCGTTGATCTCCCTAGAATGTTCCTGCACCCCACTGGGACCTCCGAATTTGCTCACCTTGGCTCTCCCAGTGACCTCCTTCCCTCCCTTCAGCCAATGCCAAGGTCACTCTCAGATGAAGGTCATGTCCTAGGGGCTGGACTTGGGCATTAGAAAGTCAACAGCTCACATGGAGGTTTGAGCCTCTATTCTCCCCCCTCCCCCCACTGAGCCCACTACACCTGGGGGCTGTCCTCAGGCGAAAGCCAGAGGGCCCTGTGCTATGGTGGAATGTGGTTTGTCCCTTCTGAAACCCCAGCTGAAATTTAATCTTCTCAAGATGTTAAGAGGCGGGACAGGGTGATTAACAGCTCTGCCTTATGAATGGGTCAATCCACTTATGCCAACAGCGGCTCAGCGGGTCATGTCCAGCGGGTCTGCTCTGAAAGCCAGTTTGGCTGGATCTCTGCGGAGCTCCCCAGCGCCCTGTCCCTCCCCACATAATGCCCAGTACTACGCTGGGCATCTGCAGATGCACCCCCTTGACCTTGGGCTGGAAGTGGGAGTCAAACTAAACTTATTTTCTTTAGGGTTTACCCTGGCTGTGGTACTGTGCTATTAGAAACAGGAAATGGAGGGAGACACGTCAGTTCCTCTGATCTTGGCTTCCTTCCCTTCCTCCTGCTTTCTCTCCCATCAAGTCAAGATTCTAAGCAGGGTCCTTCCGGTCCTTCCTTTTGGAGGGCTCCACCCTTCATTCCCTGAGTGGATCTCCATGGATGGTCCTAATGCAGGAGTTCTCAGGAATCCCTTTGTCCTTTGAAGACCCCCGGGGGGGGGGTGAGTTTTTGCTTCTGCAGGTGGTCTCTGTTCATACTTTTCCTATAAGAAACTGATGCTGATTTCCAAGCTATTTCCAGATTCATCACACTATGACAATAATAAACCCATTACATATTGAGATAAATAAAATACTGCTACAAAAAAATGTTTTCCAGAAATAAAAATAACAAAATAGCATAAAGAAGGGCATGTTTAGTATTTTTTTTTTTTAAATCTCTTTAATTTCCAGCTGGATGGTAGTCTGAATTCATGGGTTTGGTCGGCTGCAACATGTGGCTTAGTTAGAGTTCACGGTGGTCTGAATGTGGTTTGTCTGAAACTCAGATTGACGTGGAACTCCTACTGTGTGGGATTAAGAGGATGCCTCCCACCCTCTTAGTCTGACTATGGTGTTGAGAAGGAGGGCCTCTGGGAGGTGATCAGATAAAGTCTAGATAAAGTCATCAGGGTGGAGTCCCATGATTGAATCCTGGTGGCTTTTAAGAAAAGCAGAACACACACACACACACATACACACACACACACACACACACACACACACACACACACACACATGCACACACACTGGATTCCAGTCTCTGGCTATGTGATGGCCTGTATCACCTTCTGAATCTGCCAGCAAGACGGCAGATGCAGCTTCTCTGCCCTGGCGCAGAACTGTGAGCCCAAATCAACCTCTTTTCTTGATAAGTTACCCAGTCTGTGCCACAGTGTCATAGCCACAGAAAACACACTAGCACACCCACCATGGCTCTTACACTTTCAGTGCAAATATTCTTTTTGTGAAAAAGGTCAATAATTATCTTGGTATTATAATGAAAATAATTTGGACCTCATGTTCCTCTTGAAGAGGTCTTTGGGACCTCCCAGGAATCTGTGGGTCACTGATGTTGCCTTGACCTATACAGATGTGAACCTATGAAATCACGGATATTTGACTATGATTTGCCTATGAAAATGGCCATTTCAAATGGTTCAACTCAATATTTGTTATTTGGGGGAATTTTTCCTTCTGGATCACACTGTTTTCTTGGCTGGTTCTGTTGATGGACATCGTCAGAATGAGTTCCCCGTGGGACCGTGTCACCGTCCTATCCTTTTCTTGCAGCATGATTTCCAAAGTGGAGGGTGGTTAGAATTTTGGGGTGACCGGGAACTCCAGACTGGCTGACGTCAGGCTGGGAAATTTTAACGGGTTGATTTTAAGCAACTGTGAACAAAGAGGGTTGTGTTCTGGTCGACAGCCTGGCTTACTGAAGGGCAGACCTGCTTTTCCCCTGTTTTGATAGGGACCCTAATCTGAAGGCATCAGAGTCTCCACATGGACTTAAGCCAGGTGTTTGAACTATGAACCATTTGGCCAAATTTTTTTTTTAAAACACAGTTTTTTTTTTTTCCCTAGATGAAGATATATGGGCTGGATTATGGCAAAATCAGGTGAATTCATGTGAGGATGGGTTCATGACTAGTTCTGCGGGTAGGAATCTTTAAGTGCCCCCTCCCCCCCAAAAAAAAACTGTTCAAAGCCAACCTCAGCAAAAGCAAGGCACTAGGCAACTCAGTGAGACCCTGTCTCTAAATAAAAATACAAAATGGGGCTGGGGGTGTGGCTCAGTATAATTATTTAATAATAATTATTAAAATAATTATTTATTTAAATCCTATTGTAGAAGAACAGCCCTCATGCTTTCTTTAATTAGTGTAATTCTAGGATATTGATAGAGATATTTTTTTTTTTTTTTGGTTGGGGGATGGTACCATGGACTGAACTCAGGAGCACTCGATCACTGAGCCACACCCCCAGCTCTATTTTGTATTTTTATTTAGAGACAGGGTCTCACTGAGTTGCTTAGCCCCTCTCTGTTGCTGAGGCTGGCTTTGAACTTGCGATCTTCCTGCCTCAGCCTCCTGAGCCCCTGGGATTACACTTCTAATGTATATTTTGATCTTGGGGTGTTGATCTCATTCTTCACCACCATTTCAGGGTTGGAGCCCAGAACTAGCAACCAGCATGCGGTATTCTTATTGGGAAGGTGGTTTGTTTGGCTCGGGGAGGGGGGGGGCATGACCCAAGTCAAGGTCATCCATGAAGGTCATCCATGGCCAGTGAAACTCTATAAGAAGACTTTTTCTTTCAGATCTCAGGAAGTCTTGCTGGCTTGGGAGTCTTGTGCAGATGTGGAGCGACAGCTGGGAACAGGCGACATAAGAGTGGATCTTACCCAGAGAGGCAAACTCGGTCCTGGCATTGTCACCGGACCCACCTAAGGGCACATCTTAAGTCAGCTCTACCCCTCGGTCATCTGGGCGCAGGGGCTGTAAGTCTCCTTTTGCTGAAGCCACTGTGGGATTTCTGTTGCTTGCAACCAAAAGACGCCTGGCTGATTCTGGTGAAAATTTCATCCAAATTGCAAAAGAAGGAAGTCAGCAGGGACAGCTAATGCATCCTTTCACAGCAACCTGATAGACTGGAATGTCCAGCCCCAAATTAAGAAGATAAACGAGGATGACAACAAGCACAAATGTAAAGCCTCGCAGTCCGGGCTCCAGCCAGCACCATGGAGTACAGAAGGGGAAACTCCAGCTTGGGAGTTCCAGAGCCTCTCAGAGATGCAGTGCCACCTGCAGGTCTGGAGGCCCCACGCACGGCATCTCACGCTTGTTTGACAGAAATCTTATCTGAGACCCCTGATCAAAGGTAAGTCCCTGGATCTTGTGTCTCATTCCTCCAGGTCTTGGCAAGCTTCAGTCCTCCTCTGCCTCTGACCACGACACAACAGGATACCATGAGTCTCCTTTAAAAAAAAAAATCTCCAATACTTCCTAGGCCCTCTCTCCACGCCCATTACTTTTAGTAATATTTGCATTGCTAATCACCGCCCCCCCCCCCCCCCCCCCCGCACGGGGATTGAACCCAGGGGTGCTTAACCACTGGGCCACATCCCCAGCCCCTTTACTTTTTATTTTGAGACAGTCTCTCCCTAAGTTGCTTAGGGCCTTGCTAAATTGCTGAGGCTGACCTCGAACTTTTGATCCTCCTGCCTCAGCCTCCAGAGCTGCTGGGATTACAGGTGTGCAGCACCAGGCTAGGCTTCCTAAACCTCATTTATCCTCCCCAATAGTACTATGAGGTAGGTTCTATTTCCCCCCCCCCCCGCCCCCGCCCCTCCCCCCCCCGCATTTTACAAATAAAGAGAAAGACTTGAACCAATGTTTAAAAATCAGGAAACAGCATACAAAAGCGGATTTCCTGATTCTATGGAAAATAAGCCACCAGGAGGTGTGGGCCAGATGGGGTTCCTATTCCTGGGTGGCCTGGGTGGAGCTGGAGGCCCAGCAGGGACCCTGGGGACACTCAGGGACCCTCAGGGCCCCAGGGTCCCTACTGGGCCTGAAGTCAGTGTGCTCGTTCCCAGCCTGAGCCTCTGGTTTCTGCCTCGTCGATAATCTGAGTGCGGGGCCTCTGCTCCCGGTGCACCCAGGCTGCCTCCAGCCCACTTTCCCCTGTTCCTGGCCACTCAGCCACCAAGGCTCTGGCCCCTGCCAAGCCTGGCCGTTTTCCCTTGGTTCCCAGAAATCCAACCACAGGCCCCAGATCACACGGGGCACAGCCAGGCTGGCGCTCAGGCCTCGCCTGGGCACTCGGGCCGGCACATACCTTTCCATTTCTCTTCCCTCTGGCCTGGCTCCCAGGACCTTGACCTTGGGGACAAGGAGGCGGGACGAGGAGGCGCTGAGAACAAACATCCACGCTTGGTCTTGGAGGGTGTCTGTTGCATCTGGGAACCTTGCTGAATGCTCTGCTGCAGTAAAGAAAGAGAAAGATAGAACCCAAAGGGACCGGTGCAGAAAGATTCAGGAGAAATTTCATTCAGTCCACAAATATTATTGAGCTTCGATTATTAATTTTTTTAAAACAATTTTTTTTAAAAAAAAAATAGTTTTTTTAGTCACGGAGGGGCCTTTATTTTATTTCTTTTTTTTTTTTCTATGCGGTGCTGAGAATGGAACCCCGTGCCTCACACGTGCCGGGCAAGGGCTCTGTCACTGAGCCACAACCGCAGCCCATCAATCAATCATGTATTTTAGGCTCTGGAGATCCACCCGGAAGCCAAGACTGACAATATGCAAATAAGGAAGACTGAGAATGTTCTAGAAGGTAATAACTGTTAAGGAGAGGAAAAAAAAAAAAAAGAAATCCACGTAGGCCCAACAGGACACTCTGGAGGAGACTGAATTTTTTAGGCAGTAAAATCAGAGAAGGAGACTTAGGAGCGAGGAACTCAAGGATGGGAGGAAACCAGCCCCTCAGAGGGACCAGCAGGTGCAAAGTCCCCGAGGAGAGCAGGGCGTCTGGGGAGGAAACGAACAGGAGAAGGGACTGAGAGGGAGGTCCACTTGCGGAAGGGCCTTGGAGGACAGGGTAGGGACTTTGGTCTTGAGTCAGAGTGAGAGGTGGGGATCTTCAGAGAATCTGAAATGCTGTAATCTGGCTAAAAAAAAGTTTGCATGTAGTTTTTATTGTTGGTAAAATATATATGACCTGGAACTTGTCATGTTAACCATTGTAAGGGCGCGGTTCGGTGACATTAAGGATATCGACGTTGTTGTACCAACATCACCTCCATCCATCTCGGGAAGCTGTTCCTCTTCCCAGATTGAAACTCTCCCCGGGGAACAACAGCTCCCAATGTCCTCTCCGCACAGCCCCCTGCAAACGCCATTCTGTGTCCTGTCTCCACGAGTTGGACTTCTCTAGGTCTCTCATGTAAGTGGGATCAAACAATATTGGGCCTTTTGTACCTGGCTTCTTTTACTTAGCATAGTGTCTACCAGGTTCATTCAGGGTTGAAACTGTCAGAATTTCTTTAAAAATATCATTCTGGGGGCTGGGGTTGTGGCTCAGCGGTAGAGCGCTCAACCTGGCCCACGTGAGGCACTGGGTTCGATCCTCGGCACCCCATAAAAATGAAATCAAGATATTGTGTCCATCTGCAACTACAAAAATAAATAAATATTTTAAAAAATATCATTCTACGGCATGGACATACCACAATTTGTTTATCTGTTCTTTTGTCGATGGACACTTGGATTGTTTCTAGTCTTGGCTGTTGTAGGGAGTGCTGCTCTGAGTATTGGTGTTCGCTATTTGAGTCTCTGCTTTCAATTCTGTTGGTAAGTCTGACTGAAGGTTTAAAAGACTCACTCTGTAAGAACCGTTGAGAAGGAACCATTCGGGCAGCAGGATTGACATAGGGGCCAGGGCGGGAGCCATAGTGGTGGTGGGAAGTGGAGAGATTCTGGAGATAGTTTTCAGAAATAGCTGACATAATTTTTTGAGGGCTTATGGCTTGGATATGGTTTGAGTGTGATTCCCAAAAGTTCATTCATTGGAGGCTTGGTCCCTGGTGTGTGGTGTGGAGGTGGTGGGGCTTTAAGAGGTGGAGTCCAATGGGAGTTCACTTGGGGTCATGACCTTGGAGAGGGTCTCATGGGACCTTAAGTTAATTCTTAAGAGAGAGTAGGTTATAAAGGAACAAATGGCTCCTCTTCCCCTTGCTCTGGCTTCCTGTCTCACCATGTACTCTCCTCTTCCGGCTCCCAAACCCTGTGATGCCATCCACCATGAGGTCCTCACCAGAGCCAAGCTGACATGTGGTTCCCTGGAACCTCCAGAACTGAGAGCTTAAGAATTCTCTTTCCTCTCTAAAGTTCCCCAGCCTCAGGTATTTTGTTATAGTAACAGAAAACAGACAAATACAGATTGGATGTGGAGTATGAGAGAAAAAAAAACCACAGCAGAACAATGCCTATGATATAACCTGATTTGTTACGGCGGTGCACACCTGCAATCCCAGCTGCTCACAAGGCTGAGGCAGGAGGGTAACTTGAACCCCCGGAGTTTGAAGTCAACCTGGCTAATACAACAAGAGCCCATCTCAGAAACAAAAACAAACAAACAAAACACACCTCTCACCAAAAAAAAAAAAAAACCTCAAAAATCAAACAAAACCAAATATAACGATAACAAAATAAAATCAAAACAAGCAAAAAACCTTTTATAAAACAGTAATATAGGTTTTGATGTATATATATATCAATACATATGTGTATATTTATATCAATATATATGTATTTATCTCTCTCTGTCTAGACATATGTATTGATATAAATGCAGAGACAATGTTCTAGAAGAATACATATCAATTTGTTAGAAGGGCTTACCTCTTGAAAGAAAAAGGAAACAGGGATGGGGGGAGGATGTGGTCCATGAATTATTTTTTTTCCAGCCGGGGATGGAACCCAGGGCCTCACACAGGCTTGGCAAGTGCTCTGTCATTGGGCTGTATCCCCAGCCTGGTCCATGAGAATTCTGTCCTTTTCTGTACGGATTTTTTTTTTTTTCCTAAAGGAATATATTCAGATATCACTTCTGTATTCTAATAAAATCAAACCCCTATTAGACAGAACTTACGCTTTTAAAAAGAACAGGAGGGGCTTGGTTTAATTTAGACCAAGTCCTTTGAGACCTTGGCGTGTTGAATGAGTCAGATTCACCTCTGAAGCTATTTAATTGCTACTTAAGTGGCTTGGAATTACTGGTTCGTGCTGGGAAGGAGGGCAGGAGACCTTCATTTGGCGTGGTCTACTGAAAGATAAAACTTTCCTAGTGAGCGAGGCCGGCGGCCAATGATGGGCCTGGCAGAGGCTGAGACGGGTACAACCGTGGGCCTTAAAACTGGAGTCCAGGCTTGTGTGTCTATTAATCTCAGCAACAATAGGAGCAGCAGCAATGGCTTATGCTTACGAAGCATTTTCCCAGCCAGTTGCTCTTCTGAAGGTTTTATAAACTAAATCATTGAGTCCTCTCCGTAGCCTGGTAGCTAGACATGATTTGGGGCCATTTTGAAGTGTGTGACAGTGAACATGGGATTGTGGGAAGGTTGACAGCAGGTGTATTTATGTTCATCCTTATCTTGCTGACCATGTCCAGATAGCAGCAAAAGAGCACTTCTACTGACCCAAGTTATATATTTTTGTAAAAACTAATTAATTGTCTCTGGAGAATTCTAGGGGTGGTGGGTGGATCTTCCAACAGCCTCTGGTGTTAAGTGCCTTGTGTGTTTCTCTCCCCTTAGATAGGCTTGCTTATAACTGTCAAAGACAGCAAAGGAGCAGGAGGTCACTTCTGTGATTACATTGTGTTAAGTAAGACCTAAATCCTGGCCAACACTTGGATTATAGCTTCCTTGGAGACCACAGAGCATGGTACACAGCTAAATCTTGATGGGATTCCTGAATCTGAGTCATAATAAAGGTGCATTGTTTAAGCCAATAAGTGTGGTGATTTGTTACGCGGCAGTAGCTGACTAATACACCAGGGAACCGATTCATTAATTTCAAAAGTTATATATAAAGGGTCAGAGTCAAGCATGGATTCTGCCTGCTCTATACAAATGAAACTTCAGGAAAACTAAATAGCAAATTGGGGAAGTTTACTTTTATAGATATATACCTCAACTAACAAAAGAAGGAAAAAATAAAATCTCAACACTTCTCAACTTCTAATGAGTCAACGGATCTACACAATGAGCATTGTGCTGATATCATGAGATGAAGGACAAGTGGATGTGACATATCTAGATGCCTATTCAGATTCTAATTTGTGTGTTGTTTTTCTTTTTGTCAAGAATAAAGCTATGCATGTCCACAAGTGTGTCACATCCACTGCAAATTTCCCATCATTCTAAGGGAGAGAGGATTAAATGACACCACGATAATGTCACCAGCAAAAACTGTTGGAGAAGTTTCCTAGAGATTAGAAGAGCTGGTTCCACAATTGCAGTTTTTAAATCTTATTTGGGTACTGATTCATACAAATTCTATGAAAATTATTGATAAGACAATAGGGGCATTTGAACACCTCATAGATATTTCATGGTCTTAAGTAGCTGTTAGTCTTTTAGGTGTGGCAAAGGTTTTGTTGTGAGTTTTCTAAAAGAGACCTTTAATATTATTAATTAGTTTATTTACTTTTGGTACTGGGATTGAATCCAGGGGTGCTTTCCCACGAAGTTGCATCTCCAATCCTTTTTATTGTTATTATTATTATTATTTAACTTTTGAGACAGGGTGTGGATAAGTTGCTGAGGGTCTTGCTAAGTTGTTAAGGCTGGCCTTAAACTTTCAATCCTCCTGTCTCAGCCTCCTGAATCAAGGGGATTACAGCTGTGTGGCAGCATACCTGGTTGAGGCCTTGTATTACTTAAGAAATTTTTTTTAGTTGTAGATGGACACAATACCCTTATTTTATTTGTTAATTTTTTCATGGTGCCAGGGATTGAACCCAGTGCCTCACGCATGCTAGGCAAGCGCTCTCCCACTGAGCCGCAACTCTGGTCTGGCCTTATATTAATGACGGCTTGTTTAGTCCATACTTATTTTTTTTTTTCTTGAAACATACAGAAAAGCAGAGCGAATCATATAACAAGTACTCATGCATACATCACTTGGTTATGACAGTTGTGAACATTTTGCTAGATTAGTTTCAATTATTACTTTTTTTTTCATTTTTGGCTGAAGCATCTTCCAGTGTTGATAGTCAACATGATATTTCATCCCTAAATACTCTGGTACGCATCCTTAACACAATGGACACTTCTTTGCTCCATCACCATACTTAGAACCGTCTAACAGGATGAACACCAAGCCTGTGTTCATACCCACTTTCTCCATATTCACGACTTCTCAAGAGCCCCCAAAGGTCTTTTACAACTGCTTCAAACCAGGACCCCAATCAAGGCCCACAGACTGCTTTTGATCCTGTCTCTCACGTCTCCTTTGGTCTACAGCAGCCTCCCCTGGGTTCCCCACCCCGTTTCCTCAGGTCATCCACTCATCCACCTGTTGAGCAAAGAGGTCCTTTGTCTCGTTGGTAGAATAACTCACTTTCTTGGCTCTCGGATCGCTTCCTGGTGGGGTATTTAACCCGTCCCTCTATCACCAATATTTCCTGTAAACAAGACGCTGGTTCTGCGGTTTGATCAGATTCTGGCTGAACACTTCGAGCAATAACTCTTCCCAGGCATGTGGTAAGCACCCTGTTGCATCACACCCCAAGGCGCAGACCCAGGGCGGTCTCCGAGCCAAGCCAAGATTGATGGGCGGGTTCAACTGGTGACAACCTGATCCCTCCATTGTGAAGCTGTTGCTTCTCTTTTAACCAGTCGAGTTCCATCTGGGCTGCTGATTTGGCAACTCTGAGTATCCAGTCTCTCTTGGACCTGTCACCCTGGGGACTCAGCATCTGTCATTGATCCTCCGAGATGAGCCAATTATTTCATTGCAGGTTGCAAAATGCTAGCCCTCTCCTTCCTTCAACATTTGTGAACGGGCATTCTTCTGCAAAGAACTTCTTCTCCTTCTTTCCCTTCAATTATTACTTTTCCATAAGAACTGTTATTGCATCCAGTTCAATAAGAACTGGATGCAATAATTGCCTACAGTGGGGACATATTCATTCTTGCATAATTATTGTTTCTTGTCTCCCTCTCTTTGGTATCATTATGAACCTGTTGATCTTTAAAAAATAGATTTAAGGTGTTGTGTTATTTTTAAATAAAATTTTTTTTAGGGGGGCACTGGGGATTGAACCCAGAAGTGCTTTATGGGTTCCACTGAGTCACACCCCAGCCCTTGTATTTTTTGAGACAGAGTTGCACTAAGTTGAATAGGACCTGCCTAAGTTGCTGAGGCTGGCCTTGAATTTGTGATCCTCCAGCCTCAGCCTCCTGAGCAGCTTGGATTACAAGCTTGCACCACTGTGCCTGATCTAAAATAATTTATTTTTTAATAATTTGAGTTGCAAAAGATAGGGCAGAGAGTTCCTATATGATTTGTTTCTAGTTTCTATAATGTCAGTTTCTTAATTACCATTGCACCTGGGATGAAACCAACATTTATGCATTTTTATTATTATTATTATTAGTAGTAGTTGTACTAGGGGTTGAGCCCAGGCTCACTTAACCACTGAGCCACATCCCCAACCCTTATTTATTTATTTAGACAGGTTCTCACTGAGTTGCTTAGGGCCTTGCAATCTGGCTAAGTTACTGAAGCTGGCTTTGCACTTGAGATCCCCCTGCCTCAGCCTCTGGAACCTTTGGGATTAGAGGCCTGCTCCCCCCACCCCCAACCCCACCCCCGCCCCCACCAGCTATACATTGCTTTTCACCAAACTCCAGGCTTTATTTAGATTTTTTTAAATTTCCTCTGAATAGTGTTCTTTGTTCTTTTCTGTTCCAGAATCATTCTCCTCCTCCTCCTCCCTCCCCTCCCCCTCCTCCTCGTGCTCCCCCTTTTCTCTTCAGTTTTGGGGGTGAAACCCAGGCAGCGCTGTAGGGTGGAGCCACGCCCCCAGCCCCTCCCTGCCCTCCCCCTCCCTCTTGTCCTTTGTCCCTTCCTTCTCTCCTCCCCTCTCCCCTCCTCCCTCCCTCCTTCTTTCCCTCTCTCTCTCTCTTTTCCCTCACAAATGGCAAAGCGGGGGAGGACTAGCTTGGTGTCCTCTGGACATGACCGTGGCCCCAGCCACTCGGATCAATGTCTTTGCTCTCTGACCCACAAGATGTCGCAGGCTCGTCCGGATTTCATTTCCACATTTTTCAAGTTAAACCTATCCTTTGGCCCACACTTAGAAAGGGGCAGACTTCACCGGAAAATCAGAGTCTGCCATTTCTCCCGTGAGGTCAGCCCAGTGCTTGGCCCACTTGGGCTCGGGTTTGGTGGGGCTGAGCCGGGCGGTTCCTGCAGTTGACAGTCCCCGCCGCTCCCTGTCCCCTGTCTGCTCCTGGCCTTCGCGGAGCCTGCCTGCAGTCGGAGTTCGCTCTCTCCGGGTTAAGAGCGTGCACTTTGGGGTCAGCCAGACTTTCCCCTCCCTCCGGCTTTCCCGCGCGCACCTGCTGCGCCTCAGCTCCCGCCTCCGCCCCTCCTCTGCCTGCTACGGTTCTGCTGCAGCTGGCCAATCGGCTTCCAGCTAAACTGAGCCCTGGCATGCGATTGGTCGGTGGAAAAAGGGGCGGAGCCAAGTGGTCCCTCCTCCCCTAACTTGGAGACCCTTGGCCCCACTGTGGTTCAGTTCCTCCTGGGCAGCCTGGATGAGTGGTTGCAGCTCCTAGAGGTCAGCCCCAGCGCTGGGCACTGGTAACACGCCTCCTCCTGTCCCTCTAACTGTCCCTCCAGCCCTACCACAGAGAGCAGCTTCCTGCTCTTGCTAAGTCCAGTTCACCAGCTCCTGTCTGGCTTTGTAGCTGTTGGAGCATTTGTATAATCAGTTCTTCCATTAAATTCCCTCTGTTGGAAGTATCTAGGATGGTTTTATTTTTGATACAGTAGGCATGGCCCCTGACCTCGTGGAACGCACACCGATTTCTTTTCTTTATCTACCTTTACTTATTTTGAGACTCTTGGAAAATTACTTCATCTCTCTTAGCCTCGGTCTTCTCGTCGAAAATCTCCTATTAAGAGTATCCATCTCATATTATTGTCTAGATCAAATGCAGTGGTACATATTAGGTGCTTAGCTCAGTTCCAGGCAGATAATAAATCTTCAAAAAAAGCTATTATTCTAGGTTACAGTGTACACCCCACCAGGGGCAGCCAAGTAGTTATTTCTCCATGGTCCTATAGACACACAGAGACTATTTATTGGGTATGTACCAACATCTTATTTAATCTTGATAATTACCTTTAAGGAGTGGGTATTACTATTCTTCTATTTTCCAGGTGAGAGTATCAAAGAACAGAGAGGTTGACTAACTTGCTCAAGGTCTCACAGCTAGTAAAGAAGAGAAGATCCAATTTGGACCCAAGTAGTCTGCCCAAGTCTATGTAGTATTTTAACCTGTACTCTAATCTAGCCTGTAACTCAACACTTGGACTTATTGTTATATTAAAAAAAAAGATCTCTCCTTTCCAGTGGCTCATGGCCTGGCTAGAGAGAAAGGCTAATTATTAGCAAGCAAGGTAGTGTGGTCCGTGATAATCATTCCTTTGTGTGCTTATTTACTTGTTCAGTCATTCATTCAACAAGCTCTAGACACCAATTATGTGCTAGACCCTATGCTAAAAGCTGGCGAGGAAGCTCATGGTCACTTGAGGGGACCCAGACCACACCTTGTCTGCTGTGGCATTTCTTGTTTTTATTCCTCCAAAGCACAGGGCTTTAGAGTGGGACACATTTGAGTTTGTCCTCTGCTTCTTCATTCCTTTGCTATGTGAACTTGGGCAAATCCCTTAACCTCTCTGTGCTTTGGTGTCTGGAAAACTGGGGCTTATAATATTGATGCCTCCCTCCCAGTTCCAATGCGAGGGCAGAACATCATGATGAATGCAAAGTCCTTAGGTGAATGCTGGGCACCCAGGAAGAGTCTCCTCATCAATTGTTCACGCTGTTTGCTGGTGATGGTTGCTAATTGGCCGTGACTGTTGACAATGGGAGATAGTCGTTCTAAATGCTGCATTCCTTAGTTTGGCAAAGTCTCACTGGTGCCAACAAATGAGATGTGAGTTCCTTCTGGCTTTTCAACTGACAAGTCTCAGCGGAACGAAAACAGTGCTCATAGGCATGGCAGATAAATCATGGTGAAAAGACATAAGTTGGCTGTTGTTTCCCGGGGGCTGCAGAAGCTCTGGCGAAGGCTAGAAGCCTGCACAGCCTCCCTCCGGCCTCCCAACAAGCCGGGCCCTGTCTGGCTCCAAATCAGTCATGCCTGGATGGGTCTAAAGAGCCGCAGCCTTTTCCAACAGAGAAGGGATGAATTTCAGCCCACGAAGTTGGACGTGCAACTCTGTACATTTGTTTACTTTGCTGTGATAACGTGATTTCTATTTCTGACTGCTTTCTCCGGGAAGCAAAAATTTGATACCGGCCAGTTCCAAGTCTAGACATAAGCTGTGTATGGGAGACTCCCCAATATCTCCAGCACTGTCCCTGAATCTCAGCACATCCATCCATCTGCAGGACAGTCTCACTTGGATGGTCAACAGGCATCTCCCAACCCACGATCATCTGAAGCCAGACACCAGAATTTCCTGCCTGAGCCTGCTACTCTTATGATCTTTTCCATTTCAGTAACGGGCAATGCCATCTTCAAGGGTTCAGAGACGTTGGAATCTTTTTCTTTTACGTTTAAAAATCGAAATTCACAGAATATAAAAATCTCGGAGTGAACAGTTCAGTGTCACTGAACCTAGCAGAGTGCAGTCTGATCACTTGATCTAGTTCCCAAACATTTTTATCTCCCCTGCGGAAAACCCTCCCCCACCTTTTTCTCAACCCTTGGAAGCCACCGTCTGCATTCCATGTGCGTGGACCGATTTCTTCTTTGATATTTGATGCAGGTGGAATTATCCAATATCTGGCCTCTGACGTCTTCCACCTAGCAAAGCCATCTTGAGGTTCCCGCATGTCCCAGCCTGTACCAGGGCTCCATTCCATTTATTGTTGAATAATACTCGGGAGACAAGCTGGCTGCCTCTCTTGGGACCCCACAGCCAGTCAGCTTGCTGAGCCGGCTCTACCTTCAGGATTTTTTTCTGGGAGGGTTCCCTCTGCACCATCTCCACGGCTGGCTCCTGGTCTGGCCCCTGTTCCCTCTCACCTGGAATGATTGCATTCTTTACTTCTGTCCTTCACACCCTGCTTCCGTGCCCTTCTAGAACCAGAATGTTCTTTCTCCATAGAGAATCCAGAGGGATTCTCTTAAAGCCTCGGTCACATCATGTCCATCTGCTCAACCCTCTCCCGTGTCCTCCCACCCACCTGGTTCACAAAGATGAAGCCCTGACCTTGTCCGTGAGGCTCAGCGTCTGGCCCCCCATTTCCACTCTGTGTTATCTGAACCCTTGGGCGGCCATTTCCCTCCTTCTTCAAGCCCTTTGTTCTCAAAGTGCCCTTTCTCCTCTCCGTGAGACCTTCCCTTAGAAACCTCATAAAATTGCACCGTCTCCCAGCCCTCTCTTCCTCCTCCTTTGATTGATTTTATTTTATTTTTGCACAACAATGGTTATCACTATATAAGATGCTGATTGTGTCTTCTCAGACTCTCTCCCCTGTTAGACTGCAGGATCAACAGGGGTAGGGACTGGGGGATGTTTGGGACACTGCTCTATTTCCATTTCCCCAAACTGCAGCAGGCATTTCCCTATCACATAGGAAAGTGCTTCGTCAATTTTTGTTAAGTGATTGAATGTGTTCTCCACTCTGTTCCCTGGATGACAGGATGTAAGGCCCAAAGGGCTTGCAAAGTGCCAGGATATTTGGGAAAGGCATCTTCTAGCTTAGAATGCAGAACACCTTCATCTGAGCCGCCAAATTTCCCCCAGACACCCTCCTGAACTCCTCTGTTCCTTGGTAGCCAAAGTCCCCAGTGGAACTGCCTGCCCTGGTGTCTGAACCGCCCCTCCATCTCCACCGTCCTCTGCAGACGTCCTGGAGGGCAACATCGATGGGCAGTTTTCAATCCTTAATTCCCTCTGCTTCTTTGCAAATTTGAAGGCTATGGTTTGAATGTTCATCCCTCCAGATTTGTGTATTGGAAACTTCATCCCCAAAGTCATGTGTTAAATGGTATTTAGAGGCTGGGCCTTTGGGGAGTTATTAGGATTAGATGAGGTCATGAGGGTGGGGCCCCTTCTGATGGCATTAGTGGCTTTTATAAGAAGAGGGAGAGAGACCCAAGCTGGTGCCCTTGTGTGTCTCACCAAGTGATGCTTTGCCATAGTTTGATGCAACAGGAAGACCCTCACCAGAGGCCGGGCAGGTGTCCATGTCGTGCCCTGGGACTTCCCAGTCACCAGAACTGTGAGCCAAATAAACTTCGCTATTCTTTATTAATTACCTGGCCTCAGATATTTTTGTTAGGAAATGGATTAAGACACCTGGGTCTGTGAAGCTGTTTCTGTCCTTGATTTATACACGATGACATGCCCTCTTCTCTTTCTCCTTAAGTACGGAGGCATTTTGTATTAGATGCCTGTGTGAGTTCCACTTTCTCTGTCCACCCCTTAAATGTTGGCATTCCACAGGGTTTCGGTTTCGGTCCCTTCTCTTCTGTCCTTCCTCCCCCCCTTAGAGTGAGCTATCCACTCTCATGACCACGTCCTCAGCCTAGACCTTTCTCTAGATTTCTAGATCCACGTAGAATTGATTGCAAAGCTATCTCTTTCTCCGTGACCCACCAGCACTATAAACCCAACAAGTCCAAAGTGAAACTCACCTCCAAATAACCGGGGTGGTGGCTCTTCTTGGAAAACTGAACCATCCACGATTCAACCTGGAAACCCAACCTCCAACCTGAATTTCTTTCTTTTGTTTGACTGTGTGTCTCATTCATCACAAATCCCATGTTCCCATTTCCTGACGTGTGAAACTCTCCACGTCCCTCTGTAGCCACTCCTATGGTTTGGTTATCGTCTTTCTTACCTTCGTTATTGGTCTTCTAGAATCTTCTCTGACTTCCCTCCAATCGACTGTCCACACAGAAACCAAAGAATTTTTTTCCAAAACACAAATTTGATCTTGAATTTCTAATCCTTCCCTAGAAGGTAATTTCTCCCGGGATAAATTCGTTCATCCGACTGGTAATATTTAGTTGGATCTAGTTCCTGTGATCTGTCACCACTTTGACTTGCCTTCTGCCATCTAAATAAGCAGAGAATGTCTTTCTTCTCAACATACCACGATTTTTAATGTTTTGTGTTTTGGCTTAGGTCTATTTATTCAGTATAACACCGCGCTTCCTCTCCTGCCTTCTTTTCATCCTGATAATTCCTATGCATCCTTCAGGTATCAGATTAGAAATCACTCCTCTAAGAGGTTTTCCTCTTCTTTCCAAATCTAGAGCAGCACAGACTGCTGAGCCTCGTTCTTTATCTCCTTGGGTGCACAGTTGAACTACATTTCCCAAGCTCCTTTGCAGATGTGGGGGTACATGTGATTTATGGCCAATCGAAAGTGAGCAGAATAATGAATACTTATGCAAAACCTGACTCATGAACACCTCCCCTCTTATCCTCTATCTTCTCTCTTGCCTTCTGCCAAAGGAATGCAGTTCTCCTGGGGAGAACGGATACCCTTTGGGGAGGATAGTGGTGTCATTTGATAGATAGAAAACGCCTGGATCCCTGAATGACTGTATGGAGCCGAGGGTCACGTACTGCTCCTCTAACCAGCATTAGGTTTTCATCATGCGTGAGAAATGACCTTTACTGTATTCAACCCTGAGATTTGGGAGTTCCTATAGCAATTAGCTTACTCTGATACATATATTCAGGTTCATTGTTCTCCCTACCTCACCTTCCAAGGAATTCTTTATACTCCCAAGGAATTTTTTTTTCTTTTCCCGCCACCGTGCTCACCATATCAAATGGCAGCAGCTTCTTTACCTGTAGGTCTCTTCACCTGTGGGAAGGATGTGGACTGAGCCAGGTTTCCCCTAGGTGTAAGTCATTATTCAGCTCTGCACCTGGCCTGGAGCAGCCGCTGAGTAAATATCTGTGGAATTGTTTTGGTGGTTGTTGAATTCTCTGTTTTCGAGTGCCTGTTTTGGTCACTTGCCCAGGACTGAATTCCTCCCGCCTCTTACCAATGCTAACACCCAGCTCCTTCCTGAAGCTGATTCAGTAGCTGGAGCCCCCAGTGACGAAACTTCTGAAACTGAGCCACTTCCTTGAAATACAAATGTGGCTAGTCAGGGTTCCCAGGCCTGGGCCCCCAGAGTCTCTGGCATGGCCTGATTTTTGTAGTGCTTGCCACCTGCCATTTGGATGCTACGTTTTTACCGGATGGACTGGATCTCCTTCCAAAAAGTTCTAATGCCAGACTGCTTCAGAGCCTAAGTAAGCTATGATGATAAGACCATCTTCAAGGTACATGGTTCAGTGAACAGAAGTCAGGGGTGGGAAATAGGATACATAGCATGCCCAAATTTGAGGTTAAAAAAAAAAAAACAACAACAGCAAAGTGAAATAGACACTGGAGTTTGCATAAAACATCCTTAGAAGAACATATCGGAAATAGTGGTTTTGAAGGGGGAGTAGAGTCGTGGGAGTTGTTGGGGTAGGGGACTTATAATGTGTTCATTTTCATTGTGCTCAGGTTGAATGATGACCCCCCACACACACACACACACCACCAAAGAGGCCCACGTCCAAATTCCTGGAACCTGAAATATGTTACCTTACATAGCAAAATGGACTTTGCAAATGAGATTAAATTTAGTGTCTTGGCACGGGCCACGTTGTCCTGGGCTGTTTAGATGGGCTCACTGTACTCACAAGGGTTCTTTCAAGAGAGAGGCAGGAGGATCAGGAGAGTAGATGTGACATTGGAAGGAGGAGGGAGGGAGGGGGAGGGGGAGGGGGATGAAGATGCTGAGAGCTAAGGAATGCAGCCCCTCGAAACCAGAAAAGACGAGGGAGCAGATTTCCCCCTAGAACCTTCAGAAAGAACACGGCTCTGCCTGCATCTCCGTGTTAGGACTTCTGATCTCCAGATCCATAAAGAAAACAAATTTGTGCTATTTTAAGACACAAAAGCCTAACAAGTGATTTTTTTTTTTTTTTTTTTACAGCAGCAACAGGAATCTAATACTCGAACTGGAACACTTGGAAACTTCTGCCTGGATTCTCTTTCCATATCCCAAATTTGTAAAAACTCTAAGGAAAACACACATTCAACCCAGAAATTCCACTGCTTAGACTCCATCTCACAGGAAGACAAACACCAGTCCCCAAAGACACGTGTTCAAGGAAGTCATCGAAGCATTGCTGGTGGCCGCGTGCAGACACAGGCACTAAAAAAGTAAGAAAAGCCTACTCTAAAGCCCATGTAGGACTCCATTTATGAAATCTGCGTGTAAGTATCACGAGAAGGCTCACATGCAGGGGAGGCTCCCAGATGGAACAAGACCACAACATTCACTACATGTTTACCTTGGGTGGAGGATAAGGAAAAACACAGCGACCACAACAATTTAGAAACTCAGGCTCCAGGAGACTGATCGTGATTTGGATCCACCCCCCTACCCCGCCGTGGGACCCTGGACAAGTTCCTTCATCCCCCTGAACCTCAACTTCTTCCTCTTCTGTAAAGAGGGGGTGACAGCAGCATGCTCCCCAGTGTTCCCGTGAGCAGTGAAGAGGAAATGAGACCGTGTCTGGAGAGAACCTAGCTCCACGCTGAGGCTCAGTCAGTGCTCAGTGAACAGGGGTTGGACAGCTCAGGGCCAGGGGAGCACCAGCACACCAATATGGCGGTGATGTGACGGGTGGACAGAGCCCTGGGAGTGTGGCTTGCCCTCTCCAGGATAGGAGCCGACATGGGGTCACAAGGGCATGGGTAGTGACTTAGAAGTTCTACATCCGAAGTCTATTAGTGATGAATCTGAAATTTCTAGCAAACTTCTTGAGCTAAGGTTTGATGAGAGCTCTTGTTTACCGTGCACTTTATAATTATTTTCCACAGTCTGTTGCGTTTCTTTTCTACAATGACATAAGGAGGTAGGTACTATCATTACCCCCCACCCCTTCGTCAGACTCCTTTTATGGATGAGAAAACCAAGGGTCAGAGTTAGCAGCGTAAAAGAATGTTCACAGGCTAAATGCAGAAGCAGACTTCGAATCCAGACAGTTTGGCCGTGTGGTCCACAAACAGACATTCAGTGATACCATCGGTGTTTCTAAATCGATGTCAAACTTGAGACAGTAATCTGTTCATGGACCTTATACCAATCAAGTCAGGACACCCAAGGTCAGGACCTCTAGACATGAAACCCCCCATCTCCCATCTCCAGCCAGATTTCTCTCATCCCCTTCTATGTTGGCTTCGTCCGTGCAAATGGACTTCTGTCTGAATCTCTATTGGTTCTTGAGTCTTCAGTAGCCCAGACCTGCCCCATTGACAAGGGATCTGTCAGACTCCACAAGATCTGCTGCAGCGTGAAAGCTGGGCTCTTGGTCAAGAGCCCCATTACTAGCGGTAGGAATTTGAACGGGTGTTATTCCTCTTAGAGTCTCAGATTCTTCGTCTGTAACAAGAGATGATAAAAGCTACCACCTCATAGTCCACTACAAGGATCAAATGCATATAGTGCTTAGCACAATTCCTGGCACACGATGGTGATCCTAAGTACTAACTACAGCTACAGATTATCACGGCAGGCATCAATCAAAGGGGTCCAAAGAGTACCTCTTGCATTGCGGGCACCGTGTTCTGCCAACAGCCTTTGGCACTGTCATGGATTCTCCAACCGTGGCTCAGTCTATCTGCCCTTCGGTTTCTTCAGCTTTCCTTCTCTACAGCTGAGTCGACTCCCAGCTCTAGACCTGGGGACTGAGCAGTTCCCAGATGCTCTCCTGATGCCTCCCGCTTAGTCATCAGCTAGCACACAAGCTTCGGGGGACTCCTTGGAATTCTAAACTGGGAGCAACTCGGATCTGCTGAAATCTGCATCAAGTCAGGCAAACACTGCAGCCAGCCCAGGAATTCACCTGTATTTGAGGGAGTGCTTTTATTTTATGTAACATTCACATTTTTCAGATTAGGATCGTGACACAGTGTTGCAAAATTAGAGTATCTGGAAACATAGAAGAAGACGTGATAACCAAAGATCCTACCGACTATTTATAAGAATACAATGAAGACGGGAAATATATCCAGCCTTAAAAAACGAGATGTGTTTTGTGATTATGAACTCATATTTATTGTAGACAACTACAAATACAGAAAACTACCAAGAAGAATATGAATACCACGTGTCAACACAACTTCCGGAGAAAATTATTAACATTTGGCATATATTTAAAACTTTTCTTCCTTCTGTATATATAATTCTCCTTAAAAATAATTGGTTTGTAATTATTTACTTATTTTGTACTGGGAATTGAACCCAGGGGCACTTAACCACTGGGCCACATCCCCAGCCCTTTTTAATTTTTTTTTTTTTTAATTTTCATTTTGACACAGGATCTCGCTAAGTTGCTTAGGGCCTCACTAAGTTGCTGAGGCTGGCTTTGAACTTTCAATCCTCCTGAGCTGCTGAGATTATAGATTTGTGCCACCTTGCTTGGCAGTATCCAAAATTTTAGTAACATTATACTATGAGCATTCCTGATGCTCTTAAATTTAAAAAAATACAATTTTAATGGTTTCAAATGGTCCCATCTAAAGGACATATGATAAAGTAGTTAGATTTTATTTGTTGGTGACATTTTTTTTTTCCTTAGGACACGTTTCTATAATTTCTAGAATGGATTTCCTAAATGATAGTGATTAATTCCCAACTATAATAATTATAATAATCTAAATTCTAAACTATTGAAATTTTCATGATTCTTATGATAGAGTTGCTGGGTCAAAAATCATGACAAAAATTTTACTCTTTGATACATTTTTCTAAATTCATTCTAAGAGAGATGATAGTAACATAGATGCCTACTGTACAGATGTGAGATCTCCTAGCTTATAGTTAGTGTTCAGTAAATAATAGCTACTTCTATTAATTCATTTCCCTTCAATCATGTCAATACTAGGTGTTTAAAAATTTCAATAAGGAAAGTTAAATAATTTTATTATTGTTTTAACTTGCATTTCTTATAATTGAATATTTTTGATGACTTTATTGACAGTAATTACTTCATTTTAAGTTGTTTGCTTAATTTTTCCTTTAGCATTTCTGATATTATTGATCTCTTAAAGCTTTTACAGAATAAGGATATCAAGCCTTTGTTTTATGTATTTAGCAAACATTTGCTATTTGTTTTTGTATCAGTCCATTTTCTGTTGCTGCAACAAAATTTCTAAAGCTGGGTACTTTAAAAAGAAAAGAAGCTTAAGGTGCTGTTCTATTAGTCTAAGAGCATGGTGGTGGCTTCTGCTCAACTCTAGTGGAGTCCTCATGCTGGAGAGCATCACAAAGCTGAGACATGTGTGGAGAGAGGACATCAAAAGACAGGAAAGCCAGAGAAATCCTGAGACCTGTCTTGCTGGTGTTTTTCTTAGTGTGTGTATTTAATATAGTTTTAGTTGTAGATGGGACACAATACTTTTATTTATTTATTTATTTTTATGTGGTGCTGAGGATCAAACCTAGTGCTTTACACGTGCTAGGCAAGCGCTCTACCACTGAGCCACAAACCCAGCCCTTTGTCTTGTGTTTTTGAGACAGGGTCTTGCTAAGTCCCCAACAACCCAGGCTAGCCTTGAACTTGTTATCCTCCTCCCTCAGCCTACCTGGTTGCTTTGATTACAGGTGTGCACTATTTACCCCACCTGGCCCAGGCTTGCTTTTTTATAACAACTCATTCTCAAGAGAACTCACTGCCTGAGACCAGAATTATCCTCTGCAAGAGTTCCCAATGACCTCACCTTGCATTAAGCCCCGCCCCTTAAAGGCCCGCCCAGGACCCAGCTGTTTTTTTTAAACCAGGATTAACTCTAGGGGCACTTAACCACTGAGCCACATCCCCAGCCCTTTTTACATTTCATTTTGAGATCGAGTCTTGCTAAATTGCTTAGGACCTGGCTAAATTGCTGAAGCTGGCTTTGAACTTGCAATATTCCTGCCTCCGCTGCTGGGACAGGCGTGTGCCCAGTGAGGATCCAGCTTCTAATACATGAGCGCTTGGGGGACACTTTCCAACCACACCCAACCCACAGCAGTTGCTGTTTTCTTCATACTTCCTTTGCAGGATACTGATATTTTTCTATAGCCAAATCTCTAAAATACTTAGAAAGGCTTTCCCCAACTTAAGATCAGGTATTTAATTTCCTACACATTTTGGGAGCTATTCTCTGGTTTTATTTGTTATATTTAATCAATCTGGGATTTATTTTAGAAGGAGGTACAAGGTAGGAATTATCTTGTTTTTTTTCTAAATAACCAATTTAACCAACATAATTTATTAAGTAATTCCCTTTTTCTCCTGATTTTAATGCTAACTTTATTATATGATAAATTCTTAACTCTACTTGTGTCTGTTTCTGGTATATCTGTCTGTGACATGGACTTATTGACTTTTTTTTTTCTTTTTTAACTAATGCCCACCCTTTAATTTTTTTCTGTTAATATTAGGTTTTTACATCAGGCTGAGCAAAGCCCCTTTGGCAATTTTTATTTTTCTTTTCTTTTTTTTTTTTTAATTCGATCCTATTTTTATTTATTTATTTATTTATTTATTTATTTATTAGCTACACATGGCATTACAATGATCTTGGCAATTCATACATTTGAAATCATTGGGGCATAATTTCTCACTTTTCTGATTGTACAGATTGCAGAATCACACTGGACATAGAGTCGCCTATATACCTACAGCAATCATCAATTTTTATTTTTCAAAATAAAAATTTATTTATTTTATGCCGTGTTTTTAAACTTCTACATGAACTCTGAATCCTTGGTCAAATCTCTTATAACTACAAATAAGGATCTCTTCAGAATTTTGTTTAGAATATTATTGTATTAGTTTAGTATCGATACTTCAATAGCTGTTGTATTCCTATTTAGGACCATAGATTATTATTTCATTGGGTATTATTCTATTCTTCTCAATAAAATTTTTGTTTTTTAAAAGGTGATTACTGTATATTTTTTCTAGCACGATGATGTAATAATTGGTGTATGGAGGTTTGTGGGAAAATCTGATAGATTTATCTCCATAAAAATTATAAACTTTCCCTGGTAGAAAGTATTATCATCCAAATTAAATGGCTATTGAAAATCTTGGGGACATATTTGCAGAATATATGACAGAAAACAGTAATATCTTCTAATTATTCTTTGTAAGAGATTTTTTTAAAAAAATTTTTTTAGTGGTTGATGGACCTTTATTTATTTATATGTGGTGCTGAGGATCGAACCCAGTGCTTCACACATGTGAGCCAAGCGCTCTACCACTGAGCCACACCCCAGCCCTGCAAGAGCTTTTGTAAATAAGAAAAAGAGGTGCATTTTGTAGAAAAATGGAGAATTTATGTGAACAGGCGATTCACAGAGGAGTAAAGATAACTAGTAAACAAAAATGTGCTTTGAAAACATAAATTAAAGCATGAAAGATAATTTTTCTTCTATAAAATTGAGCACAGATTTTTAGAAACGATGCTGTTCCCATGAGTCAGTGTCTGGGAAACAATATATGCAGAAACTGGTGGCGTTGCTCAACCTTCCTGGGTGCCTGTTTGGCAAGATGGATTGAAAACCTCAAACGTATTCATGCCCTAATAAAGGATATAATGATAGATGTGTCCAAACATTAATCTTGAAGGATATTTATTATAATAGCAGGGCATTGAAAACAACTTGTCAAATAGTAGAGTGTTGTTTGAATGGCTCCTGGTGAATTCACAGGCTGAAATACAATACCGCCATTAAAAATGATGGCGCAGGATTATTTGACCTGGGAAAATATTGATTATGTGTCATTAAGTCTGGGGCTCTCAATCTTGGCTGTACATTAGAATCGCCTGAGAACTTTTAAAAAATGCTGATGCCTAGAACCTACAGCCAGAAATTCCGTCTCCCCCCTCGCCCCCGCCATTTTTTCTTGCAGTATTGAGGATCGAACCCAGGGCCTCATGCTTGCTGGGCAAGTGCTCTCCCACTGAATCACAACCCCCACCCTTTATATTTTATTTTGAGACAAGATCTTGCTAAGTTGTCTGGTTTGGCCTCAAACTTGTGATCCTCCTGCCTCAGCCTCTTGAGTAGCTGGGATTACAGATGTGTATCATCATGCCTAGTTTGCAGATCCTAATTTCATTGGTCTGAGCTGGAACTGAGGTTTTTTTTTTTTTTTTTTTTAAGAGAGAGAGAAAATTTTTTAATATTTATTTTTTAGTTTTCGGCGGACACAACATCTTTGTTTGTATGTGGTGCTGAGGATCGAACCCAGGCCGCACGCATGCCAGGTGAGCGCACTATGGCTTGAGCCACACCCCCAGCCCTATTTTGTATTTTATTTAGAGACAGAGTCTTAGTTGCTTAGCACCTCACCATTGCTGAGGCTGGCCTTGAACTCTCGATCCTTCTGCCTCAGCCTCCTGAGCTGCTGGGATTACAGGTGTGTGCCCCTCTGCCTGGCTATTGTTCCGTCTTCTAATTCAATGATTCTTCCCTGTTCCCTCCATTCAGCTATTGAGTTCATCTACCAAACTTTTCATTTTGTTACTATGTTTTTCAGTTCTAACCTCTTCATTTAGTTCTTTACGTCTTCCGATTCTTTGGAGAAGCTTTCTATTTCTTTTTCTTTTTGTGGGCACCGAGTATCAACCCCACAGTCTTACCCAGACTAGGCAAACACTCTTACCACTGAGCAACATCCCCAATCCTAGGCTTTTAATTTTTTTTTTTTGTTATAAGCATATTTGTCGTTGCTTATTGAAATATTTTTACATGGTTGCTTTTAAAAATATACATATATCAGATAATTCTATATCTCTGACATTTGTCCATCTGTTGAATTTCTTTCTTTCTTTTTTTTTTTTTCTTTCTTTCTTTCTAGGAGAGATGTGGCCGTGGTTCAGCCCTCCACGTGGTCTCTGTTGACATTACAGAGAGGTGATCCTGATGCTACCAAGTGACGATGGCAGAAATCCTGCATTTCCAGTAAACCTCCTCTGGCACCGTCCCAGTGGGCAGCCAGGAAGTGTTGGTGGTGCCGGATGAGAGTGGAAGTCGGGCTCCCTCTCTGGCCTTCCTGGAGTGGGTACGTGTTAGCACACAGCTGCTCCCGTGGTGTTTACTGGAATAAATGTCATTGTCTCAACGTTTTCCGTCTTGCGAGTCGTTGTTTCCTATTTCTCCTAGCTGGAGACACTGGGCCTCTGCTGGGCTTTGTGGCTTCACGAATTAAGGTTCTGGGCTCTTCGGCTCAACTTCTGGGAAAAATGAGGCAAAAGAAAACCCAGAGGATTTAATGACCCAAACTCAGGGTCCTGATGTCCCTACTCTATCTGCTTTCTTCCTGGCAGAGTCTTTTTTTTGTGTTTGTGTGTGTGTGTGTGTGTGGCACTAGAAATCACACCCAGTGGTGCTCAACCACTGACATACATCTTCAGCTCTTTCATTTTTTAACTTAATTTTATCTTTGTTTAATTTCAAGGCAGGGTCTTATAAGTTGCCCAGAGGCCTCAGACTTGCAATCCTCCTACCTCAACCCTTCCATCTTTCTGGAAGTAAAAGTCACCAACGTTTTTCTGAAGGTTTACCAAAGTGATTCCCACGTGTAGCCAGAATTGAATCCCTGTGCTCCATGGGGGAAAAAACAAACAAACAAACAAACTGATTTCAAAGTATTTCGTACAATATAATTTACAAAGCCCAAACAGAAAGAGTCTGGAGTGAGAAAATGACCAAGTGTTAGCAATAGTTTTCTTTGGGGCGGGACGGTAGCAAACAACTTTTTATTATGACTTCTTCTTTAGGGAAGTTGCAAAATAGTATAGAAAGACCCCACGTACCCTTCACCCAGTTTCCCCAGTGACAATATCTTATACCCTATTGCAATAATATTACAACGCTATTAACTCAAGTACAGACAGTATCCAGATCTCACCAGTATTTAGGTTACAGGCAATTTTGATTTTTCTCCTTCGGCAACAATGAAACATTTGGACCAGGTTGAGTCTTCCTTTAGTGGCTTGGGCAGTTTCCCTTCCTGCGGGCTTCATTTACTTCTCTGCCCAGATGATAGAGACTTCATGGGACAGCCGTTGGTATGGCAGGTACTTGGAACAGCCCTTTCTTGCGCTGAAATTCATTAATTCAACAAATATTTGTTGCGTACCTTCTCTGGTCAGAATCAAAAGAGAATAAAAGCCCACGTGGCATCATGTGGATTATGTATTTTATTTTGTGTGTATGATGATGTTTGATCTTTTAAAAGTCTTTCTGGGTTGGGAGGGATAGCCCATTCTCAGAGAGAGAACCAAGAACTCAGCTGGGAGCCTGACTTTGACTTGCAAATGAACCAATCCAGAGCCTCGTCTTTCTTCTCCATCTCACCACCCCAGGATGCAAAATTCCTCCACTGTCATCATCTGGGGACAACGCACCTGGCTACTAGGAAACCATACCTAGTTGAGAGTTCAAGAAAAATTCCAAGCTTGCCTATCCCAGACTACAAGTCGGTGACGCCGAGTGGCATTTTCAAGAACCTGAAGAGGGTTCTTGGGATGAATTCCTTCAGAAGCAGGTCCTGAAAAGAGGCTTGAAGTGTGAGTGGTTTTGGGGGGAGGTGGAGGACTTAGGGGAGCAGGAAGACCATCCAGGGAAGAGAATGTAACTCATCCAGGGTGGCTTTCCGTGCGACTGAAATAGAACCCTTAGGATATGCTGTCCACGATCGTGCACTGTCACAACGACAGACTGCGTGGGTGACAATGGTTCCACGAGGTTCCATTGCGTGGTGATGTCATAGTCATCTTAGTTTGCTCAATCATGGCCACGCAATGAAGAGATTAGGAACAAGGCACTTCTCAGAACACGTGCTTCTGGTTCATTTATCATCTTTTTATTCCTATCTATCTTTTTTTTTTTTTTAAGCAAACAGTTTATTAAAGATAATGCTCAGCTGGGTTGTAGGGCATGCCTGGAACACCAACTACTTGGCTGAGGTTGGAGGATATCCAGGGCAGAGAGCCAGCTTCCCGTGTAGATCTCAGCAATGGCTAAGCCTCTGGCAGGCCCCCACATTCCCAGTCCCTTTGGGGGCCCGCTGGAAACAGGGATCCAAGGCACCCAGGAACCCAGAGAACATCAAAAGTCTGTAAAATCCCTGAATCCCCTTTGTAGCTGAAGGGACAGGATTGGAAATTCCCCAAATGGGAACATTAATGTCAAAACCAATGACGTTAGAAATGAGGCATATGGAAATTAGGCGAGAGTTAGGGGTCACAGTTGGGTACCCAGGAATAATGCTGATAGGGGAAACCAAATTCACTTTTCACCCCAGCCTGTCCTGTTTAGCGTGGGGTGGGGGGGGTGGAGCAGAGTGGGGTCCACGAGACCAGGGTTTTCTCGACCCCACCTCCAAGTCCTGACCCTCTCATTCAACATGCTAGTCTTATTTTCATGAGAAAAATTAGCCAGACCTGTCTCTAACAGGTGGGGATGTGACTCAGGGGTTAGTGGCCCTGGGTTCCATCCCAGGAACCAAAGAAAAAGAATTAGCTTACTATGAGGGCCTGGAGTCTCATTCTTGTAGGGCTGGACACAAGCAGCACAAAAGTCACGGACATCCAGAAGTGTGGACACCTCCTCCAACAGCGCATATCTATCTTTATCTACTAAAAAAATCCATCATCTATCCCCTTTTCCCGCACATCAAAGGTATAGATGGATGGCAGGTGACCCATCAATAGAGATGTTTATGAACAGTAAGGGATTTTTTCATATGACTGCAGAGAATGGCAAGTCCTTCATCTCTAGAGCAGGTTAACAAGTTGGAAACTGAAGAATTCACGGAGTCTTTTCTTCCCCCCATTTAAAAAAAAATTTTTTTTTAGTTGTACGTGGACACAATACCTTTATTTTATTTTTTATGGGGTGCTGAGGATCAAACCCAGAGCCTCACCTGTACTAAGCAAGTGCTCTACCACTGAGCCCTGACCCCAGCCCTCTCCTCATTTTTCATTGGTGCCTATAGTTGCACACGATGGTGGGATTTGTTGTTACGTATTAGCACATACACTCCGTATAACGATATGGATGTATAGTTATAATTTGGCCAATTTGGCTCCCTAGCAAGGAGCTCATGCTGTCTTGAGGCAGAATTTCTTTCCAGGGAGATCTCAGTCTTTGCCTTTGATTGATTAAAGCTCACACCCATTACCAAGAGTAATCCTCCTTAAGTCACCTGGTTGTAGATGTGAGCTAACTCCGTCTGCCAAATCCTCTCCTAGCCACACCTGGATTTGAATTTGACTGGGTCACTGGCCCAGGAAAGCAGACACACAAAATTGACGATCCCAGCCCAGTCAAGCCAGTGACCCCTGTGGGTGACCCGGTTTGAATCCTACTGGGAGCTTTCACAGACAGTGAGCTTTTCAGAGACACATTGGAACTCTCCACCCGGGGAAGGATGGGAATCTGAGTTCTGTATATACCAACCCTTTACCATGGTCTCAGGACTACGGGGGGTTGGGGGGCAGGTTGGACAAACAGCTTCAGAGACGAAGGCGACCAAAGTTCTCAGGCCAGTGCTGGCTGTTGGAAGCCGGCAGACAGGTGCTGCCCGGTTGGGGTGAGAGGGTCCTTGGGAACAGAGTGTCCTCTATAGGTGGCCTCTGAATGAAGCCCAGAGAGCAGGACAGGAAGGGGAGAGGCTCTGTGAGGATTTAAGTCTTCTTATTGAGAACAGTGGTGTTACAACTGTCCCTCAGAACCCCTGGGGATGGGTTCCAGGACCCCATTGCAGTTACCAAAATGACCAGCTGTGACTGTTCCGAGCCTCACATAAAAGGTCGTGGTATTTGCATGTAACCTCTGAACATCCTTCCACACACTTAGGTCATTTCCAGGTTACTTATAATATCTACGGCAATGTAAATGCTATGGAAATCATGGTTGTGCTGAATTGTTTAGCGAGCAGTGAGGAGGGAGAAGTATGTGTGTGTGTGTGTTCAACAGAGAGGTCATTTTATATTTCCAAATAATTTCCACCCAGAGTCGGTCCGATCCACAGATACGTAACCCATAGATAACGGGGGCCAACCGTATATTTGATATGTATATTGGGTAAGGGAGGATGATGGGAACAGTGATCAGTTTTGTGGTTTTGAGACCTTTTGGCTGAGATTTAAAAAAAACAAAAAACTATTGGAAAGGGGCAGGCAGAATGTGGGCCACTAGGTAAAGGAGGATGTCGTGAAAGTCCTGGAGGTAGATGGGGGTGGCTGAGAGCATGGAGAAAAGATAGACCCTGGGGACAGTCAGGGGGCTAAAGCCACAGATCTTGGTTATTGATCTGAGTGATTGACAGTTGGAAGTTATCAAAGTCCCTCCCATTCTGGGAATCCCTGGACTTTTTTTTTTTTACAAATAATATTTGGAGAGTAGGTGCCCGTTGTGGACCTCACAGCCCAGAAAATTGCCTGTAATGAGTTGGACCATGAAAATGACCTCACGCCGACCTTGTCTCCTGCCCGATCTGTTTCCACATCCCGAGATGCTTTATTGCATAACCAGAAACCTCCTGTTGAAAATACAGCTGGAAGACACGGCGTCAATGGAGGGTATCCACCAAAAACATTCCTCTGGTCTCTCAGCACAAGGACATACCTGCTAACGAGGCTGGGGTGGCAGGAGGCGGAGAAATCAGACACCCATAACCTGTCACCTTGAAACAGATGCCCCAAGTCCTCACAACGGAGTTGTCCCAAACACTGGATGTCCCTTAAACTCCCTCCTACCTTTTTTTTGTGTGTGGTATTTTTGTTTTGCCCACTGTGTGGAACAAAGGATGGATTTACCCACTCTTTGGGGCTTGGAAGAGCAGGGCGGTCCCAGTTGACCTTGGTTTTAAGAAGCCAGGTACCAGATGGTTATGGTGGAGGTTCAGAAAAGCTGAATCTCCCCACCCCTGCCCTCTGCACTGCGAGAGTCTTCCTCTGGCCCAGGCGGTGGACAAGAAGACGGAGATAAAGTCATTCTGCGTAGAAAATGCAAATGGCTGCAAAACCAAACTGAGCTTCAATTTCCATTGTTGTCTCGGAGCCCAGACTATATCATTTCTCATCCTGCACGGTCATCCCCAGCCAAAGAGCTCAAGCTGGAAATCTGAGGGCAGTAGTGGCTGGCCCCTGAGGATGGCACTCCTGGGGTAGTCTCCTTCCATAGGGTACCCTGATGGGTCCATGTGATAGAAAAAATGGCGCCCAAAGATGACCCCATTCTGGTCCTTGGAAATGATAAATATGTTACCTGGCAGTGGGGTGGGGGGATGAAGGCTGTTAATTAAGGTGTCAAGTTGACCTTGAGATGGAGACATTATCTTGGATTATCTGGGTGGGTCCACTGTAATCACAAATCTCCTTAAATGAGCAAGAGCGAGGTGGAAGAGAATCAGAACCAGAGGAATGTCATCATCAGAAAGATCAGCTGGGCCTTCCTGACCTTGAAAACGGAAGGGAACCAGGAGCCGAAGAATGCAGCTGGCCTCTAGAAGCTGGGAAATGCAGGAAAGCAGATCTTCCCCTAGGGCCTCCAGAGGAAATGCAGTCCCGGTGACACTTTGAATCTGACCCAGTGAGACCCACCTCCCGCTTCTGACCTGCAGAACTTTACAATAACAAATTGGTGTTGCTGTAAGCCACCAGGTTGGTGGTATTTGTTACAGCAGCGATCAGAAACTCATACAGAGGGAGCACTTCGTAAACATGTGTGGCACCCAATGAACGAAAGGTCTCTGTGCTCCTGTGCACCCTGCTGGGTTTCAGTAGCTTTCTCAAAGTGGGATCATCTGAGGTCATCCTCTCCCAGCCCGTGTGCTGTCTCCCTTTGGCTAGAGGATGAGTCAACAGCACCTCACAGCCCTCAGTGCAGGATTCCAGCTTCATCAGCTCCCTGCTCACTTGGGCATCTTGCATCACTCCAGCTTGACCGTGACCTTCTGTGTCTGGGTGTGTTTTGGTATCCTGGGTCCCCTTCCTGGACACTCATGCCCCACTCCTCATGGGTGCCTCCTCGCCCTTCGAGATGGAGCTCCAATGTCACAGCTGCAAGACTTTCCCCAGGACCCAGGTCAGAACGAGCACCCACTGAGATCTTCTGAGCTCCCCAATGAGCTGCCCTTGATCAATCGGTGTTCCATTAAACTTCCTGTCCCTCTGCCTCCGCAGCACCCAGAGGAGTCATTGAATCACTCACACGCAGAGCGCGTGAGTCATCCTTGTATCAACCTGGGATAAGGAACAGGGGAGGGAACATCACTCCCAGAGACTAAGAGCTGCCAAACAGCCCAGTGTTATCCTCCTGTGATCTCCAAAGATTTAGTTAAATCTCTGAGTTGCCTCTTTAAAAAAAAAAAGACAAGATAGAAATAGCCTTTCCTCGATCATGCTATAATATGTCATCATGATGCAGTATTTGGGAGCACAGAGATCTATCGAGAAGAAAATGAACGCCCGCCCAGATCACCCCATCCCTAAACTCCTCACCCCTTGTAATGGACCGCTACCATCTCTTTAGCTCTCACCAGGTGCCAGCTACCCGGCTACACGCTGCACTGGGGAGGGTCCATCAGGAACCTCACTCACAGATGGAGAAGCTGAAGCTCAAGGAAGTTAAGTGGGAGACCCCGGCGGAGGCACGTGAGAACTCTGGGATCTAAGCCTCTATCTCCTTAGCAGGCAGCAGGGATAACTCTAAGCTATGTGCTACATCTGGGTAGTTTCCATCCTTAATTATCATGAACTCTCTCAGCCCTCAAATTAGAGACTTCAAAAGTAAAATTAAAGGAAGGAAGGAAGGTTTATGTCACAGCATGCAAACTCAGAGAGCTCAAGGGGCCAGGTCGGGTCCTTATTGGGTGAAGAGGCTGTGGAGCCAGCGACAATCCCTGCTCCCATCCCCAGTTTACAACGGCTTTTAAAAGTCGCTTTATTTGTGGTATTTTCCACATCTTAATTTTGGCAGGGGGGGTATCAGGGGCACCTGACCCCTGAGCCCCACCCCCAGCCCTATTTTGCGTTTTATTTAGAGACAGGGTCTCGCTGAGCTGCTTAGCGCCTCGCTTTTGCTGAGGCTGGCTTTGAACTCATGATCCTCCTGCCTCAGCCTCCCGAGCCTCTGGGATGACAGGTGTGCGCCACGGCACCTGGCTCACATCTTAACCTTGATGTTATCAAATCTATGCTCTTTTTCTTTATGACTTCTGGGTTTTTTTTTGGGGGGGGAAGGGGGGCTTCATCATATCTTGTAAGAGACCCTTCTTCAGCGGGGCATGGTGACATACACCTGTAGTCACAGCGTTTCAGAGGCTGAGGATTGTCTAGACCAGCCTGGGCAACATGGTGAGACCCTGGCTGACAACGACAATAAACCAGGATAACCCTCCTCCATTTCCTGTAGCTCTTCTATGTTCTTATTTTTCTTACGTAAACATTTAAATCTAAGCCCATCTTTTTGGGAAGTGAAATCTTTTTTTTTTTTTTTCCCTAAACAAAACAAAAAAATCAAATGTCTCCATACTTGTATTAACACTGGGTCACCATTATTAATGATTCCTTCACGCACACACTTTTCCAAGACAGAAAACTCAAAGATATTCCCCAGGATAAACTTCAATAAAATCTCGGTGAGGTCCTTCTGAAGAAAACTATAAAACGATGCTGAAAACTTTAATGAGTTCCTGGATGAGAAGATTCAGCATGGAAAAGATGTCTGGTATCTCCAAAATTCATTGAGACATTCTTGCAGGTTTAATTGATGTTAGTCTATTTTGTCTACATTTCCAAATTAATGATATAAAATCAGTATCTCTTTTCCTATCCCTTTTCTTTTTCCAAAAGCTGTGTTTGTATTTTCTTTATTTTAGCTAGCCTTAACTATAATCTAAACACAGGAGAGCATGTGACTGGTCTTGAGCAGATGGAAGTTCTAGAAGCATTTCATTTTTAATTTTTTTTTTTTGTGGTACTGGGGATTGAATCCAGGGGCACTTAACCACTAGACCATATCCCCCAGACCTTTTTATTTATTCATTTTTATTTTTAGACAAAGTCTTGCTGAGTTGCTTATTGCCTTGCTAAGTTGCTGAGGCTGGCCTCCAAACTTGCCATCCTCCTGCCGTAGCCTCCTGAACTGCTGGGATTACAGGTGTGTGCCTGTGTGCCAAGATTTCTAAAATTTTGAGACAGGGTCTCACCAAGCATTTTATGGTAGTCCAAAGTAATTTGGAAATCCAAAGCAGATGACCACTTGAATGGCAGGATCCCTTTGTTAACTTAGAAAAACATCTGTGTCACACTCTTTCTCGGGGGAAGCTCACACCCTGCAGGCTGGATCATGCCCCTAAGGTCCTGGATGCCCCTCAATCCAAGTATGGGGGACGTACAACAGTTTTGCTGGGATTTTATCTTCCATTCAAAGCTTTAGTGGAGAGTACACATCTAACACCGTGTTTCCTTCTTCTTCCAAATCCTAGACGTTCTTTCAATCTTTACTCCAGCAAATGCGGACGAATGATCAGGCCTTTGTGATATTATTTCAATTTATATGGAGCTCAGAAATGGGAAGATATCCTGCTTTTTTTTTTTTTAAACTGGGTCAGAATTGCCCAGTGGTGATCAGAAGTTTGTGTTTTGATGTGGAGACCTTTTTCCAAGTTCACCCCTAGAGGTAGATTTCCCCTCTGTGACAAAGTTCTTTCTGTTGTGCATCTGGGAGGGTGGTTTGCTGCAGTTTGGTTTTTGAAACATACCTTCTGTGCTAGTCTGGGGGACTCATTCACTGAACAAGATGAAAATCTTACTCAAGCTGGCTTAACCAGGGAAAGGGAATTTGTTGGAATTAATTGATATTGACATTCAAGCAGAGAATATTGATATCGATGCCTCTGGCTAGGTTGGCTGCTGTGGGGTTGAAGTCCTTCTGTTTAAAAACATTTTTATGGGTACACTGTGGCCACATTACAGTGGGATTTATGGTTCACGTAGCACAGTTTAGTCGGTTCCTTCCTTCCCTCCCCCCACTCCCCACCTTCTATTCTACCGTCTCCCTTCTATTTTATGGGATCCTCCTTTTCTTTTTCTCTGTAGTGTCCCCCACATATGAGAGAAAATATAGGGTCCTAGCCTTTTCTGGGTCTGGCTTCCTTCACTTAGCATGACGTCCCCTAGTTCCGTCCATTTTCCTGCAAGTGGCATGATGTCCTTCTCCTGCGTGTCTAGTAAAACTCCACTGTGGGCACACACCACACAGTCTTAAGCTCTTCACCTGTTGACGGACACCTAGGCTGGTCCCATAACTTGGCTATGGTGAACTGTGTTGCTGTAAACAATTCGAGAAGCCCTTGGTGTCCCCAACTGCTGGCTCTTTTCTCTGAGCCACCCCCAGGCCCCCCCCCCCAATCCCATCTTTCTGTAGCCAATCACCTGGGGGAGCCCAGACCTGCCTCTCCTGTGTCTGACCTGGCCACGGGTCTCTCCCTGAGCCAATCGTGTGTCTAGAGGAACAGATGCTCCCGTGAGGCCAAGGGTGCAGGGCGGACACAGTACCTGGCATCCAGCGCCCGGTTCACAGGTGACCTTCCTCCTCAAATATCTAATGGGAGACTCGCCTTGAAATGCTGCCGTCTCAGAGGCGCTTCCCGCCTCCTCCCGGCCTGACTTTACAACCCCCGTGTCCAGCTGACCTCTCGCCCACACCCTGTGTCCTGGCCCCGGCCAGCTACTCCCCGTGTCCAAACACACGTGAGCTTCTGTGTCTCTGCTTTTGTGCGTACGTCCTGCTCCTTTTCCTGGAGGGATCTCCTTCCCCTTTACTCCTGTTTTAAGGTCCTAAGTCACGCTCAGGAGACGCTTGGGCGGAGCCGCTCCATCTCTTCTTCTCTGAGGTTCCACCACCTCCCTGTTGTGTCAGGCTGGACAGAGCCGCGTGCCCCTGAGTCCTGGTGAGACATTAAGGCTGAGCCTCTGAAGGCAAGGGCTGTGTCGCGGCCAGCTCCAGGAGCGGGCGTCCTGCAGCAGGCAGTCAGTGTTTGGTGCAGGACTGGGTAGATGCCGTCACCCGCCGCCATTCCCTCGATTCTTTCACTCTGCTCACCACTGGGTCCCCCAGGTTTCCCATTCCGACAGTTAGGACCTGTTTTTCACGTATGTCCCAGGAAACCAAAACTGCCTAAGAGTGCCCACGTCCCAGGGATAGCCTGCAATCAGTGACCGACGCTGCAGGGATACGAAATTCCAGCTCCTGGGGCCTCATGGGACAGTACTAGGGTATGACCCGCCCTTGTCTCCCAAGGCTCCGGTGGAGGGTCGAGCAGTTACCCTCTGTGACCGACACCACTGATGACATTATCCGGGCTTGACCTCCTTCCCTTCCCCACCCCAGTTACCAACCTTTACCAGTCTTCCTCGGGGACCGTGCATCAAGTCCCCTTCGCAGGAATCCTCCGTCTCAGATCCCCAGGCCTGCCTCTGGGGCGCCTGGCCTGGAGGATGAGCAGAAAAAAAGGTCAGAAGTGGACAAACATTTATTGATTGACAACGTCTTCCCAAGGAGACAAGATATGCCTGTTTGGGAAAAAGAACCCGATTACCATAGGAAACGTGGTGGACCGGGGACAAGGTCCAGAGAAGGAGGGATCAGGGTGGGCACGGGGTGGGGGACGTCGGAGGAGGCCAGTCAGAGTTCACAGGTGGGAGTGAGGCTCGATCTGGGAACAACCTGGCGAACCCCATGACCCAGACAATCCAGCAGCATCACTGGAGTCGAATAATGAGGGTTTAGGTCAGGACAGGTGGACGTGGAATCCATCCAAAAAGAAGCTTGAACTTTGTCTCATCAGGCAACGTGGTGTTGGGGGGGAGGGAATCAACATTCACTTATTCACTCAACAAACATTTAACGAGTGCTCTTAACACGTGGCACACCCACGGCCAGGAACAGGGTGTTCTCTAAGAAAGGGAGTTCCTGACACGAACTGCTGCCTGTTCTGGCCGCCAGGATCTTGGCTGCCTTTGTTAGTCGGATCCACCTAACATTCCTGGATAGGTTTTTTTTTTTTTTTTCCCCTGAACAGTTTTATCATGTGTGCATGGTCATTTTCTGATCACAGGCAAAGAGTGGTCAGCCTCCAGATTTAAACATGAAACTGGACGCCAGAGGAGAAGCAATGTCTTCTCTTCAAGTCAGGGGACCGGATGTCTTCTGCCATGGGGACTCTGTTCCCTCCCTGAAAAACTGTTAGGATTTTATTTAGAGACAGGGTCTCGCCGAGTGAGAAAGGAGAAGGTCCCCAGGGTGGGGACTGGGCTTGTTCTCCCCAGGAACAATTATCTGGAGAAGCCTCATTCCGCTTCTGGGCTCTATTTGTTTTGACTCAAGTGTTCCATGAAGTTTGGTCCAAGGGAGGGTTGAGGTTGGATTTCAGCGGGTGTCTGTGGTTGGAAAAGTGAGGGCAACAGGACAGGTGAACCCAGAGGAGCTGCAAAGTCCTGAGCAAGGTGAGGTGGTGGCACTGATGAGCGACACCGTGGCACTGCTGAGCCTTCCCAGGAGAGCAGGGGGCTTCCGGAGACCGCTCTTTCTGCTACGCGGGAAAGCTCTGGATTACGGCCATGGTATTCTGAATGCTGTACAGATGTGTCCTGAGGTAGAGCCTGGGGACATCTGGAGAGCTCTTTGCTGCATGCATTCTATATTTTAATGGAGGGTGTGAGGCATCTTCCATAAAGGTTGTATTTATTTATAGAATCACCAACAAGCCGACCATCTTCTCAAACACTGGCTATTACAAAGGTTTTTATTCATTGCTAATTCAATAAATGAATGTCAACAAAAATCTGCATATTTTAAACTTTTACATTTGCATGTTTTTAATCAGTAGTAAGGTTGAGCGTCTTTTTGGTTCGGTGACAGTAGTGACTGACACCACTGATAACACACCGGGGCTTGACCTCCTTCCCTTCCCCACCCCAGTTACCAATTCTTACCAGTTTTCCTTGGGGACAGTTCCTTTGGAACTGATGGGTCATGACCTTGACAGTTTTATCCTCATCTGTCAGCAGCTGTCTCCTGGATTTAGAAGAGCTGCAGTCTGTGAGCTACGCCACCTGTTTTGCTTGACATATCCTGCAAGTGGCGTTCACCATGGAATGTACTAAAGCAATTATCATGAGGATGATTCTTTCGGTATTTGAAGCAATTACTGCATTTTATTTCTGCAGCCATGGTTATTAAGCGCTCCCTTGCATTCTCTGTAGACTTTGTTCTGTGTTTATTGGGGCACAGCATGCACGACTCTCCCCATCACATTAGCGAGGTGTTTGTTCTTCGCTGAGCTGCATCTTCCAGGTGACTGCATTATGCCCTCAAGTGGATTTTTTTTCCCCCAGCATGAAATATGAAAAATGCTGCAATAACTGATTCCTTCTGTATTCGAGAACATCTTTCTTTTTTCTTTACATATGAACTGGATATAGAATCGAGAAATTTTTGGGGGGGGAGGTACCAGGGTTTGAACTCAGGGGCACTCCACCACCGAACCACATCCCCAGCCCTATTTTGTATTTTATTTAGAGACAGGGTCTCCCTGAGTTTTGTAGCACATCGCCATGGCTGAGGCTGGCTTCCAACTTGCGATCCTCCTGCCTCAGCCTCCTGAGCTGCTGGGATGACAGGCGTGCACCAGCATGCTGGCTAATTGAGAAAAGGATGACGTTGTTCTCGGCATTTCAGGTGAAGGAAAACAAGGGGAATAAGGACTAGAGAGAGTGAATCGTGATTTCCAATGTTGTCACACCAAGAAATGATAAGTGTTTAAGGTGATAGATACACTCATTAACAGATGTGCTGGCTACACAGTGGATACATTTACAGATTGGATTCCATGCTTTCATGAGACACTACATTGTGCCCCATATATATATATATGTGCCATTGATACGTGTCAGTAACATTTTATTTAAATGAAGGGAAGACAGAGTAGGTGACAGCATGGTCAAATGTTGGAGGCCCTTGACAGCAGGATAGAGGGCACCGAAGGCAACTGATCAGAGAGGGGACATGCACACAGCCGGGTGGTAGTCAGATTAGCCTCGTGAAGGTGATGGGGAGAATGAAAGGTGGGAGAGGGACTTGGTTATCAGTTGGTCATGACTTGGCCACAAGTCACAGAAAGCTCTAATAGGAATTCATCTATATTATATAGCAAGAAGTCCAGAATTATCAGGTGCTGGTGTTGGTTTCGTTGCTCATTACTGTCGGAGCTGATGTCTCAGTGTTGCTCTGGGACTTTTCCTCACGATTGCAACATGGCTGCTGCAGCTCCGTATATCCTTGTGGCTTTGAAGCACAAGGCGGAGGGAAGGGGAGCAATAGCCACAACTTACTGATTTTATTAGGGAAGTAGCTACTTCCCAGAGCCCCCCTCCTTCCAGTAGGCTTCTGTTGATATCTCACTTGAATGGCCTCTCTACAAGGAGGCTGGGAAGGCGAGTTGTTTTGCTAGGCATGTTTCAAAGGGGGAAAAAAGATGGGGAATGGACATTTATAGGAAATTTGAAGTGTCTACTAGAACCCCCAAATACCACCACCAACAGAACAAAGCAAACACTACACGATAAATTGGGCTATGTTAAAACTAAGAACTTCTGTCGATTCATCAAGTATCACTGTAAGGAGAGTGAAAAGTGTAACCTGGGGAAAGAGAGGCTGACCAAGGAACTGCATCCAAATACACAAAGATCCACAGTCGATAAAAAAAGATGGACAAGTCAAGGGGAAGAGAACAGGCAAATAAACACACACACACACAATCACTTTACAAAAGAGCATATCCAAATGGTCTCTAAACATCTAAAACTGTCTTCCCTGTCATTAGCCTTCAGGGAAAGACTCATTCCAACCACAGGAGTCTCTGTTATGCACCTATTAGTAATGGCTGAAATGGAAGACAGACGTGACCTTGTGGTGATGGCAATGGGACACAACTGGAGCTCTCACACTCTGCTGATGGGAGGGAAAATCATCGCCGTCTCTTTGGAAAACAGGTCGTCTCTACTAAAGCAGTCTGCTGGATCCTCTGTGCCCTAGCAATCCCCACGTCAGCAGAAATGTTCAGCAAGGGAAAAAAAAATATGCGTGCAAGCACACCTGTGTTTGTGCATTCAGTGGAAGACGTGCACGGAGCAGCCGAACAGCACTGTGTGTAATAATCTAAACCAGAAGCTACCAAATGCCTGTCAGTGGGAGAATATTACCGGGACAATGGCCGGCATCTCATTGTGTGTGTGGGGGGGTTCTTCTTCCTGCCAAGGAGGGTGTAAGCCATCGGGAAACTGAAAGTCTAAATTAATGAGCGAAGAACCAAACAGAAATAGTCAGAAGTACCTTTACATAAAGCAGAGCCCCTGATAGATCGGGTCCCCATGGGCGCTGGACTAGACCAAGGAAGGATGGCTCTGGTGGTTTATTTAAGGCAGGGATCAAAGTTTATTTAAGGCAGGGATCAAAGGTACATCAAAGGCCGGGATAAGGTTTCAAGGGTGGAGTCTTGCTTTCCGATGTCTTGCAGTCAGCAGGTTGATTGGCATCTTGGCAGGTCACACCCATCTCAGGTGCTGTGTGGGATCTTTGGCTTGAGGGAGAGGTTCATCCCTGTAGGTGGGAGGTGTCACCAGAAGTTCCCATGGCCAGTCTTCTCCCCTCACGAGGCTACGATGGGCAGCCCAGTCCACAGCCCACGGAGGGCTCTCCAGAAGAACTGATAAATAAGGGGGATCTATTCATTCATACACGGACTGCTCTACGTCAATGACAATGCACATTCTGTAAGAATAGGCGACAATCTCCATGAATCTTGAACCGAATGTTGAGCAAAAGAAAGGTACAGCCTATCCCGTGTGGTTAACATAGGTGTAAAATACGTGCTGGTGCCTGGCGCTGTGGCCCACGCCTGTAATCCCAGTGGCTCAGGAGGCTGAGGCAGGAGGATTTGTGAATTCGAAATCAGCCTTCAGCAATTTAACAAGGTCCTAAGCAACTCAGTGAAACCCTGTCTCCAATAAAATATAAAAACGACTGGAGATGTGGGTTAGTGGTTAAGCACCCTTGGGTTCAATCCCTGGTACCAAAATAAATGAATAAATAAATAATAAAAATACACGCTGGAGTGCAGGAGAAACTCATACATGCTGTTAAAAAAAAAATGGGATAATCCCGATACTGGTGACCCTTGGTGGGGGATGGTTCTGGGAGGGGTGGAGGTAGTAGTGACTGACAGGAAGCATGAGGCGTCATTCACTGGCGATGTTCTCAGTCTAGGTGTTGGTAATACAGTCATCATCAGTCTGTGACAATTCATTATTCGGCACATTCATAATCAGCACTTTTCTGTTCCTATGTTGAATAAGGAAAATCAGATTCTTCTTTTTTTTTTTTTTCCCCAGTGCTGGGGATTGAACCCAGGGCCTGTGCCTCCTACACCCCCAGAACCCTAGATTTTTAGGAAGTAGCTGCCACAGCAGGTGTGAGATTAGGAAGAGGGGTCCTTGTCATCTTCTTGCCTCATTATGAGCTGCCACTGCGCCTGCCCTCTTCAGAGACCCCCTACTGGCGCAGGGAGGGACGCAGCAGTACCGCCCACCTCTGCCCCCTAGTTCAACTGGAAGAGCAGAAACACGTGGAGGCGACTCGATCCTAATTATTTATCACAAGGGTCCCGCAGTCCGACGTCCCACAGTCCCGCAGGGCTCCATGGTGAGGGGGAGACGCGCAAGGTCACCTCTTCCACCTTTTTAAGGAAGAAGATAACACAGGTGATTCCGCGAAGGACTTCAGACTTGGGCAGTTCTTTCAAATGGACCCGACCAGTCAAAACATGCCTTGGGGCCAGATGTGGCCAACAGGAGACCTGTTTGCAGCCACTGGCCCCCGGGTTGAATGAAGCACCTTCTGCTGCAGCCGGGATCATAAAACAGGAGCCGCTCACTCTACGGGGCCCTGGCTGGGACCCTGTCCCTGGAGGATTTCCTCAGTCCTCAGCTGTCAGCCACACTCTTGGGTAATGAGAGCTTTCCAGGAAAAGAAGAAGAAAAGGAAGAGCCCAGGCTGTCAGGCTGAATGGATCCCTCTATTAAAGGTGCACCTAGATTTCATAATCATAGAACGTCAACCAACAGAACAATGCAAACGTCTGTCTTAGAAATTACTCAGTATGGTACATAGTCTCATTTATTTGCTTTTTTGCTTCACCACTGAGCTACGTTCCCAGCAACACCCCCCACCACCACCACCTTTTTTTTTGAGACAGGGTCTCTAAGTTGCTTAGGACCTTGCTGATTTGCAGAGGCTAGCCTCCAACTCATGATCCTCCTGCCTCAGCCTCTCGAGATGCTGAGATTACAGGCGTGCACCGCTGCACCTGGCACTCAAGTTGTTTTTACAAAAACATTGTGTGGTGCGTTTGTTAGGCCCGATTTAGTGGAGGTTAATGAACCGTCCCAAGTTTACACACCAGCAAGCATATCTGTGACACCCCCCCACACCCATACTCCTAATTGCTGCCAGACAGTGCATCTCAAAGGGTGGCATGAATATCAGTGAGGGCAAATATTTGCAAATTTGAGCAAGTATTACAGCAAGCGAAGCATCTATAACAAATAGACCCAGACATATAATGGCAAAAATGAGATTTAAATGCATTTCCCGTTTATTTAGGAATAAACAGGAAGTTCAGGGACGCGGGCAGCTCTCTTCCATGCCGTTCTTCAGGGCCGTGGGTGACTCTCCCTTTGAACATGTGGCTTCCGACCTGTCACTGGCTCAGTGAGCTCAAAGGGGAAGGAGCGTGGAGGAGGCAGCTGCTGTCCTGAAGCCCTGGCTTATCAATGGCAACCCCTCACATGATATTCAGAATAACTCAGGCCACGCTAAACCACAAAGTGCTGGTGGTGGGGAGGCTAGAAAATGAGGTCCCATCCATGAAATAGCCACCCCCAGCATTACCACGGAAGGCGAGTGGATTTTTCGCGAAAAGCTACTGATCTCTTTCACAAAGTGGCTTTCGGACATGCACCGATGTCAAGTCACCGAGAAATTCTCCATTTGGGGCCAAAAGTTTCTTTAACCCTCCTCGCCTTTGGCTCGCTTATTTTTTGTGTGTGTGTTGTTTACAGGGAGAGCGGATGATGGTGTATCCCAGAGCTTTACTCACCATTTTTTTTTTTATCTTCTTCTAAAATCGGCTTCTCTGTGTTTGGGCAAAGGATGCTGGGCAGGGACCACAGCTTTCCTTTTGCAAATCCACGGGTCGCGGTGGAAAGCAGTCGACATTTCAGCATGCTAAATAATCGTGCAGGGGCACGTGAGCAGGACGAAAATCGGCGAATGGGCCCTGCAGACGGCCGAGCGCTGGTTAAACCGTGCACCGCAGTGGAGGCGCCAGGCAACGAATCTGAAGTTGAGTCAAGCAGCCCAGGCTTGTGGGTGGCAGAGCATGAGCCGGGACTTGCTTGAGGCCAAGACTGGTCCTGGGGTGGCCACGAGGGGAGCCCAAAGCCAGCCGTTCTCACTGGACACCAGCAAGGGCTCGTGGGCCTGCCCGGTGCCTGAAACTGGGGCTGGGAGCGTTTCTTCCCTCCTGATTCCCCTCTGTCCCACTGGGCCATCTTCCAGAGGGTAGAATTCTTGGGCTTTTTTTTTTTTTTTTTTTTTTTTCTCTTATGGAAGGCTCTATACCCTGGCGAAGCTCCCATCTGGCTGGCTGTCACACTTCCTGAGGGTAAGAGAACAATGGAGCCAGCCCCGGTCCTGGAACCGGTGAGTCCAGACCCCAGTCCTGCATCCTTCCAGGAAACGGCGGGCTGACCCAGGCATCTCGAGTTACTCCGTCCGGCCAGCGATGAAGGGCCGCGAATTTGGCCACGGAAGATCCTAGGAAATCCCTTGGGAGTTGAAAGACCCTGGAATGATCTGAAAAGCTTTGCATCCAGGCTTGCTGAGGGCTCTGGATGCCCCGATAATGTGGGGTGACTCACTGGTTCTCAGAGAAATGCAAACTAGATGTTTTCCACTCTTGAGAGTGGTGACAGCTTTGCAGATCTGACTATCTGCCATCAGGAATGTGGGGAAAATCGTCTCAGAGATGGCTAGCGGGATATCTCGGGAGATTTACTTTGGGGAACAAATGGGCACTATCCAGAATGATTTTAGCATGTTGCCTAAAAAAAAAAACTCTCACAATTAAAAATATATATTAATAATAATAATTACAAAAAGCTTTTTACAGCTGGGCAGGGTGGTTCGGGCCTGTGATCCCAGAGACTCGGGAGGCTGAGACAGGAGGATCTCAAGGTTGAGGCCATTCTGGGCAACTTAGTGAGGCCCTGTCTCAAAATGTGGTGTAGCTCAGTGGTTGTGTTTTAACACCTGGGGTTGATCCCCAGTGCCAGAATATAAATAAGCAAATAAAACTGAATAGAAAAAAACCCCAAAACTTCTTACATATGTGCACAAGAAGGGATGTACAAACGTGTTCATTGTAGCTTGGTTTATAATGGCAAACAAAACCAAAACAGAACTGGAGACAACCTAGAAATCTAGCAATGAAGAGATGGAAGGATAAAATGGGTCTGTGCCAATCAACGCTAACAGCCTGCTCTACACAGGTGCATGCAATGGAGCTGTGACCAGAGTTTTGAGGGGAAAAGCAGGATGCGGAATGAGAGGTGCATTCATAATCTATGGTCCTACAAGAAAGTATCCACATAACTTCATGGCTTCCAGCAGTATGGAGATTCCTTAGAAAAATTTAAATGGAACCCCCATTTGACCCAGCTATCCCACTCCTTGGTTTATACCCAAAGGACTTAAAATCAGCATGCTACAGGGACACAGCCACATCAATGTTTATAACAGCTCAATTCACAATGGCAAAGCTATGGAACCAATCTAAGCACCTTTCAACAGATGAATGGATAAATAAAATGTGGTATCTGGGGCTGGGGATGTGGCTCAAGCGGTAGTGCGCTCGCCTGGCATGCGTGCGGCCCGGGTTCGATCCTCAGCACCACATGCCAACAAAGATGTTGTGTCCGCCGAGAACTAAAAAAAAATAAATAAATATTAAAATTCTCTCTCTCTTTAAAAAAATTATTAAAAAATGTGGTATGTATACCCAAAAGAATATCACTTAGCCATAAAAAATGAAATTATGGCATTTGCTGGTAAATGGATGGAGCTGGAGACTCCCATGCTAAGTGAAATAAGCCACTCTGATGAGTGAATGCTGACACACAATAAGGGCAGAGGGGAGAATAGAAGTTCATTGGATTAGACAAAGGAGAGTGAAAGTAAGGGACCAGGGAAGGGAATAAGAAAGACAGTAGGATGAATGGGACATCACCTTCCTGTGTTCCTATATGAATACATGACCAGTGCGTCTCCACGTCATGTACAACCTCAAGAATGGAAGTTAGGCTCCATGGATGTATAATATGTTAAAATGCACTCTACTGTCATGGACAACTAAAAAGAGCAAATTAAAAAAACTTAGTGGCTTCCAGCCACAGCCAATACCTATTACTGTCATAGTTTCTGTGAGTCATGAAATCAGGAGAAGCTTTGCTGGGAAGTGCTGGTTCAGGGCTTCTCAGGAAGTTGCAGTGGAGATGTCAGCCAGAGCTGCAGGCGTTGATGACTTAGTTGGGGTTGGACGATCTGTTCGTCAGAAGTCCTGCTCATCTGACTGTCAAGTTGGTGCGGACTATTTGTGGGAGCCCCACGTGGGCTTCCTCCTGGGAGCTGCTTGAGTGTCCTCACAACATGGCAGCCAACTACCCCCCAGCACTAGCCGTCCAGGTGAGGGCAAAGAGGATGGGGCAGTATCTTAGAACCTGGCCTTGGGAGTCCTACACCGTCATTTGTGTCACATAGGATTCAATGAGTCACTAAGTTTGGTCCACATTTAAGGGAAGAGGAATGAGGTTCCATCTTTGAAAACTTGCATCTATATGGTTTTATGTAGTTAAAAGTGACATCAACACACACACACACACACACACACACACACACACACACGTACATGCACACACACACAGAGGCCTGAACAGTCAGAGACTCCTCCCATCCAGACTTTGGGTATTGCTTCAGAGATGGATTCAACACGTGGCTGCTAGAAATTATTCTTTTGGAGGTTGCTGAGCATCTAAGATATGAGATTTGGGCTGTTGGAGGCCATTTTTTCCTATCAGAGTTAAGAAAGCCTTTCCAAAGGACCGAAAGACTAAGTCTGCCCTACTGAAATCATTGAAGCCCCTGGATCAAGACATTCCTGAACCCAAATCATCTTTCTCTGTTCTTTTCAGTTATATAGTTATATAAAATAATGAATTCCTTTTTTTTTTTTTTTTTTTTAGCTTATGATGGCTTAAATTGGGTTTCTGCACCCTGCTGTCATAGCTCGCTGCATGGAAACATTGGTGTTGGTGTCAGAGTTTCGATCTGTGTTAAGGTCAAGGTTTGGTGTCAGATATTATAGAATTTTGTGATAAAATTGACACTCATTTTGGACTTTGGTAACAAAAGCTCACTCTCACTTGGAAATTTCTCTTGAATGTATCCATTTCTGCTGTCACCAATTTAGTTCAGGCCCTTGTGCGCTCTTGCGTGGATCATTGCAGTAGTCTCCTAACTGATCTCCTGAGACACTCTCTTCCGTCTGCTATCTTCCCTGATGCAAATAAACTATGGTTTGAAAACTAGTATGATCATGTTGCTTCCATGCTCAAAACCCCCCAATGACACCAATGTCTGAAGAATCAAGTCCAAATGCCTCCGTGTGACCTTCAAAGTTGCCCTCTCTCTCTCTCTCTCTCTCTCTCTCACACACACACACACACACACACACACACACACTTCTTTCTCACTTCCATTTAGGAGTAGGGGGATATGTCTAACATTGGTTTTAAAATTAAAGCCAACTTTGGGTCTGTGACAATTAGCCTCCACGATGGTCCCCAATGATTTTCACCTCCTAGCATTTATGTCACTTGAGTATTTCTGCTCTGTTCTCTCATAATGAATAGGGCCAATCTGTGTAACCAATAGGATACTGTGAAAACGACGGAGTATATGTGAGGGTTAATTTTACCTGTCATCTTGATTGGACCACAGGGTGCCCAGATATATGGCTTAACATTATTTCTTGATATATCATATAATTGGTTTCCTCAAAGAACAGAGAAATCAAATTCTCCCTTCCTCCACATTTTTTTTTTCTACTTAGGTCCTCAATGGAGAAGTTGATTTTTTTCTGCCTATTTGAGCTCATGGTCTTCTCTTGTCCTTAGACTGAAACTTGAGGATTGGTATCCCTGGTTCTTAAGCCTTCAGACTTGGGCTGGCACTTAAACTATTAATTCTCCTGAGACTTGGGAAAAAACTATACCCCAGCTTTCCTCCAACTTACAGCAGATCCTGGGCTTCTCAGCCTCTCATCACGTGAGCCAATTCCTAACACTAAATCCCAACACTCCTCTTCTGCTCTCAGGGAACCAATTATATGCACATTTATCCCTCCAATCTCTTCTCCAGTCTGCTTATCTTTTATTTTTCTCCCTCATTCCTTCTCTCTGGGCTTTACAAGAACTTCTTAATCCTTTCTTTGGATCCGCTGACTTGATTTTAATGCAACAATCTTCTAACTCTATCTGCTGCCCTTTTGGACTCAATAGATAACATTTTTATGCTCTGGGATAATTTTCTATTCGACATTGCGTTAGAGACGCAGTAGCTTCAGATCTTGTAATTACCATTAGAAATTCCTCTTACATTTTGTCCCCTGAGCCTTACGGGTGACTTATCCAGAGACTTTTGCTCTCGTTCCTCCTATCAGTATCCTTTGACCCGCTAGATCTTTGCGTAGATCCAGCCATTATTCTCTGTTTGCCCATTTTTTACAGGAGGAGGCCCATGTTTGCTCAATGTTGGGTGTTCAGATGGATTAAAGAGTCTGTTTAAATTTTTTTTTGACTCAGCCAAAGAAAGGAGGGAAAAGTTTATGTTTAATGTACCTTTACTTTGTACTATTAGAGAGTCAGCAACCCATGGAGATAGGGAGGCAGCCTCAACAAGGTGGGGTATTTCTTCTTTGTGCCAAATGTCCTCGGTCACCTTCATGGGGGTGTTGTAGGAATCAGATTTAAATGGGAGGAATTAAAAAATAAAACTTTTTTTTTTTGGTACCAGGGATTGAACCTAGGGGTGCCTTACCACTGAGCCACTTCCCCAGCACTTTTTTAATGTTTTATTTAGAGACAGGGTCTCACTGAGTTGCTTGGGGCCTCGCTAAGTTGCTGAGGCTGGCTTTGAACTCAGAATCCTCCTGCCTCAGCCTCCTGAGCTGCTGGGATGACAGGTGTGTGCCATCATGCTCAGCCCACAAATCACTTTTGACCTGACCCTGTTGTCATGAGGTCTTGCTCTTGGGGTTGTACGCTCTATGGGTTTGGGTAAATGGCCCTTCTTGCTCGGGTGTGACCCTGCTCGACCTCTCACAGCTCCTGGCTTTAAGGCATTGGTGGGTACTCTGGCAGGCCCGAGCTGTGCTTCTCCATAAACCACACACCCCTGGCCTCCTCGGTCCCCCTTGGAGCTGGCAGCGATCCCAGGGCCACTTGGATCCCCTCTGCTGCTTCCTGCCTGAAATGAATCATGGCCTGGTAGTCCCTGCCCTCACCTGGTTTGAGCTCAGTGCACGGTGCAGACATCTGCATTTCTGTTCCTGTCTGCTGGACGTGGCACCTCCTACCCTGCTTTCCGTCCGTCCGTCCGTGGGGTGGAGTGAGTTGTCCTCTGTTAATGAACCTTGCTCATCCTCTGGCCTCATCCTCGGCTTGGCTGATCAGCTCATGCCTTAGGCTCTCGCTCAGACCTGACTTCCTGGGGGGCGGGGGAGTGTTCCAGGAAGATCCCCAAACTAGAACCACTCTGAGGAGCTCTCAGAAATCCCTGCACTCTGCCTGCCCAGGGGCACGTCTCCTGGCACCCCAGCTCTGGCCGCTGAGCTGTCCTCCCCTGTAGTCCACAGAGCCTGGGCAGCACCCATTTCTCCACTCAGAAAGCATTTATGGAGCGCCCGGTGGATGCCAGGCACAGTGCTGGGCCGTTCTCGCCTCTGCACAGCGTCTGCCACAGCTTCAGGGAACCAGGCCTGAGACAGAGAAGGATGAGGAGGACAGGGCTGGAACAGCACAGGGCAGGACGTCACCATGGGCCTAGGGAGAGGCACGAGGGGAAACTGAGCTCTTGTAGCCTGGGCTGGTGCCCTGAGTGTGGCCAGCAGTGGGAAGCGCCTCACAGGGGCAGGGGGTGAGCCAGGGCCGGGCAGTGCCAGGGCCGGGCAGTGCCAGGCTAAGAAATCTCAGACCAAGGAGAGCAGCGTGTGTGTGTGTGTGTGTGTGTGTGTGTGTGTGTGTGTGTGTGTGTGTGTCTGACTTCTCCATGGGCTAGAATTGGCACGGATGAGCTACTAGGCTGGAGTGCAGAGAAGTGTTTGTGTATCCATTTAGCAGTTTATTTATCTATTCAGCCCTAGGACATCTTGGTTGCTTGCAGATTTGGGCAATGATGAATAAAGCTGTTATAAATATCTTTATGTAGGTTTTTTTTTTAAAAGAATTTAACCTTCATTTATTTATTTTAATGTGGGGCTGAGGATTGAACCCAGGTCCTCACCCACCCTAGGCAAGCACTCTCCCACTGAGCCATAACCCTAGCCCTGTATGTAGGGTTTCGTGTGAACCTAAGATCTTATTTCCTTTGGGCAATATATATATATATATATATATATATATATATATATATATATATATATATATATATATATATATATATATATATTTTTTTTTTTTTTTAAACTTACCAAACAGTCAGGGATGGAAACCCTTCATTGTGTGGTGGAGAGGATGTAGGGAAGAAAGGAACGCCAAAATAGGAGATACACGCCCTTGGGCCTATTCATTCCTTTTCTAGGAATCTGTTGGACCGGTGTGCTTGTACACACGCACACACGTTTGCACAGGATATTCATCTCCGCAGGATTTGTTATAGCAAAGGGTTGGAAACAACGGAAATGTCCATCAACAGGGGACCTGCAGAATAAGCTATGGAACATCCTTTTGGTGGATGTGGAACAGTATCTAAGATATCTGAAGTGAAGTAGGTCAGTTCTGGGATAGAATAGGGTAGACGATCATTTAGGTAAGTGAGAGCAGGGGTGTGGCTGTGGAGCCAGACGGCCTTGGCTTAGATCCCGGCTCCACCACTTTCTAGCTAGGTAATCGGGGGACCATTGCTGGTGCCTGGGTTTTCCCAGCTGTCACACTCAAAGGATTACCAAGGATAGGAAGGCGACATACTTTTCCCTTTTGTACCTTTTGAATGTTTTAAAACCATGCAACTGTGTTACCCTGTATATGATATAAACTTGTGATCCTCCTGGTCTCAGAATCTCCAAGTTGCTGGGATTACAAGAATGTGTCACCATGCCTGGCTCCATTTTTACAATGAAATATTTTAAACTAAAAGTTGCAAATTCGGACACGGAAAAGATGCTGAACATCATCGACATGAAGGATATTAAAACACTTTAAAACTCCAATGAGATCCCTGTTAGTCTAGCTAAAATGGTAAAGACTGGCAATACCAAGTGCCAGAACAATATCAAACAGCTGGAAATCTTGCACACCCCCATGGGAATGGAACGCGCTACCGCTGTTTTGGAAAACAAGAGAGCAGCTTCTTCAAAAGCTAGACATCTATCTGTGTGGTGACCCGCAGACCCAGTCTTGGGAATTTACCCAAGAGAAATAAAAACATATGCTTACCAAAAGACTTATACGTGCTGGGCACATCGGCACATGCCTGTCATCCCAGCATACTACGTACTCTGAGGCAGGAGGATCGTGAGTTCAAAGCCAGCCTCAGTCACTTAGTGAGGCCCTAAGCAACTCAGTGAGACCCTGTCTCTAAATAAAATATTTTAAAAGGCTGGGGATGTGGCTCATTGGTTAAGCACCCATTGGTCCAATCCCTGGATTTAAAAATATCTATACATATATACTTGAATGTTTTTAAAAGTTTGTTCAAAATATCCCCCATCTGGAAGCAACCTCCAAGTCTAATCATAACTTGGGAATGGAGAGCAAACTGGTAAATCCACACAATGGAACCAAAAGGAACCAACCACAGTTATCCCCACCTTGCTGAACCGTCAAAACATGAGCTAAGTGAAAGAACATAGAAATTAGAAAAATAAAACAAATACCATAGGATTCCGTTTATTAAAAAAATTCTTAGAAAAGGCAAAATTAAAAACATAAAAAGGAGGTGAGCGGTTGCCAGGGAACAGAGGCGGAGAGGGACTGTCAGCAAAGAGACACAGGGAAACTCTGGGGTCACGGAAAGAGTCTCTAATGTGATCTTGGAGGTAGTTGCGTGACTTGAGGTGTTTGCCAAAACTTCAACTGGACGCGTAAAATGGTAAGTTCTATAAACAAAGCTAGATTTAACAAAAACAGGCTCAGTCTAGCCACGGTAATTTTTTTTTTTTTTTTTTTAAGGATGAGCTGGTCTATAATGTTCAGTGACAGGAAAATTCAACAGGATGAGGACAGAAAGGGCCAGTTGGCCTGGTTAGCAGGTTTTGCTGGGGGTGTCTTGGCAGGGGAGGGACAGAGTGAATCCCAGATGAATTCAGGAGTTGAGAGTCAGTGGGGAGTGACGTAAAGACAACCAACGTCATCTTCCAAGAAATTTGACTGTAACAGACATGGGATACACAGGAACCGACCTTTCTGGTTCCAAACAGAATGCAGATTAAAATGATAATACTGTGGAGATTCATCTGCTAAGTATAGCCTAATAACCTGGGTGCGCCCACAGGTAGGAAATGGTGCCTAATCGTTGCAGAAAGCAACTTGAAAAGCCCCCCTCCCCCACCCCCACCCCCACCCCCACCCTGCCCCACAAAGCATAAACGCTTTGACCTGACCCATAGGAATGTATTCTAAGGAAATAATTAGCTGGGCAAAGGATGTGCCAAAAATAGGGATGTTAAATTAGTGCCATTTATTTTAAAAAAATGGGCACACCCTAAATAGTGAGTAATCAAGGTTTGGCTGAGGAAAATGATTTATTCATCCCAGAATTTGCTTTTTGGCCTCTAACATTTTTTTTTTCAGATCATCAAAGTACTGAAGGAAATAAAAGAATTGAGCATCTAGAAAATAGGGGTGAGAGAGAAATTTTGGCTACATACTCTTTCCTGACTTTTAAATATTGCACCTTGTGAATTTATCACCTGTCAAAAAGTTAAAATAGAGCTGAGCGTTGGTGGCTCAGGCCTGTAATACCGGCGACTAGAGAGGCTGAGACAGGAGGATTGAGAGTTTGAGGCCAGTCTTAGCAACTAAGCAAAGTCCTGAGCAAATGGTGAGATCTTGTCTCAAAAAATAATAGGGGGTTGGGAAATGTGACTCAGTGGTTAAGGTCCCCTGGGATCAATCCTTAGTACCAATAAAAAGTTAAGGTAAAAATTTAAATTACAAAAATATGAGCTATAACTGCTAACATGGAAGACATTATAGTACTTACTGGGAAAATTAGATTGAAAGGCAGAATGAGTGTAATATATGTTACATATATTTTATGTTATATGTATATTTACATATATTAAAAACATGGATATGTCATCATAAGAGAAACAATAAAATTCCAGCTGTAATTTCATCTAGATTATGGGTTTTGATGACTGAATTTTTTTTTCTCTTTTTATAACCATGCTTTTTAATTTTTAAAAGAACCATGAATAGGTATTGTATAACTAAGAACATATACTTTTTGGACATTTAGTGGTGCAACTGAATAAAATCTGGAGTTCGTTGCATGGCGTTTTACCAATGCTAATTTCTTCATTTTGACAGACACACCGTGGTTCTTTGAGACAGTTCAATCGAAGGAAACTGGGTGGGTGAAAGGTGTATGGGAACCCTCCAGATTATTTTTGCCGTTCATCTGTAAATGCTGAACTGAGAATGGAAACATAAGCTGATATATACACATAACAGGACAAAAAGGAAAAAAAAAAAAAAGATCTCTTGATACTCAGCATTGGTGGCTCTTCAAAACATTATGCTAAGTGGAAGAATCCAGAAATTTAAAAAAAAATCAAATTTGGTTTATAAATAATTCCATTTATTAAAAAAAAATTGAGGAGGCTGGGGTTGTGACTCAGCAGTAGAGCGCTCGCCTAGCACGTATGAGGCCCTGGGTTTAATCCTCAGCACCACATAAAAGTCAATAAATAAAATAAAGGTCTTGTGTGTCCAACTATAACTGAAAAAATTAATATTTAAAAAAAATTGAGGAAAGGCAGAATTACAGAGAGAAAAGGCAGATGAGTGGTTGCCTGTTTAATGATACTGAAATCTAAACTTATTTCAGGAGAGAAAAGGCTTTTTTTTTTTTTTACAAAATTTTAAAAAATGTGTCTATAACGTTGTAGGATATATAGAGAGATGCAAACCCCCCCCCCCCAAAAAAAATAAGGTTGGTGAAGGGATGAGAGAGATAAGGTATAAGAAGAGGGAGATTTTAGAACAAGAAGAGTTTGAACAGGCAGAGAAGGGTCCAGGAGGGCGGGAAAGGTGGGTGACAATATAGAAAGGGAGATGTCACTTAGGGGCTGAGAAAGGAGAGTGGGATGGGCCAAGATGGAGGAGGGTCCTCTTTCTCCATGACCAGAGGGAAATGGACACAGGCAGACGTAAGTGGGGCTTACAGGTAGAAGAGTTTGTGCCTGCTCATCCACTTGAGTTTTCTCTGCAAGGTAGAGACCAGTTCATTGCCTGAGAGTTAGGGGATGAGGAAAGGGTAGGACTTGTGGACCACAGAGAAGAACTGGAAGCCAAAGTGAGTCATGCAGACCAAACAGAAGAAGAGAAGAGTGTTTCTCAATCATCCTGAGCGATAAGGGCCATTTGGAACTTGTTAAAATTACGTATCCTCTTGGCATCCAACCTAGATCTTCTGAATCTGAAATTCCATGGAGGATTTCCAACCATCTTTAGGGTTAACAAGTGTCCCTCCCCGCTGGGTCTCGCCTTGAGGATCTCCTGAAGAACACGTGGGTAAAGGAACGGCAAACCCTACGGGTTCCAAGTGGGCAAGGACCCGCAGCTTCGGCCTCACCAGGGAGCTGGTTAGAATTGCGCATCTCCTTCCTGATCTCACAAATCAGAACCTGCATCCCAAATCTGAACCGTAGGTGATTCCCGTGCACGTCAAAGTTTGGAAAGCACGAGGCTAAGTCACCCTCGTTACCATAAGGATGTGACTAAGGTCAGTTGGCACCGTTACATGATTGTCCCCGAAGTGACTGGTGAGCCCACTAGCAGGAAGAGAAAGAAAAACTCCCATTTGGACTGATCCAAGGTGGTGGGGTGGAAAGGTAAGGTGTGAAGAGGAGGGGAGTTGGAGTGTTTGAACCCTGGGTGGAGGAGGGAGAGAAGATAAGGTAGAAAGCTGATAAGTTGGGAGTTTAGGGAAGACTGAGGGGCTCTGGAGATTGAGAATAGGTCAAGAACGAGGGTCAGGAAGCAGAGAGAGAGAGAGAGAGAGAGAGAGAGAGGAAGTGACTGCAGGAAGACGGATCCTTCCAGAACACAGCCCCAGGGACCCACCTCCGCCAGCCATAGAGTCACTTCCAACCCAGTTCATTCAAACTAGGATGGACTGATTAGGTCACAGCTCTCACAATCCAGTCGCTTCACCTCTGAACCTTCCTGCACTAACATGGGGCCCTCACATCCAAACAGTACCATCAAGGGACTGTGAGATCTCCCGATGGAGTGTGTTGTTCAAAGTTCAAGTCCGATTTGCTCCAGACGAGGACCTCTGCTTACTTGTTCAGTCACTAGGCTTTGGGGATCCACGTGACTTGGGTGGAACTCAAGCCACGTGACCTGGACACAACTGGTTAGAGTAGAGCATCTTCTGACTGCTGCGGTTGGTTCCGAGTTGGGCTAGTGACTCAGGCAGGACCCATCCGAATCCCCGGGGGAGTTTGATCCATGGATGCTGCTGAGAAGAAATCTCTCTCTCTCTCTCTCTCTCTCTCTCTCTCTCTCTGGTCATGAATGAGCTAAAAAAAAAAAAAAATAGAGACTGGAGGGAGGGGGATGTCTCCCTCCCCCGTGGAGAGGAGCAGTCTGAGAACAAAGGCAAGATCAGGAAATGGGGCAGGGGACAGGGATGGCACCCATGACTGAGGGACACCTGGGTCCATCAGGCTAGATGCACCTGCAAGTGACACCGAATCGAGTGACAACACCCCCTCCCCGCTCCTCTGCCAACGCCAGGGGGAGCTGGGGTGTCTGCCCCCCTGATAAAGCATGGATTCGTGAGGAGATCAGGGAGTAAGGGAGGAGTCCTCAGGGACCCAGGGTCCTGGATGAGGGTGGGCCTCGAGAGCAAGGCTGGGTGTCTGCTCTGGCAGGACCCTTGGAGGAGGAGGGCTGTACATAGTGGAATGGAGGTGGGGCGGAAGGTCCGGGAGACGGCCCAGCCCACCCCCAGGAGTGCTCATGGGCAAAGAAGCGTCCTGACAGTGAGGCCGGGCCACCGACTCGGCCCTGGACCCTGAGCACAGATGGTCCTGATGCTGCCTGGGCCGGGCCCTATTCTGGACAGACGCTGACACTCGACTCAGGCCCCTGCCAAACTCAGGTCCCGTCCCTGTCAGAGTCAGTATAGAGTCAGAGCTGGTGCTCCCGGGCGACCGCAGTCTCTCCTGATTTCTTAAGCTGCACGCATCGATCGCTCTTGGAAAAGCCTGGGACCAAGATCTCCAGCTACGGCCCAGGAAGGAGGCCAAGTCCGATTTTCCGTCTGGAGAATGAGTACGATTTCCCAAACACTGCTCTCTTTCCCTGGGGATGTCCCCTGATGGGGACACTCTCTTGGCCCCCACTCTCTTGGTCTGTAAGCCCGTGAAATTCCACAATTGTTTGTAGGGGTGGGCTGGCTTTGTTTCTGTGCCACCTCCTAGATCCACAGTGTCGCAGGAGCCCCCCTGACGTCTAGTTGGTGATTTACAAGGTGTCCAGCCTTAAGCTAGGAAGTTTTAGTAACGCCAGACCCCCAGACCACTGCCTTGCCCCAAAGGAGTTGCAAAGCATGAGCTGCCTTTATTATTATTTTTTTTAAAAATTGAATATAAGCTTTTTTAAAATCAGGAAGTCCCCGAGGACATATCTTGGTGGTCCTAAAAGCTCTTACAGTCAGAATCTGCGTCTAGGATAGCAGAGAGAAAAAAAAAAATTGTAGCTGGCAGTACTTGCCCCACATAGCCCACTCAGCTACCTGGACGTGGCCTTCATATGGTGAACATCTAAGGTTGGGAAAACAACGACCAACATTCAAGACTAGAATACTCTGTTGAGAATCTTACCTGAGCCCTGCTCTCCACAAAGCACTTGGGATCTGCCTTAATCTCATTTTTATCCTCCAAACAATCTTATGTAGTAACAACTGAGGCACAGATGGGTTGAGTAACTAGCTCAGAGTCACACAGATAATTAGAGTCAGGACTTGGATTTGAACCAGGTGGTCTAATTTCAGAGCTTGAAAGGTGATTATTGAATCGGTGAGTGGTTGGTTGAATAGATGAATGGATGGATGATGGATGAGCACATTGATGAGCGATAGATGAATGGCTGCAGGTGAAATTTCAAGAAGGCATAAATTAGCTCCGGGGTTGGCAGGGATCTGGGGATTGACTGGCTCGTGAGGTTGACAGGGAACCGTGGATTATCAGCCTTACTAACTCACTAAAGCACTGTTTGCTTTTCTTCTCTTTCTCATGTTTGCACTTGAATCATTTCTTGGGAAATCCCCTGCTGAATTGAATTCTCTAATTATGAAAGATGGCCCAGATGACGTCTTGTGGAATAATGGCAGGTCTTTGTTATTTATGTCTTGCTGAAATTTCCAATATTCTGGAGGACAGCGTATATATATATATTATTTGGGCTAAATACTGATGACATTTGGGCAATTGCTTTGTACCCCACTCTCTTTTTTAATATTTATTTATATTTGTAGTTGGACACAATACCTCTATTTCACTTATTTATTTTTACGTGGTGCTGAGGATCGAACCCAGGGTCTTGCACGTGTGAGGCGGGCGCTCTACCGCTGAGCCACAACCCCAGCCCCTCCACTCTCTTTTGACGTGGCTCTTGAGAAGTGGGCTGCTCCATCAATTCTAAAATAAACACACAACCCAGACCTGACCTATTACCATTTTGTCCCTTTGGTCACAGCAATCGGTTCAAGGAAAGAACCATGGCCTGTGTATGTCAAATGCAAGTTTATTCAATAATTTGGGGTTTGGGAATAATTTTAAGTGAAGCCCTCCCTTTCTTTTGGGATACTAAGGCATAGGATCTGGGACCTCTAGTATCTATTCGACACACTGTAGGGTGAGAGTGTCTGGGGCTGGAGATAACATAAAGGAAAGCACAGGAGAGTAGTGGGTATCAGAGTTCTTGTGAGTCCCTGGATCCCCAAGCTCCCTGCATACCTATAGCTAGAGACCCGTGGATTTCTCAGTCACATGAGCCTGAGTATTTATTTATTTCTTAATCCAAGATGCATTTTTTTTGCTACTTGTAGACAAGATTCCTAATACAATATTTATTATTTTGTGTGTAAATACAATAAAAATGCATTTAATCCTGTTATTAAAAAGAACAAAAGACAGTGGTCAGATTCCCGAAGGCACGCCGTCAGCTAGCAGAGTTGACGGACAACAGCGTGTGTCAAATCAACACCTTGCAGGTCTGGCTGGAGGCAGGAGCAAGGCTGGGAAGATTTCTCCCCGTCTGTTCCTGGAGGAGGCCAGGGAGCGTTTGAACAATTGGGTCTGTCTCACTCCACCTCCTGCTCCCTGCAGCTTCCAGCCGGGCACAATGGCACAATGAGGCTCCTTCAGCCCGCAGCCTGCAGTTAGAGCACGTGTCGCAGGAATCCTGATGATCCAGGTCCTTCTCCACCCTGGGCTGGTCCTGCCTTGGGACAGATGGAGCTGGAACGGCTCCTGAGTTTGCTAGGAGGTGGTGATGACTAAGGGAGGCAGAGCTGGGCCAGGCAGGAGGGGTTCCTGGGCACCCACCCTGGGGGTTGCAGAGCCTGCCCCTTCATGTGGCTGCTTCAGGGGAGGAGGCCGAGGACAGAGCCAGAGAGACAGAGAGATGCACCCCAAGGGTGCCTCCTTGAGGGTCAATTCACTGTGGTATGTCCGGTTGCTTTGAGGGTCCACGTGATGCTTACGTTGCCATCACTTTATTTTTTTTTTAATTCTAATTTGTTATGTGTGACAGCCGAATGCAATTCCATTCACAGTACACATCTAGAGCACAATTTTTCAAGTCTCTGGTTGTACACAAAGAAGAGTCACACCATTGGCCTCTCCATGCATGTACTGAGGGTAATGATGTCCATCTCGTTCCAACGTCTTTCCTACCCCCCCTTCCCCTCCCTCCCCTCTGCCCTGTCTAGAGTTCGTCCATTCCTCCCATGCTCCACCCCCATCCCCACTACAAGTCAGCCTCCTGATATCAGAGAAAACATTCGGCATTTGGTTTTCTGGGATGGGCTGACTTCACTTAGCATTATCTTCTCCAACGCCGTCCATTTACCTGCAAATGCCATGATTTTATTCTCTTTTAATGCTGAGTAATATTCCATTGTGTAGATATGCACCACATTTTCTTTATCCATTCAATCATTTTCTTTCTTTTCCGAGGATTTTTTAAAAATCATGCACAAAAGACATATTTGTGGTCTTAAAAAATAGGGACTCACACACACACCGCCGTCTGTGCCATCGCTCATGAGAAACAGCCCTTTGCCAGTCAGTCTTCCAAATGTCCCGGGTGCCCCTGACCACCACCTCTTTCCCCTGACCATGCCAGTGACCATCTCTTTCCCCTGACCATCCCGTAGCTCCCACGATCCTAACTTCTATGATCGGTGCATCTTGTTTTTCTTTATAGTTTCACCTATTGCTTTTCTTTAAATTGACTCACTCTTCCCATTTAAGTACTGTTTTGGAATGCTTTTCTTTTGGAAATGGAACCTCTCTGTGTGGCCCAGGCTGGTCTTGACATTCTGACTTAAGGAATCCTCCTGCCTCATCCTCCTGGTTGGCTGGGACTGCAGATATGCACCACCAGGCCCAGCTTGGAAACTTTTTTTAACAGAGATACAATTCATACAACGTAAAATTGACCATGTTAGAGTGTAATGTTGAATGGCATTTAGTACATTCACAGTACTATAGGAGCACTATCTGGACCTAGTTCCAAAACACAAACCACCCTCAAATGGAAACCATACCTATCAAGCAATCAACACCTATTTTCCCTGCTTCCAGCCCTAAAAATCTGCGTTCTGTCTCTATAGATTTGCCTATGTTGGGACTTTCAAATGGAATCACACAGTGCATGGCCTTTTTTGTCAGCTGGGTTCTTTCATTTAGCATAATAATGTTTTGGAGGTTCATCTATGTCAGTACTTTGTTCCTTTTGATGGCTGAGTAGTATTCTATCAGAAACTTATTCTGAAAGAAAACATTCTAGCTGGATGCAGCGGCCCTCGCCTGTAATCCTGGACTGGGCCTCTGGTTTTGCACGGTGGAAAACAGAAAGGTTTGCTTATTCTGTCAATGATTTGTAGTACTCCAACTTGCTGGGTAAGGGAAACCTAGAGTAAGACTTATTTTTTTAATTATTTTTAAAAAATATTTATTTTTTCATTGGACACATATCTTTATTTATTTTTATGTGGTGCTGAGGATGGAACCCAGGGCGTCGCACATGCTAGGCGAGTGCTCTACTGCTGAGCCACAACCCCAGCCCTGTAGTAGGGTTTTTATTTATTTATTTTCTCCCTCTAATGCTAAGGATCAAATCCAAGTCTTGGTGCATGCTAGGCAACAGCTTTAGTATGGAGATATCCCCCCAGCCAAGGGAACACTGTATACAGAGATGGCGATGTTTGTACCTGGTCTTGAAGGATAAGTGAGTGAGCGGAGAATGAGTGGAGGGGGAAGAGGCCAGAGTGTGGCATGGCAGTCAAGCTGGTGTGTGACCTAGGATGGCCGTCGTAGGGTGAGTCCATGCACTTAAGGAATACGGTGAGCGCTTTATAGGGAAGACATCAAGCAAGAAGTGTGGCGGTCCAGTCTGTCCTTTGGCAACGTGCTCCTGATGTGGCCTGAAGAGGGGGTGGGAGGAAGGAGGCTGAGAGGCTAAGAGGCTGGGAGATTCCTGAGCAGGGGGCAGCCTCATGTTGCTTGGTCTTTCACCCAGGTGCTTTCTCGTGCTTCAGCTGCTTCTTAAACACTGGGGTCCCGCGGTCTCCATTCTCAACTCTCCTCTTCCGACCTGACTATAATCCGCACCTTGACTTGCACTACCTTCATGCCCTGACCTCTCTCCCGTGTTTTCAACCCCAGGAGAGAGGTTGGCGTCTTTATCCAATATTCCCTGGGGGGGGGGGGGCAGTTCCCAGGGAGCAGGTTGAGTTGGAAATGCCTCTGACTCACCAGGGAGATGGTCTACAGGGGCCTGAAAGGGGGGAAAGTCTGAGGCCATTAGTTCGGATTGTTTGAGAAAACCAGGGCTGTGTAAAGAACCAAAAAAAAAAAAAAAAAAAAAAAAACCCAAACTGGTACCAAAAAAAAAACCCCAAACAAAACCAAACCAAAGCCCAAGCTGTCGAGTTACCTGAGCTGATGTGTGTGGAGTGATACAGTAGAATCCTCAGCAAACAATAAGAACCCAATAAATATGCCCTTTTATTGTTTTTATTAGCTCTACAAACTTTTCCTAGATGCCAACAGTCTGTACCAGTCTGGAGGCAAAGAGATACAACCCCACTCCTGTCCTCCCGGAGCACGTGGTCTCTGAGGAAGACCTCCAAGTGGATACAAATAGTGTATCGGGGGTGAAAATTCTAAATTCACCACCTTTGGAGGGTGAAGAGTGACTCTGCAGAGTGATAACATCTGCCTCTGGCCTGGACGGTCGAGGGGAGGAGAAAGGGCAGGAACGCAGCCGGCTGGAGCCAGGGGGGTGTCCCCACCCCTGTGCTAAGGGACAGCCGAACCAGATGCTGACAGCCCTACCTTGGACACGCCCAGCAGCAAACCCAGCCTTGCTGGAAGCGTTCCCATGGGTGACATCATGCCCAGGCTGGTCAATTCCACGAATCTGAGGGCACAGCTAACCCCTCTGCTGGCCCCGGGGGGTGGAGGAGGAAGCTCCTCTCTGGGTAGCACCCAGGTGAGCATCCACTGCAAGTTCCCTGTCGGCACCGGCTGCGGCCACTCCTGCCCAGCCTGGACAGGAGCCAGCCGGCCGGGAACCCTCTGTCATCTGGTGCTGACCTGCATCAGCCCCTGGCTTCTGAGCCCCCTCCTCTAGGGAGCGCTCTCCAGCCCAGGGTCACCATGACCTGCTCTCTGCTGACCGGCTTGACTCCTGACCACGGGATCTGGTGAACCCTGGCTGGTTGGGTTCCTGGCCAAGGTTACCTCCCTGAGGGCCAGGGGAACACCACATGGAGCAGAGGTTGCTACTGCAGTCACAGGCCTGGGGGTGGCTGGACCAGGAGTCCCCGGGGGCCTCACAGCTGCCCTTCCACAAAGACTCAGGATGCACTAGCAGCCATCCCTGTGTGCTGATCAGTCCTGAAACCAGTCCTCCATTCATGGATGAAGGACCCCCTTCTGTCTGAAGAAATGCTGTAGACTCGGCTGGCTTTGCGGGTTCGCGACGTAACCCCTGAGCTCTGCTGTGGGAACCCACACGCTGGCCATAAGCAACGTGTAAGCGAACAGGTGTGGCTGTGTGCCAATAAAACTTTATTTATGGACACTGAGATTCGAATCTCACATCACTGTCACGAGAAACCCAATCTTCTTCTTTTGATATATATATATATTTTTTTTTTTTCCAGCTCTTTGAAAAGTAAAAACAAGAGCCACGCATTCTCGGTTCATGAGCCAAACCAGGATTTGGCCTTCGGGGTGGAGTTCTGCTGTCCTCTTGGATAATTTATGGAAAGGCTGAGAACAGTGCCCGGCCTCCTGTTCCCGGGCCGACTCTGCAGCTGGAGGGTGGGAATACAAGCCATCCAGTGGCTGGCAAGACATGGGAGGTGGCATTGGTCATTCTGGCCCAGGGTGGTGCTGAGTCAGTCCAAAGCAAGAGCAGCTGAAGAAGGTTCAGGACACCACAGGACAGCAGTGGCCAGCTCTGCCCTTTAACTAGCCCTTCTCTGTCTGGGAAGGGCCCTGGGACCTGCCTTAGCTGCCCAGAGCAAGGCCCCAGCCCGAACCCCAGAGCAGATCATCCTACCACACCCTCCACTGCACCCCTCCCTACACACACTCCCAGGGCGGGGGCCAGCTCTCTGTCCTGGGGCCCAGAGGACACCCTGCCCCAGTGTTGGTGACCGAGGATCATGTATTTGCCAACAGCCCGACTCCAGGACTGGTGCGTCCTCCTGTGTTGGATCATTGGTCGGGAGCCGTCCAGCCTTGCTACCTAAGGTTAGATCCTCAGGCCCCAGCGCAGGACAGGGGAGCAGATGAACCCTGGGCTTGGGGCTTAAAGGTGTCCTTCTCTCTCAAGATCCGGTGAAGAGCTCCCTTCTGGCCTTCCCCTGGGCCAGCACGGTATCCCCTGCCCTGTCTCTTGGTCCGGGCGTGGGATCTAGCCCATCCTGGCTGGTAGTGTTACCGGGCAGAGTCCAGCAGGTCCTCCGGCACCTGCCCCAGCCCTCTCTTATTCTCAGAAGGCTTCCAGTCAGCGTCTCAAAAGCCCAGAGCGGGGGAGCAGGAGGGCCCCCTCTGTGTCTGGGGGACAGGGACTACGTCCTCACACCACCACTAGCTCTTTCTTCCCATCCCCGCCTCAGGGCTCCTCAGGCACCTCGGTGTCTGACAGCTGGTTGGAGAAGGCCCTCTCCCAGCGCAGGGTATTGTATCTGGGGGGTGGTGTGCCAGGCACCTGGGCCCCGGGGGCTGGAGGCAGGCGTAAGGCAGAGGTGAAAGTGGGCAGGTCGTCGTCTACATCCAGGGCCGGGTTGTCCTGGCCCTGCTGCCTAGCCGGAGGAGCCTCGAGACCCGAGGGGGCCTGCTTCTGGGCCCACCATTCCTTGACTTTCTGCCACTGGCGCCGGGCAATGATGGAGAAGGAGTCAATGAAGAACACCTCGATGATCTCGATGACGCAGACGACGGAGCAGCTCATCCACAGGCCCAGCTGGCCACCAAAGTTGGACAGCAGCATCTCGATCTGCAAGGGAGGGCATGCCCCACCATCGAGACGGACCCTCCCCTTAGTTGGCCTCCCGCAGGGATTCTGCTCCGGGACTGGAGCTCCCGCCTGGTCTTTGGCTTCAGGAGGTAGCTGTACGGCCTTGCTTCTCAAGGTCATGTCCCAAGGGCTCTGAACAAGCTTGGGGGGGAGCAGCAGAGAGGCCCCCTGTCCCTTCTCCCTCTGCTGGTTCGGTCCTGCCTTGGGGCCCCTGGCTGGCTTCTCCGGGCCTCAGTCGTTCAGGTGGGATCCCCATAAACTGACTCTACTCCCCAAGGCCAGGAAGACGGGCACCTCTGTAGACCCAGGACAGGTCCCGGAAGGACCCCACTCACACTGTTGGCCGGGCTCTCCATGATGGATCTCTGGTTCAGGTCTTTGTAGAATATCAGGAGTTTGGCCAAATCCGTCCTGCAGAAATTCCAACAGGTAGGGCACACGCAGGTGGGTTGGCCGCCTTGGCATTCTCCCAGATGCCCAGCCCCTCCGGCCCTGGCCCTCAGCTTGGCCCAGGCTCTGAGCCCCCTGGGGATGTCAGAACCTGGTCCGTGGGGCCTTCTGGTATACCCCAGCATGTATCTGCAGCATGGATCTGCTCCCAGACCATTCATTCGCTCAAAAGCTATTTCCCAGTCTCCAGATTAAGTGGGTTCCTCCAGCCACACTCCCGTGGCACCCTGTTCTCCAGTCAGCTTTGACATTGGTAATTGTTTAATTACAATCTCAAATGCATAGAGGAGACGAGCAAGTAATGTAAATGAACGAGGTACTGTGTTGCCAGGCCCTATCGTTAAGAACTTCATGTGAATTAACTCAAATCTCTATGAGGCAGGGAGGTATGTTTTAACCATCCCCCATTTTACAGATGTGGAAACTCAGACACAGATTCACTGACTGGCCCAAGACTGCACAGCTAATCCTGGTCTAAGCCAGTATTCAAACCCACACAGATCTGGCTTCAAGTTCGTTTTTTTGTTTTTGTTTTGTACCAGGGATTGAACCCAGAGGTGCTTATCCACTGAGCCACATCTCCAGCCCTTTTAAAAATATTTTATTTAGAGACAGGATCTCACTGAGTTGCTTAGCACCTCACTAAGTTGCTGAGGCTGGCTTTGAACTCAAAATCCTCCGGCCTCAGCCTCCGGAGTTGCTGGGATGATAGGCATGCACCACGACACCTGTTGGCTTGAATTCATGCCCTTAGCCACTGATCGAAGTTGTCTCTTGATAAGGCTGCTGAACTGGAAGATCCCTGCTCTTTTAAAAGAAGCCGCTATTACTTAGCCACAAGGTGCTATGCAAGAGTGGAGATTCACTGTTGCCAGAATTTTTTTTTTATCTTTCAGGAAAAGCTAGAAATAATGGGGTACTTGTATAGGGCTAGACTTGGCCTAGGGGGCACTGGTGTACGATGCTTTGTTAATGGTTTGGAAATGCTTGTTTAAAAGCCTATCACTAGACTTAGTGGCAGAAACCATGGCTTCGTGGTCTCCAGATTGTTGGGGGCCAAGGGAGCAGACCAGAGCTGGGCACTGGGAGGCAGTGACAACAAGTGTCACAGGGCCTGAGTGACAGAAGTGAGCTGCCTCTCTCCCTTCTTTATCTCCATCTGCTGAGATTTTTCCTAAAGCTCCCTCAGAAATGATGTGTGTGTGTGTGTGTGTGTATGTGTGTGTAAGATTCAAAAAGAATTAGAAGCTACAAGCTTCCAAGGAAATGGTTTTCCAAGTGGGTCGGAATACATTGGTAAGCCACGAAATAAATGCACGGGGCTGTGACCAATACCTTTCACAAACTAAAGACAATGGGAAACATCAGAATGCATTCAAAGGAATATTCAAAATATTTGCCAACTGAGATACATAAGACTTACAGAATCAGATTAGCACACTGTGACCAATTGGGATGGAAATACTCTTGGCCCTCCCTCTGAATCTGTGGGTTCTGAATCTGAGTAGTCCATCAACCACGGGTGGAAATTTTCAGAAAAAAAAAAATTGCATTTGGATTGAAACGTACAGACAATTTTCTGTGGTCATTATTTTTCCAAACAATACGATCGAACAACTATTTACGTAGCATTGACAGTGGATTAGGCACCAGGAGTAGTCCAGAGATGACTTCAGTGTACGGGAGAATGCGGTGGGTCATATGCAACTCCCATGCCATTTTACATAAAGCACTTGAGCATCCCAGGATCTGGGGATCTACGGAGGCAGTGGGGGTCCTGGAGCCAATCCCCGGAGGGTACAGAAAGAGGACTGTACTAATCGGTTCGGCCACACACCACCGTGTATCATCTGAAAACCAGCCCCAAGGCTTCTAGAGCATAAGGAAGCTGTCTTTATTTCAGCGATATGTTCAATGAGCCACAATGCAAAAAAAAAAAAAAAAAAAAAAAGTCTTTCATACCCGGGATCACGGTCCAACAACAGTTTGAGCAGGGCCTGGTTCATGATATGAGCTTAACAAATATTTGTTGAACAAGTGATTGAGTGAATGAAAGGCAGAGGGCTTGGCCAGGAGGAAGGCAGCCAAGAAGCTTGTGCCCTCGGCCGACGGAGGCAGAGGAAACCGGGTGGAGGTCAACTTACTTGTTGAACTTTTTGTTTATTTGTTGGCTTTGGTCCCAGTTGAGGACAGGCAGCAACCATTTCTGTGTTGGAGAAAGAAAGAGAGTGGCTCTTGGGGATGCTTCGCTTGCCCCTTCCCTTCTCAGAAATCCCCCTTTCCCTGGACTCATCGAGACAGCTCCTCCCCCAAGTCACCCCCCAATCCCCCCCTCCCCCGTCCCAGACCACAGCAGTGGACAGCAGGGAGGCTTGGCTGGGAGCTCCCAGGAAAGAGCAGGCAGTGGGATTTACCTCTGAAACTTCTGATGGCCACTGTGCCAGACTGGTGGTCAGGGTCCATTCCTTAAAGCTTAGGGGAGGAAGGGACAGAGTGGGCGTGGGTGACCCGGTCCACTTGCCCATCCCATCCCTCCCGGTAGGTCCACTCACCTGCAGGTTTCTCGACACACCGACTGGCAGCCCAGCTCTTCTTGGACAAAGGCCTGGTACAGCTGGTAGTAACAGTACACTAAGGGACAGGGTAGAAAACGGCATATGAACGTTGGGGGCCACAGGGCCCTTCCCGGGGTCTTTGAGTTGCCCGTGGAGTTCCCACAGTCTCACGTTGATCGTTTGATTATTTCATTTGGTCCTTAATTGGGAAGCATAGTGTAAGTCAAGCTCGACAACAAGAGCTAAAACTTCAGTTCAGACGTGGGCGACTTCCCCCGAGCCCAAGGCAGCGGGGCGGGGAGCGTCTCGGGGCAGGTGGGTGCAGGGCTGGGGTGTGCCAGACTGGGGTGGGTCACACTCACTCCAGTTAGGGTGCTGCTGGTAGTTGCAGTAGCTGGCGGCCGGAGGCAGGGGCTTGCTGTACTGGGCACACCCACATTTCTCCACCATCTTTGTCTGGAAGCAGGAGTAAAGGCAGATCTGGAAGAGGAGACCCAAAGACCCCTGAAACTCCCTGCGTGTTGGACGCCAGGGAGCCCCCTCCTCACCTCATCGCTCATCCTGGAGGACCAGCCTCCCGCACCCGTGACTGACTGTGCCAATGTACCCTCTTGGGCCAACTGGGCCAGGGGTGGATCCCTGAGTCCACAGGGACAGAGCCTGGGACATTGACTGGGAATTTGGAATGAGACCCGGAAACCAGGTTGAGCTAGGGCTCATCCAGGTACCGACCCAGGTAAATGTGGGAACTGGAGCCGTTGCCAAGGAACAGAGAGAAAACAAACACAGACCCAGCAAGTCCCATCCCAGGTCCAACCCCTCTCCACGCTGGATCTTTGGGGATCATAAGTCACCACAACATCCAGGAAGTGTGTGATATAAAGGCTTGACGGCAGGGGCTCGAAACCCAGGCTTTTATTTGAGTTTGGATCCTAGTTTTGCTACCTACCTGCTGTGTGGCCCTAGGCAAGTCACTTGACCTCTCTCTGATACTTTGCTTTCAGGTATACAATAATACCTACCCCATGAGATTAAAATGAAATGAAACAATCAGATAAAGTGCTGGTACACAGTTGCTTATCATTAAATCTTATCCAGGAACATCTTTCCAATGAGCTCACCATTTTTTTGTTGTTGTTGCTGCTATTTGGCCTTAAAGTCCATTGGATTGCGTTTCTGTTTCTTTAGCAGGTGCCAGGGATTGAGCCCAGGGGTGCTTAAACACTTGAGCTACGTCCCCAGCCCAGTTTTAATATTTTAAGACAGAGTCTCACTAAGTTGCTTGGGGGTCTCCCTTAAGTTGCCGAGGCTGGCTTTGAACTTGCAATCCTCCTGCCTCAGCCTCCCGAGCCACTGGGATGACAGGTGTGTGTGTGTGTGCCACCGTGCCCGGCTGACCGGTCCCTCTTTGACCCAGTGTCTCCACCACCTCTCATCTCCGTCCTGACGGGAGCTGTGTGGAGGGGGACCGGTCCTCTAATTCTCCCAGGATGATTTCCAACGGACCTTCTAAGTATCCCAGTAAGAGGCCGGTTGCAGACTCCCTGGATGGGAGATGAGGCCACACACGTCACTGCTGTCACACTCAAGAGTTGGCAACCCTAATGCCTGCAGAGGTCAGTGATGTTCCTCATACCCTAGACGGGGTGAGAGCTGCGGAGCCCGGAGAATGCCTGGCTCCTTTAACAAGGCTCCCCCACTTTCTATGCTGCAGGAATATGGGCTCGATGCTGCCAGATGGCCTCATTTCCAAGGTCAAGGGCACAGCTTGGAGGGCTTGGGAGCTGCCCATCAGGCCCCTCAGTAGGACCCCACCTCCTGCTGTGAGTGAGAGACACAAGTGGGCCTGGAAGCCCAGCTGTTGACTCCTCAGCCCTCGTGACCCCCAAACGCTTCTCCTCCTGTCCCTCACTTGCCACGGCCCCTCTGGGAAGCGGGCCCGACTGGCCCGAACACCGTGTTCCTCCCAAACCTCAGTGAATCAATTAAGCTCCAGTTACGGACGCACCGAAGAGGACTGGAACCAGCCGGCATCATTTGTTCTTGAGGTCTCTGGACCAACCCCAGGTGTCCTCGTCGTACATAGTTCCTGGTCCCAGACACACCCCAACCTCGATTTAACTTTGTCCCTTGGGTCCGGGCCACAATCCAGGGCTGGGCGCCCCCCCCCCCCACCGCCAAGCCCTACCTGGAGGGAGTAGGCTGCGTTGTAGATGTTTCTGACCGGCACGTCACCCCCGTCCTCTGTGCACTGGCTGTAGGGCTCGCTCAGCTTGAAGGACTCGGTCTGCAATCACAGAGACCCAGACGGGGATTGGCCGGCTGCTTCCTGGGGTCCGAATAGCCATCGGGTCGTTCCCAAGATGGAAACGTCCTGAGAGCACCCAGTAGGTGCGTGGGGCCAATGTAGACACCGGGGGACACACAGCCATCGAGAAGACAATTCCCTACCCCACCCAGCTGACGCTCTAGAAGGGTAGACAAGTGGTTAGTAAGCAAATAAATCATGAGCGGGTTTTGCATGTTGATCAACAAAACTGGACAGGGAGACGGCAGAGCGGGAGCAGGGGTAGGGGACACAGTCTTTCCCACAAAGCGATTAGAGAAAGTGTCTCAGAAAGGGACCTTTATGATGTTGTCAGCTCAATGCGGAAATGATGACAAGAAGGAACTGGCCTTGTCAAGAAATGGGGGAAGAAGCCGGGCGTGGTGGCGCACGCCTGTCATCCCAGTGACTTGGGAGGCTGAGGCAGGAGGATCCCGAGTTCAAAGCCAGCCTCGGCAACTTAGTGAGGCACTAAGCAACTCAGTGAGACCCTGTCTCTCAATAAAATACAAAATAGGGCTGGGGATGGGTCTCCGTGGTTAAGTGCCCCCTGGGGGAAGAGGCCTGGGCGGAGAAAGCAGCAAAGATTCGAGACAGGAGGGGACAGTGTGGCTGGAACGTGGGAAAAGAGAGACGTGGCTGGAGATGGAGTCAGAGAGGGAGGGAGGCCGGGCCGAATTACTCCCTACTAGAAACCGGGATTTGGGCCTTCTGAGTGGTGGCTAGCCACGGGCGAATGTGCTGGGAGAGGATGCGGAGGGTGGGGGATTGAAGGCATGAGCAGGGTCTGAGAGCTGCCTGGGACTCCTGTCCCTCTAGCTCTGGGTTGGTGACCAGAAAAGAGTTGACGTAGAAAGGGCCAAGAAAGCCCAGCCGTGTAGAACGACGCCCTGGTCATCAGAAGAGGCAAAGGCTCTTCGATGCGAGGTTCAAAACCCTTATTCAGCAGGGCACAGCGGCACACGCCTGTAATCCCAGTGACTTGGGAGGCTGAGGCAGGAGGATCGTGAGTTCAAAGCCAGCCTCAGCAATTTAGCAAGGCCCCCAAGCAACTCATATATAAATATTATAAAAATATATATTTATATTTTGTAAAATATAAATCAGGGCTGGAGATGTGGCTCAGTGGTTGAGCACCCCTGGGTTCAATCCCTGGAACCAAAAAAAAAAAAAAAAGTCAACAACCCAAACCTATCCATTCTAATTTATTGTGGTTCACTGAGTTTGACTCTAGCTTCATATTTGGCACTGCAAATAAACAACCCAGGCAAGCCGAAAAGGGAGAGCAAATAAGACAACAGGGGAGGGGATGGCTTCTCTTGGGGGGGGGGGGAGAAAACACAAATAGAGATGGTGCCCGGGCCGTGGCGAGGGTCTAGGCTGTGCGTTTGCAGACAGAGGGAGGAGGGTTAAAGGAAGGAGGATGGCGGATTCGTAGGTGGGAAGAAAATGCTTTTCTCTATGAAGAAAGAATGATAATTAGGCAAAACCAGGAGAGGAGGCGTCTGACCCAGGTGGAAACAGACATCTGAAGAGGCCGGGATCTGGTTCTGTGTTTGCCTTGTAATTCACCTGCTGACCCATTAGTCTCCCTCAATTAACTGTAAGGGCCTCAGGGGCAATTGAGAGTGCTCATTTTGAAATGTTTAAATAACAAACAGAAGCCCGGAGGAAAGGCGCTGGCTGGCCTCTCGGCCTTCCCAGGGTCCCCGAGGTTGGAGAGAAACAGGCAAACGTCCACCCGTTCACTCTCCCTTGCAACCTGTCCTTTTTGCTACCGATAAGGAGCTTCTTTCCAGGCCAGTAAGGAATACACAGACCGAATCGCTGGGTAGCAAACCCATTGAGAGCTTCTCGTGGGCCAGGGCTGGGCTGGGAACAAAGATGCTGAGATGCAGAGATGCGGAGCAGGGGCTTCCCCCCAGGGCACCTCGGTTCCCCACTTGACCCCGAGAACCAGCTCAGGGATCCCTGTCCAGAAACCGTCTGAAAAAAAAATCATTTTAATTTCTGTTTTCCAAGGACTCATTGGCCTTTTTGACTCTACAGTGATGCTTTTGGAACTTGGAGGTCATGGTTGGTTCAGGTTGAGGTTACCAAGGGTGGATCGAAAGGGGACAGAGGGGGCTGGGGATGTAGCTCAGCTGGCAGAGTGCTTGCCTTGTATGCACAAGGCCCTGGGTTCAATCCCCAGCACCACCACCAAAATAATAATGATAATAATAATAAATAAATAAAGAGGGGGTGAGGACAGAGCTTTTCTGGGTGGAAGAGAGGTCTTTAACTCCTCCAAGACTCCACTGAATGAACTCTCCAGAGCCTGGACACTCCCACCTCCAACTCTGTTTTCCACAAATGCTAGTTTGTGGAGGGCGGGGCCATGTTTTGGCTTCTGCCCTGACCCCTAGGGGCATTAAGTCAAGAGCAGGTGCATATGAATATGCACAAGTTAAGTGTGTATACATGTGTATTTATGTGCATCTGCACATGTCTATGTGGGAGTGTGTATTTGCACACGTGTGTGGTGGATGAGAAGGTATGTGTGCATTTATACATGTGAGAATATGCGGGGCGTAGGATCCATTTTTATCAAATCGAGTCCTAAGGAGAGAGAGACAGTTGCCCGGGAATCCTTAGCTCTCCTCTTTGAAGACAGAGGATAGGGCTGGGTCTGGGGGACAGCACAAAGCCGGAGGGGTGGAGCAGCGGAGGGTGAGGAGGGTGGGAGAGCCTGGTCCTGCCTTCCCGCAACATTGAGGGGCCACTGAACAGCGTGCCGCTCCCTCTTCTGGGAGGTGGGCAGCTCAGCCAGGCTCCTCTCAGGGATATTGTTTTTATCTCTTGGTGGTAACCACCATCCCGACCGTCTCCGACTGTGCCTCACCACAGCCCAGCGGTCCTCAAGCTGCCCCTTCTGCGTCCTGCTTTAGGGCTCACAGAGGTCTGAGCTGTGAGCAGGCTGCTCTCCCAGGCTCAGACCAGAGCACACCCGCATTTCTGTTCCCACCAAGTACATTTCCAAGCAAGGCTTCCTGTGAGTGCAAGACCCTCCTAACAGCATAAGGGACACCTTTGCTCCTTCCAGCCCCCGAGGGCATGACAGAGATGCCTACCGACCCCAGTCAAAAGGCCAAAATGGTGCCCTGAGCTGCCCCTAGAGCAGGAGCCCTGGCCTTGCTCTGAATGCAGATGAGGATGAAGGTCCCTTCTTGGCCTGGCTGCTTCTGACAGCAGCGATAGTGGGGCTGGGGAGGGAGCAGGTGGGTGGTCTCCACCTGTACAGGCCTGGGACGGACGCATTACTGAGAAGGCTCCGGCTGCTTTAAGTCTCCAGTTGTCTCAGAGGCATCTCCTGGTTCCATCCTGTCTCCTCTGACCATAGGGAGTTGGATTCTGAGCTCTCCTAAGGAGAGCTCTGGAAGAGCCACGTCATGGTCAGTGTTATAGTCAATGGTCAATGGCAACAGTACCAGGCAAGTAGCTAAGGAGTCAGAAATACAGGAGGAGGCTGAGCGCCGAGGTGCACACCTGTAATCCCCCGGGAGGCCGAGGCAGAAGGAATGCAAATTGGAGGCCAACGTCAGCGAGTTAGTGAGGCCGTAAGCAACTTAGTGAGGCCGTGTCTCAAAATTAAAAAAAAAAAAAAATGAAAAGAACTGAGGATGTAGCTCAGTGGTAGGGCGCCGCTGAGCTCAATTCTCAGTATAAAAAATAATGATCATCAATAATAATACACGGGGCTGGGGCTGTGGCTCAGTGGTAGAGTCCCCACCTTGCATGTGAGAGACCCTGGGTTCGATCCTCAGCATCACATAAAAATAAATAAGTGAAATAGAGGTATTGTGTCCAATTACAACTAGAAACTAACTAAATAAATATTTTTAAAAATTTAATAATACAGGTCGTGCCTTCAAATAATTCAGTCGCACGGAGCTGCCTTTGATCAGATTACTTGGCCGGCCTGAGCTTCCGATTCTCCAGATCCACCATGAATCCTGATTGAACACTTACAATGTTCTTATGATAAGTATCTTACATCTATCGACTCATTTAACCTCAGCGGCAGGTCTACTTTACGGGAGAGGGACATGAGACACAGAGAGATAAGGTAACTTGCTCAAGGCAATAATGGCTGGTGAGAGAGAGAGAGCTGGGATTCAAACCCAAGAAGAGGTCCCCCTCTCAACTCCTGCACCCTAAGCACGACTGTGAGGACCCTTTGAGCCTCATGCCTGCAAAGTGCTCAGCACGGGGTCTAGCCCAAAGCAAGAGCCCTACGGAGGTTCACTTTAATGATTAAAATAGGTGTATCTTCCACTCCTGCCCTCATGCACTCCCAATAGAGCAACAGGAATGACGGATGTCCCCAAGTCTGTCCTCCAGCCAGAGTCTTCCTGTTGAGACCCAACTGACCACCGGTCATTTGTTTACTTCGGTGGTTCATGCATGCCTTAAACACACCAAACTCCGTGGGCATTTGCAAAAGTAACCAGATTCTGTGATTCCATAAAAGTCTAGTTTCTACCACTTGACTCTGGACTCTCGTCCTATGACTTTGGCTGCTGGACTATTAAGAAATAAACCCTTGAAAAGTGTTTGCTCATTGGAACTTGCCTTCCCGTACAGGATCTGGACCAGCATGAACAGGCCTGAGCCAGCAGGTTGGGGTGAGAGACCTGGTAGGGGAGATGCAAGGTGGCCCCCAGACACAGAGATGGACCTCACACGCCACCCTGAGCGAGCACTGGTCCAGATGGGCTGAGCCTGGTCCAGATCAGAAAACCTGGCCAGACGAACCAGCCCCACCCACGTGGCTGACCTACAGATTGGGAGTTAATAAATGGTTGTTGTTTGAAGCCATTTAGTTTTGGGGGGTGGCTTGTACCCAGCAAAAGCTAACCGAGTACGGGATGTCTAAAACCGGACTCACCTAAAACCTCCTCCGCCCACCACCAACCTGCTCCAGCTCCTGTGTTTCTCACACGAGCCGATGACACCCCGATCGAACCAGTTGTCCAAGCCACACACCTGAGCACCGTTCTAGAGATTTCTCTCCTTCCTTCTATATAGTCATCAAGAGATGCTCAGGAGGTGTAACCCGTCCTCTCTCTCTCTCTCTCGCCTGGACCTTGGAAGGCTCCCAGTTGCTTCGGGGCCTCTCACTTTCCCTTCCTCAGCATCTCCTCCACCCCCACCACTCACCCGTCTGAATCACAGGTCAGCTCCTATCACTGCTCCTCACTTCCTGGTGATTCAAGTCCAAAAGCACCAGCCCAGCCCTTCCATCCCAGCTCCCCAGCTGGCCTCTGACTGTTTCAAGTTCCACCTCCCACTTGATTCCATTCAGTCCAACAGATACTGTCCTGGCTCAACGGCGGGAGGCCCTGTGTTACAGAGAAAGTATACAGTCGGCTCTCCGCATCCACAGACTCAACCAGTCGTGGATCAAACTATTTCTTAAAAATTTGCATCCCCTGTTTGTACAGATTTCTCTCTGACCATTATCCCCTAAACAATCAGTTCAACAACTATTTATTTACAGAGCATTCGTATGGCATAGTTATTATACGTAATTAAAACATGATTTCAAATAGACAGAATATATGCAAATGTCACAGTGGTCACTTTATGCTTTGAATACGCCCTTGCTACTCTGCCGCTGCCACTTATTTTTTAAATGGACGTGTTTCTTTTTCTTCCTCTCTCCTTAATCCTCCCTGATCTCTCCCACCCCCTGATCTCAGTGGAAACAGGATTTCCTTTCTTCCCCATCCTACCAGGAGAGTTATCTGTCCCTGAGTACACACCCACCATAGGACTGAGGTAATCCAGACTTTGGGGATGGCATGAGAGATCTCAGAAATGACTGTCTCCCAAATTAACAAGTGAATTACAGCTCCAACAGAGAACAGGTGGAATGTAACCTTTGAATCACCTCTTTAAAAGCCCCCTGTTCCTGCTGATGGGCAGAATCACAGCCTTTGGGACAGGAGCCCTCTGTGTTTCTCCTTGGCTAGCAAAGCAATAAGCCTTCTTTTTTCCTTTTTCTCAAAACTGTGTCCTTGCCGGGGCGCACACAGCTATAATCCCAGCGGCTCAGGAGGCGAGACTGGAGGATCACTTCAAAGCCAGCCTCCTCAATCTAGTGAGGTCCAAAGCAACTCAGTGAGACCCTGTCTCTAAATAAAATAGGGATGAGGATGTGGCTGAGTGCTCCTGAGTTCAATCCCTGGTACTCAAAACAAACAACAAACAAAAACAACGGTGTCCTTGTTATTGGATTGGCATCGAGAACAAGGACTGAGCTTTTAGCAACACAAAATACTATGCTACTTTATTTAAGGAACTTGAGCATCCGTGGATTTTGGTATGCACAGGGTGGTGGGGTGGGGTTCCTAGAAGCAATTCTGCCTCCAATATCAAGGAAAACCTGTAAACTGTAAGAACTTGGTATATGGCGATGAACTATGCATTGCCATTAAAATTGGGACTGTGAAAGATGACTTAATGCCTTGGAAATATGTCAATGATATATATTTTGAAGGAGGAAACTGGCAGGTTACAGATGGGTATGCTCAGCAGACTTCCATTTACATAACAAAACAAAAACGAATACATTTAAAAATTAGAAGAGACTGGAAAGACTTGGCCCTACATGGGGTTATGGTAGGATAGTGTTTTTTTGTTTTTGTTTTGTAATGCATTATAGATGTTATTTGTGTTTGATAAAGTTTGTACTCCTAATCTATGGTGAGAAAAAAAGGAATTACAAATAAGTTAGGACAATTTCTTAGCTATTAGGAGAAAGAATTAAATTCAATCTCTACGTCACACCTTGCAGAAAAGAAATCTAATGGGTTAAAGTATTAAATGAAGTAATAAAATAACTAGAAGAAAACTTATTTTAGTATCTGACCTCTAAAAGGGAAAAAAAAATCCTCAATAAACATAATAACACAAGAAAAAAAAACCAAAGACTTTGACTATGTAAACACTTGAATTTTGCATATGATTAAAAAAACTCTAGGGGGGCTTGGGATATAGCTCAGTTGGTAGAGTGCTTGCCTAGCATGCATAAGGCCCTGGGTTCAATCCCTAGTATCACACACAAAAAAAAAATCTTTAAAGAAAACTAAAAAAGGAAACACAAATTGGGAAATATTTTTAATGCATATGGCAAATATATATTATTTATACATTTTATTTCTATATATCTCCAACTCATGAAAGACAGGTCCATGAGGGTTGGACACAGCAGCTCTGCCTGTAATCACAGCAACCTGGGAAGTTAAGGCAGGGGGATCACAGGTTCAAAGCCAGCCTCAGCAACTTGGCAAGACCTTGTCTCAAAATAATAATTTTTAAAAAAATGCTGGGGATGTAGCTTGCTGATACAGTGTCCTTGGGTTCAATATCCAGTATAGGGGGGAAAAAAAAGGTTCCAGAAAAGACAGGGGCTGGGAATGTAACTCAGTGACATACTGCAAAGAAAAAAAGGGAAAAAAAGAAAAATCTTCCCTAATTCCTCTTTATTTTCCCTTCAAACATTTCCTCCTTCCCTTCACATTGCTTTCCTCCAAAAAAAATATATATGTGTATATATATATATATATATATATATATATATATATATATATATATATAGAGAGAGAGAGAGAGAGAGAGAGAGAGAGAGCGCATGCACCAGTAATCTCTGAGCACTTACTACATGCCAACCACTTTCCTAAGTGCTTCACATGCATCAGCTGAATTCTCACCAGGCATGAAGAGTCCCCATTTTACAGATGAGGTAACCAAGGCACAGAGATTACATAACCAGAGCACACAGCTGAGGTGTAAGGTAAAAATGCACTGTTGGATTTGCAAGGACAGAGGAACCCGCCCTCTTCTCTGAGCCTCGGCCCCACCCCCTGGAGTGACCGGCCCATCCCTGCTCACTTCCTCATCTCCCATTTACCATTCAACCCATTGTCCTTTGGTTTCTGTTCCACTCCTTCCACTGAAAACCTCTCTGACAAAGAATACCAGCGACCTCTGGGTTGCCAAACCTGGAGAACACCTTTTGCCCTTGATCTTGCCTGACCTGTCAACCACAGCAGTTGGCTCTGTGGTCAGACCTTCCTTGAATTCCCCTTCCTTGATTTATCTGACCCCAACTCTTTTAGGGCTTCTGATGCTAATTCTCTGCCTCGATTTCTCTCTTCTTTCTGCTCAGCTCTTCTACATTTGCATGTTGAGGGCTGTCTGGGGTCTTGGGTGATGGTCTATATTTAAAAGTCTAGAATCACCTCCCAGATTTTCTCCTGAGTTCCAGGTTCACAGCATGGAATTACTGGACATTTTATTTTCATCTTGTTTTCCCAAAGGCACGACACATTGGGTGTGACCTGAACTGAAGGGGGTCCCCATCTCTCCCTTCTTGGACTCCCTAACTCTGAGCCTGACGTCCACTCCACTGCCCACAGCAGGACTTAAAAGTCCATCTGACTTCCCCTGACTCTGTTTGATAACAGCTTTTCAAACCCTGATACTCATACCCACAGCCACTACCCCAGCACTTCATCATTTCTTGATAGAATTCCTATAAATGTGCTGCCTCCAGTGTATTGATTACATTCCAACCAAAGCGGTTTTTCCAAAAATTTCAGTACATGGCTTTGCATCCTTTCTCTAGCCCTTTTCTACTTGCTGTGCCCTTTGTCTAGGTTGGCTCTTCCTGGCTTTATTTGTCTGATACTTGTCCCTCAAGAACTCATCATTTAGGAAGCTTTCTCTGATAGTTTCTGTCTAATCATCCATCCACCCATCCATCCACCCATCCATCCATCCATCCATCCATCCACCCATCCACCCATCCATCCATCCACCCATCCACCCATCCATCCATCCACCCATCCACCCATCCACCCATCCACCCATCCACCCATCCACCCACCCATTCACCCATCCACCCATCCACCCATCCATCCATCCATCCATCCACCCATCCACCCATCCACCCATCCACCCACCCATCCACCCACCCATCCACCCATCCACCCATCCACCCACCCATCCACCCATCCACCCATCCACCCACCCACCCACCCATCCACCCATCCACCCATCCACCCATCCACCCACCCATCCACCCATCCACCCATCCACCCATCCATCCACCCATCCACCCATCCACCCATCCACCCATCCATCCATCCATCCACCCATCCACCCATCCACCCATCCACCCATCCACCCATCCACCCACCCATCCACCCATCCATCCATCCATCCACCCATCCACCCACTCATCCACCCATCCACCCACCCACCCATCCACCCATCCACCCATCCACCCATCCATCCACCCATCCACCCATCCACCCATCCATCCACCCATCCATCCATCCATCCATCCATCCATCCATCCATCCATCCATCCACCCATCCATCCATCCATCCATTCACCCATCCATCCACCCATCCATCCATCCATCCACCCATCCATCCATCCATCCATCCACCCATCCATCCACCCACCCATCCATCCATCCATCCAATATTAATGAGGATATACTATGTTGTAAAAACTGAGTACAAAGTCTTTGTTTCCACAGAGACAAGAACTATATTGCAAACGTGTGTTTTTTTATCTTCTCCTCCGAAAGGCAAGCTGCTGGAAGGAAGGAGCTTGCTGTGTTCATCTTGGAAGATGCAGTGCTTTGAACACATGGCCCCATGAAATAAGGAAGGTTAACCGACTTATGACCCTGTCTGGCTGACTATGCCTAACAGCTTAACATGCCTATCAAAAATAAATAAATAAATAAAAGTTAAAGCAATACCAAAAAATCGGAAGGAAGTCTGGTTTGTTTGGACTTGTTCTTAGTGACCCCCTGCTGACCCCTTAGTAATCCCTGCTTTTGTTGTTGTCCTCCTCGTCGTTCTACATTCTCATGAATCACATCGAGAGCGGACTGACCCTGCTCTGTGGCTTTGATTCTCTACATCCCAAATTGGTGTGGCAGAAATCTCGCCCGGGTCTGTGTACTCGACATTCGTGAGGGCGATATTTGCTCAACAATGTGGGTAGGGATGTCCCAAGTTCAGAGCAAAAAGTCAGAGGGCAGAATTCGCTCCTTCTTCTTGAACTTTTGCAAGCTCTCCTCTCAGATGCTGCGAGAGGTAGAAGGCAGGGAGAGGGCAGAAGGGTAAGGGGTGGATGGGCTGCAGAACCCAGGTCCTGCCTCAGCTACTGAGGCAGGGGGATCATGAATTCAAAGGCAGCCTCAGCAAAAGCAAGGCTCTAAGCAACTCAGTGAGACCCTGTCTCTAATATAAAATATAAAATAAGGCTGAGGATAGGATGTGGCTCAGTGGTTGAGTACCCCTGAGTTCAACCCCTGGTACCTACTCCCTCCTTAAAAACAAACAAACAAACAAACAAAAAAACCACCCAGGTCCTTCTTCCCAGTGCAGATGAGACACTATGGGAAACCAGGCATCAAAACATCACTGCTGTCTTCTGGGAATTTCGTGACTCCCCAGTGAACAGAGGTATCCGTGGTCTGTCTTTAGAAGTCTTTTGGAGTCCCAGTCTGAGCAGGTTGGGGCGCTCAGGACATTTTTCCCTTTAGGAAATCAGCATCCACACAGCCCAAGCTGGTACATAACTTCTCTCCCGCATTAAAACAAAGTTCCTCAGTGACATGCCTCTGGGAGCATCTGCCCTACCAGACAGCCATCCTGAGGGTCTCCCAGTATCTAGCACATAGGAGGCACTCAGAAATAATAACTGTTGAATGGGTAGTGATGGATGGCTATCGGAGCCCCCAATGCCCGCCATATTGCTTCAGAACCCAAACCAAAGCCATCCGCAGCTGAGCAAAGGTGCATTGCTTTGGCTTCACTTTTACTGGAGTTTGAAGCCAATATAGATCCTTGTGCTTGTCTCCCAGAGATTCCGGTTTAGGAGAGGTGAGCCTCATGAGCAACTGAGTTTGGAAACCACTGCTCTGGGGGAATGTTTGTGAGGGATGAAGGCTAGGAAGTTTAATACGGCGCATTAAGTTCAGATACAAATCAAGGCATGAATGGAGAGTCCACAGAGAAAAAATGCTTGAGGAATTTTTTTCTCTCCCACAAATGTTAAAATACCACCAAGAAGAAATGAAAAGTAAAATTAAAATGGATGCTGGTTTTTTTTTTTTTTCTGGACAGATTAGAAAAGATTAAAAGTTGAATAATAGGCTGGGTGTGTGGTGGTGCGTGCCTGTAATCCCAGTGGCTCGGGAGGCTGAGGCAGGAGGACCACAAGTTCAAGGGCAACTTCAGCAACTTACAGAGGCGCTAAGCAACTTTGCAAGTCCTTGTTTCAAAATAAAAAATATAAAGGGCTGGGGACGTGGCTCAGTGGTTAAGTGCCCCTGCATTGAGTATTCTCAGCACTCAGTGAGGTCAGAGGTCACAGACTTGGAGAAAGAAGGGATTCTAGGTAAAGGTTAAATCGATGGGAGTCTGAGGGGCTGAAGCAGAATTTGAGTAGCCCAGTGGCTTTTAAATGGTCTTTAAATAGTTGTTTCCATGCCCTCACAGTTCTCTAGAATCCTAGAAGGGAGGATGTTAATCTGCTCTATGTGTATAATTGACAAGTATATAACTAGTGTCTGACCCTTTGCTTCCATCACAGTTCCATAAATGCTAGGGCTTTTTGGGGAGGGGGGTTGGAGGGAACAACGGAGGTTCCTTAAATTCTTAAAATGGCATCCTGCCTTGTTCATCCCTAGAGAAGATGCAAAGAGAACCTCTGTGTATCTACCAGAATGACCGTCGGGGTGACCACTAGAAAATACAGAACCGTGCTCCCTTTGAAGTAAGCACCCTTTTCCCATAAGCCGTGCCTCGCGTTGGTTATCCTTGAGAAAAAAGATGTCCTCTTCCCCAAGTACAGGGAACTCGGAGTCGTCTCTTACCAGATGCATTCCAATGGAGGTTGACATGGCGGTCTCGATCTCGGTTCCCACGTCTTCAATGAAGGGATACTCATCCTGCCGATGGATGAGCACCTTAGCGCCCGTGGAGGACACAAGGAAGGGGTTGTACTCTTCTTCGTTGATGTACAGGATGACCTGCAGCCCTGAAAAGATAAGGTTCTGTGGTCAAAACTCCATAAAGCATTCCCTGGGGCGGGGATCGGACCCCCTCGGTGGTTTGGTAGGGCTCAAATCCAAGGCCCAGCAACTGATGGGCAGAGGAAGGCTAGATGGGAGGCAGGCTAGACCAGAAGCTAGACCGGAAGCTGTGTGAGAGCAGGAGCTGTGCCTGGCTTGCTCACCGCTGTGTCCTCAGGGCTCAGCCCCACGTAGGGGCTCAAACGCAGGGTCACTGTCACAAGTCTGGCTCAGCACAAGTTCTTGCCGAGCATGAAGGAATGGCTGTCCTTTGAGATGAGAAGTTTGGCTGGACATCTAAAGGGACATGCAGAGCCATGGCTACTGACTGACACTCTCAGGCCATCACCCAAGCACACCGGTTTTGATTTCTGTTTCTAGAAACACATCCCATTCATTTGATTCTCAGAGCCTTTGTGTTTGCTAGACCCTGGAATTCTCTCTCGTGTGGACCTTCTCATCCTTAAATAGGATGACCTCTCCGGGAGGGCTTTCCTGAATCTCCTTTTCCACCTCAAACCCCATCCTCACCCCAGCTCCTCTGTCTTGCCCTTTCTGCTTTCTTCTCCACATTCCACTCGTTAGTACTGGTGACTAGTTAATGTCTATGTATGTGCTTGTCCTTTGCTTCAGAAGGCAGAGGGGACATCTGTCTTGTTCACCGCTGCATCTCTGCTACCTAGAGGAGCCCCGTGCGCAGAGCGGATATCAAACCAGTCAATGAACGAGTGTATGATCAGAGTCCGTCAGAGTGTACACGAACTGAAAGAAGACAACTTTAAGAGTTATTCTGACATCTTCTGTTATGTACAAAGGAACGAAAACCCAGAGAGAGAGAGAGAGAGAGACAGTGATTAGCTAGAGGTCACAAAGCCCTGTGCAGTAGAACCAGAACTCTGCACGTCTCCACGGTCAGTACCCAGATAGCTTCTTCCACTGAAGACGGTGGAAGAATCCACAGAATCCCACTGTGCTCTGAACCAGAGTTTCCTGCAGTCTGGGTGAGAACACAGACTATAAATGACAAAGGTCTGGATTCCAAACGTGGACTTCCAGTGTGACAGGGTCTTGCCTTTCCTGGTGGGCGCATTATTTATGAAATCATGTTGCACAGGACCCTTCAATAACTCCTTTTGTGGGTAAGCCAGGCCAACGAGTCGGGGTCCCTAACTTTTCTACAAAAGGAGTAGAGATTGTAGTATTGGCAGGAGCAATGGCAGCATAGGTGACAGTAGTCTTGTAGTCTTGGTACTAGGAAGTAATGTCAGCCGCTAGCATTTGTTGTGCATATGATGTGTGTATGGCTGAATGGTCTCCTGCCTCCCCAAGAGGTCTTCAGCCCTAACCCCCAACGTGAGGGTCTTTGGAGACAGGACTTCATTAAGGTCCAATGACATCCTAAAGGGTGTGGCTCTAATCTGAGAGGGTTGGGGTTCTTTTAAGACAAGGGAGAGACACCGTAGCACTCCTCCACTTGCAACAGAGGCTACTGGGGATCCAGACAGAAGACAGCCATCTGCAACCCGAGGAGCAAAGTCTTGCCAGAAACCAGATTTGCATCATCTTGGATTCCCCAGCCTCCAGAATTGTGAGAAATAAATGTCTGTGGTGCACACCACCCGGTCTACAGCACCTTGTGAGGGTAGCCTGAGCACCTCATAGGGCGTGCAGCAGATTTCTCCGTGGGAGATCACTATTATCAGTCTCACTTTACAGATGAAGGGCCGTCACGTGCCCAAGGTCACACAAGGAGAGGCAGAGCTGGGTTCTGGCTCCAGAATCTGTCATCTTCGCTAAGATAAAGGCGTGTCTACCTCCTTAATCTCCTACTCAGCACTTCCAGGTTTAACTCCATCCAGAAGCCACCTGCCCGGCATTACTCACCCCAGCCACAAGCTTAAACCAGAAAGGCGTCTCCGCAGCAGGAAGCCTGCGGTGTGTCCCTTGTGCCTCTCTCAAGGGTAAAGAAGAGAAGTCAAAAAAAAAAAAAAAAAAAAAAAGAAGAAGAAGACAACAGACCCCCAGATTGAAGAGAGTAGGCAACATGGGCACCGATGGAGATGCTGGACGGACGGGGAAATGAGCGTCTGGTTTGGGGCCAGGTGGAGAGATCTGTATTTCTGGAAGCCCCAGCACACCCCCGGGTTATCCTGCTGCCACCACACTCGCTGTCAGAGGGCCTGGGGGTCTCCTTACCGTACTCACTGCCCCCCATGGAGGTGCTGAGGATGCTCTCGTTTTCTCTGTTGTTGAACGTGTAGCAATTCCCATACATGGGATGGTGGAAGAGCGTGAAGTTCCTATAGACGGAGCAAATGGGTCAGAAAGGGCTGGGCTGGGGACTCCCCCGTGTGCCTCGCAGCTGAAGTCTGGAAGGGCAATGTTCATGGGGCCACCTGTCTCTGACGACAATGGATGATTGCCCCCGACCCCCTTCCCCCGAGTTTCCTCCGCTAAAGAGAACCCCTCAAGTCAGGTTCATTAGACCCTGGTTTCCATGCCCCCCCCCTTAGCCCTTTTGCAGCTTCTCTGATCTGATGTGGCAGTCCCTGTGCCCCACGTTTGCTGCCAATTCTCCACTCTTGAATTTCTCAGCCAACATGTGCACTTTTTTTTTTCCATTCCAATTCCCAATCCTCAGAAATGCTCCCCAGAGATGAAATCCCATCGTAGGACTTATGGGATATTAAGAACCCATCCTCAGAGAACTCTCATTCCAATCACTCTGTTTTTTTGCAGGGACCAATATGTCCCCTAACATAGACAGGTGGCAGAGGTTTAGTGTTAAAAAAAAAAAATGAGACAAATCCACAGGACAAGCAGGACCCCTCAGAATGTCCTACCTACTCCCGGTCACCACCAGGAATCTGAGTGTAATCGTTCAAGGGGAAAGGTTGGAAGGCTCACAAATGTGAACGTAGGCTTTTCTTTATTCCCTCCCTCCCTCCTTGTCTCCCTTCCTTCCTCCGAAGGAGAGCGTGTTGGCTCTCAAACACTGGTCCGAATCCTGGTAACATGCAAAGTTAGACACGCACACTCTCAACCACTCCAGGTCATGATGAGTAATTTCATGAGTTTAAAGCTAGTGTGAGCCCAAGCTGTGCACTCTCAACTCCCTGATTCTAGAACCAGCTCCTGTGTGCGTGCAAGGAGCTTGGCTGAGAGCTGCCTGCATTCAGAGGCTGGGAGAACTGCCTCCCACCCTGACCTGGCATTGCAGGACATCCCGTCAAAGAAGCAGGTGACCAGCAGCTCCTCTGCAGAGTAGCTCATGTTGATCTTCTTCTCCAGAGGCACCTGGGCCATGATGTTCATGTAATGCAGCTTGTACCACTCCTGGATGGCGTTGATGCCCGAGCTGAAGGTGTAGGTGGCACAGTCCGAGGTGTCGTTGGAACACTGTAAATTAGAGGAGAAGCCGGGCTGTTACCAGGAGATCTGCTACCTTTTGGAAGGACTATAAGGATAAGTAATTGAAACTTCAGGTCAGATAATCAGAGGAACAGGAGAGAAGCCTGGAATAAGAATGGTTTTCCTGCCAGGCAGGGTGGCGCATGCCTGTAATCCCAACAGCTCAGGAGGCTGAGGCAGGAGGATCGCAGGTTCAAAGCCAGCCTCAGCAACAGCAAGGCGCTAAGCAACTCAGTGAGACCCTGTCTCTAAATAAAATACAAAATAGGGCTGGGGAGGTGGCTCAGTGGTGGAGTGTCCCTGAGTTCAATCCCCAGTATCCCCTTCCCCCCCTTTACTTCTGGGGTCTGGGAGAAGTCAGCCTCAAGCCTTCAGGGTAGGAAAGAGGTTAGTGAAGAAGGACACTGAGTCCCACTCTTATGACTCCCTACTTCTGTCTGCCACAGGTAAGAAGCCAAACTACCTTTTTTGGGGTTCCCTGGATATTTGGGGTTTGGCTCCAATGCTTCTGAGTTCCTACACAACCCATCCTGCTTCCTGCTACATAAACAGTTTAGAAACCTGGATTCTAGCCCAGAATCTGATATTACTTCTCTGCAGGATCTTAGGCGAGGCCTTATGCATCCATTCTGTCACTTGCAAAATATTGACTGGACTATCATCCTCACCAAGTGCATAGAGTGGCGGAGAGGACCCACGTCTGAATGATACGATAATGAGGACTTTATAAGGAAGTCATGATACATTCCAGGTGTTTTCTTCAGGGCTTGGAAAGTCTTTGGAAAGGACAGATATCAAGGAATTGACTGGAATGTGCAAGAGAATCTTGTGACTGTCCTATGAATGATCTTAGGAATGCTTAGAAGTCTCAGTGATTTTGAGGAGGGAGGGGCCATTTTTTTTTTCAGGATTTGACCCTCTTGATTAGGAAGTATCAAACAATTCAGGCTATAAAATATAGAAGCATCTCTGTCCTCAAGCGGTGGATGGAGCACGGGGTGAGATGGAGATGGAATTTATTTTCAGTGACTTAATGCTTCCTAAAAGTCTCTCAAATGGGACCAGAAGGGGAGGTGACCAATCCGGCCGCAGCACCTCATGAAGACCAGCAGCATGGGGACACTGGTGTTTTGTAGTGATCTTATCTATTTTTTTTTCCCCCCTTTGGGTGTTTGCACTCTGATTTTGCTTTGTAGGAATTTTCTTTTCCCCCTTCGATACAATCTGGTGAGATCATCCTTCAAGATGTCCTGCCTTCCCATTATTAGCCAAGAGGACATCAGGGTGACCCAAGCATGGCCAACCAGGTGGTCCCGGGATGGAATCTGTGTGTTAAGCAATAATAAAAAGCCTGGAAATAACTTCTTTCATTCAGCAGCAGTTTCTGAAATGACCTCATCCTTCCTTCCCACCTAGATTCCCAAATCATCTCTCATTTCTCTCTATCTGGGAGGCCTCCATGAGCTACGGGTCACCTCCTAGGACATTCCCCCCCATGTTCTAGGATTGCCTGAGTCAGATTCACTCGCTGGCAGCCCACTCACCCTCACGGGGTATATTTCTTCCAGGGGGCCCTCCAGGAGCAAACGGCCTAGGAGAAGAGACCCTGGGCCCACCAGCCCCAGCGCCTTCCATGCCCCCAAACTGCGAGCCAGCGAGTCTTACCAGTTGGAACCCCACCATCTCCTTGGAGTCGTGGACATGCACCACGTTGGAAGCCTTGTGAATGATTTTCCCGCTCACTTTCCGCTTGCGGCCCGTGATGAAGTCCCTGGCCTTGCCCCTCTCCTCCTCGTTGAAGACCAGCAGCGGGACCACGTTGAGGAATCTGGGCTGGATGCCCTCCCACGGTTCTGCCTCCCGACGTTTCCGAGAGTTCACCTCTGAAAAGCCAAATAGGGACTTCAAGGCCTCTCTGGTCTCCTTGTCCAGGTCAGCCAGAAGGTCACGCACGGCACTGTACCTGCCAGGGACGGGAAGGGAGTGTCCGTCAGAGAAGGCAAACCCCTCCGGCAGAAAGCCATCCCGGCTCCGTGCTGTGGTCCATCAAGACGCACCAGCCTCCGCCCCCCTGCCCATTCCTGTGGCCTTCCCCATTAGCCCCATCCTGAGTCACTGTTGCCTCCCACAAAAGGGAAAGGCTCATGGGTGACCCTTGCATGACATCTTGTGGCTTCACCCCTGCCACCACTGTCTGCTTGCTCTCAGGGGTGTGTTGATGAATTTGTCCCCAACCGGCATTTCTGGAGTGGTCACCATCAGGTACCTCCCCTAATCCAGCCACAGTGAGCGCAAACAAATAACTGCCCACCAGGGGGTCAGGCTCCATCTCCACCCCACTCACCCTGCCTCTGCCAGCCCGTGACCTCCAACCACAGCTGGGAGGGAGGAGGGCATGCCTGTTACCCTGACAACCCTTGAGAACACAGGGGAATAGTGACAAGTGTCTTCAGCCAGCCTGATGACGCCATTTAAAACTTTTTTTCCCATTGACAAATATTCCCAGCCTCTCCCTTAACTCTCCCCTCTCTTTCCTCTCCTCCTTGCTCTGTGCATAGGCAACACAGCACAGGGATTCAGAGTACCAGTCCCACAGCTTAACTACCTGAGTTCAAATTTCCCATCCTGGTCCTTAGTGGCTGTGTGATCTTGGACAAGTCACCTGGCCTTTCTGTGTCTCCGTGTCCTCGGGGCATTGGAAAGGTTCCAGTGATTTATTACGTACATAGGAAACACACATATGCATAAAAGTAATGTAATGGTTGTGATTATGAGTGAGCATAGGGTAGCAAGAGCGTGAGCCAAGGGTCAAAGACTGTGCGTGGGTTGCTCAGTTCTATGCCTCAGAACCTAGGCTAGACGATTTTTAGATGCTGAGTAATTATGGAACTAATAATGGCTGCAAGGAGGGAGAGAGGGAAGGAGAAGGGAGAAATGGAAGAGATAAGGGAGGGAGGAAGTAAAGAAAGAGACTTAAGAGGTAGAGAATGAGTCTTAGACCCCATCTGGATCTTGAGCTTTTTTGATGGTTGATGACTGGCCAAGTCCGCTTGCTTTGGTAAGCGTGATCATCCCCCCCCACCCCACAGCCCTTCTGTTCTCTTCACCCCCGACCCCTACCCTGACAAAATTCTGCTGGATTCTGACCCGGCTGGCAGATGAGTGTTGCAGGATCCCAAGGACTCTGATGACCCATTTAGAACAGGTCCTGCAGCTGCCAATGGGGTAGCACCAATGGCTCATCCAGCCCAAAGCCCTGGGGGGGCAGGGCTCACTCAAATGAGGCTTAGCAGAGCCAGGATGCTTCTGGAAGTCTCTGAGTCAGCCCTGAGCTTACATTTTGTGGAGATGGAGGGTGTGGACTTGGAAAGTTGGGAAGAGTGGCTAAGCTAAGGGTTTGGTGTGAGCCTTTATGAGGGGGAGGGCAGAAGGTGCTAGTTCATTCCAGGCCCAGCCTCCAAGCTAAGCTGATCCTTGCAACCTCCGCTGTCTGCCTCCCCTGCGATAGCCCATCCCCAGAAGTCGCGGATAGACTGAAACCTTGGTACACCTTTGGAGCGCCTGGAGAGGGCTGTTCACCAATGTTGGCGATGACTTCAAATTCCTAACCGCACATCTACAGGCTGCAGGGGCTTGGGCACCCGCGGGGGTCATGAGCTCCAGCGCCTGGACCCCTGCTCGCGCCTCTTACTTGTAGGGGTTCATGTTGCAGATGGTGACGGCGGGGAAATCCAGCTTCTGGAAGTGGACCTTGATGGAGACGGAGACAGTGTAGAAAGAGCACACGAGGAGCGCGCACTGCCAGATAATGAGGGCCACGGCCATCAGCGTGATCCCGATCCAGATGAGGCGGCGGAGGCGGCCGCGGGACACCACGATGCGGCGGCAGCCGTGGGTGTTGGTGTTGAGGCAGTACCACCGCATCAGGTCCTTGATGGTGGGTGCCTGAGGGCCTCTCACGGGCAGGTTCTTCTTGATTTTGGCTTTGATCTTCTCTCCGGGAGCCATGGCGAGGATGGGACTTGGCGGGCGCGCCACTTACTGGGGGGGACAGAGAAGAGCAGGTGAGCTCGTGCAAGCCAGCTGGCCTGCTGCAGGTCCCTGGAGGCGAGGCACCTCAGTGACCTCCTTCCTCTTTTCCTCCGTGGGCTGGACAGTCTCCATCCTGAGGCCTTGGCCCCCTCTCCAGGATATTTGTTCTTGGCCACCACAGCTGCCGAGAGGCTGCCGCCTCCTCTTAGGGCCCCCAGGCCTAGCCCTGTGGGGGCAGGGCCAGGTGGAACCCGCGGAGACTGGCCCGACTAGCCCCAGGACCTTTCGCCTGGGTTTCTGGGGCAGCAGCCCTCAGTGCAACCCAATCAGCTCCTGTCTTATCAGGTCGGGGTACTGCAACGTGCCTTATCGCTCCCACTCACCTGCCCACCTGGAGGGCAGCCTTCCTACCCCAATAGGCCCCCTGGTGCTCAGGACCGTGTCTGGCACAGAGCAGGCGCTCAGCAAGGTGTTTCTGACAGATGGAATCAGCCAAGGGAGTTTGCTGGCAGCCCCTTGGATCACGTTCCTGGCCCCATTTCTTCCAGCTCATTTCCCTACTGCTTTCTTGAAAGAGGAATGATTTCTGATTCATTTCTTCTCTTTACAGACAAGCTCTTAGCGCTTCAGAGTACCTGATATAGATGTTAGAAAACAATAGTCTACAACTGACAGCCACCTAGTATTTGCAGAGCACTGTGCCACATTTTTTTTTTATTTATTTAAAGCTACCATTCATTTGGGGAATGCACCTTGATTTAATAACAGCTTCTGGGGAGAGTGTTGGAAAGCAAATTATTAGATTCATCAACAGACGCGATCATCTCAGTCACAGAAACGTTATGGTATGAAATGATATTCATTTTATAAATATACTAATGTACTATGCAGTGTATATAATATATACATATACTATGTGTGTGTATAATCATCTCATATTTATAATATATACATATGAGATGATTATATACATTTATAATATATTCATATTGTCTCTTAAGTCCATAAATTTATAGTCTGTATACTAACACACATAGTCTCTCTCTCTCTCTCTCTCTCTCTCTCTCTCCATATATATATATATATATATATATATATATATATTTCACCTCATGTTTCAACAATTCCACAAAGTAAGTGTACTATTATCATCTCCATGCTACAGGGGAGGAGGATGAGCTCAGAGAGGTGAATCAACTTATATAAGATTGTACAGGAATCTTGCAGCCTTAACCACCATAGTCTATATCTTTGAGGGGCTTGGTGTTGTATCAGGGACTGTTATGCCCTCTCATTAAAGCAAGAAGCTGGTTAATAGTACTCGAGACTAAAGGTAGAAACAAAGAGAAAGAATCTTGAGTTATTTAGTTTCTAAATACTCTGGATAGTAAAGGTGACTATTTCTCAAGACTCATGAATTACCAGTATTGGGGGAGGGGTATATGCAAACTCTGTCCCCTGTGTGTTCTACAACACCAAAGCCAAATGAGGACATGCTCTGATTTGGAGGTATACAGAGTGGGCCCCATGTCCTCAGAGGTCCCTTGTCTAACACAAGGACTTAGGTGTGCCCCCATTAAGTTCTTTAGGCAGGATTCTGAACTTGTGGAATTACTTTTTTTTTCCATTATGAATCCATGGAATATAGTCCAAAATTGGGAGCTGGACCAAAGCTGGGGTCTTTCAAAATTAACAACACTAGTGGGTTTTAAGGTTTACAATGCAAAAGAAATAGAGTGTTGGGGGTAGAGGTAAGATATCCAGAGTCAGCCAAGCTGTTTCAAACCCCCCAGAGACTTCTGTGATTTTTCTAGGATGGAGAAAACCATCTATAATACCCCAAATTATGCTATTAGCCTCTTGGTAAGAGAAATAAAATTTATTTTAGTTTATTAATTATTTATTTATTGCAGAACTGGGAATTGAACACAAGAGTGTTTCTACTTCTGAGCTAAAGTTTTAGCCTTTTATAAAATTTAAAAATTTTTTTTAAAATAGTTTTTTAGTTGTCAATGGACCTTCATTTTATTTACTTAAATGTGGTACTGAGAATCGAACCCAGCGCCTCACATATGCTAGGCAAGCACTCTACCACTGAGCCCCAACCCCAGCCTCCTTTTTTGTTTTATTTTATTTTGAGACAGGGTTCCATGAAGTTGGGGAGGCTGGCCTTGAACCTATGATCCTTCTGCCTCAGCCTCCGGACTTGTTGCATCACTTATTTTATAATTTTCAATATTACTCATCCTCACCTTTTCCTGTACAGCAATCCCAAACCAAAAAAGAAAGAAGGTAACAATTGTTTTTTAAATCGAGGTCCAGGTTCAATGTCCTGCCAAATAACGCTGCAGCCCAGGAGAAATTTCCTCCTCTGCAAATGTTTGCCAGAAGCTGTGATTCTGGAAACTTCTGTCCCCAACTCTTATTATTCCCACTGAAGACAATACCAGGGGTCCTTCTGTTCATCAGTCCCTTCCCTGGGCCTGACCCTGACCCCAGCAGAGCAGAGGAGCCCCACCAATGCTCCCACAAATATTTCAAGGCAAAACAACTTTGGAGCTACTACTGAATTGTGTCACCTTTGAGGAAGAATTAGCTGCAGACGCCCTTCAAAGTGCTTTACAGGTATTACCTCATTCAATTTTCACAATAATCTTCTCCGGTAGGTATCAGAATTTCCCCCATGATACAAATGAAACGGAGACACCAAGGTTAAGTAGCTTGCCCAATGTCACATTAGAAAGTGGCTGAGCTGGGATTTGAATCCAGGAGTCCCTACTTTTATCTACCTGCTCTACTGCTCCTGAGATGACAGTGACAGTGGCAGTAGAAAATAATGACTGTCATTTATCAATCCCTAAATGTGTCCCCGGCACCCTACTTAGTTCTTTTTACATATTACCTAATTAAATTCTCACTACAAATTATATGAGGTATGATAGATCCCCATTTCACAGAGGAGGAAACGGAGGCGTAGAGAGGTAAGATAATCTGCCTTAGGTCACAAAGGTAGGAAGGATTGCAAGGACCCCCCCCCAAAAAAAAATTCCAGGGTCCTGATTCATGAGAGCAAGTCCCGAATGCACACCCCGGACTACCACTAAGCTCGCCTATTCCCCATGTCACGGCGAAGGAACCTGGGGAGGGGTGAGAAATTTGCTCCATGTCTTGGGCAGGGTTGGTCGCAGAACTTGGAAGTCACCAGGGACCTAAGCTGATGCGCGCCCCTGCTGTCGAGCTGCAAGGAGATCCCCTGAGCCTCGGACCCGTCCCGAGCCGCTGCAAGTCCTGCCCGCCCTTGCGCGGAGCGACTGGGCGCTGTCCTGTGGCCAAAGCCCCCTCTGTCCCCGGGCTGCTCCAGGACAGCTCAGGCCGAGTCCGCCCGCTCAAGAGAGCAGCCAGCCGGCTTCAAGTGTTTGCTTCTTTCTGCAACAAGAGTCCACCTCGGAAGAAAGCATTCCAGAGCGTAAAAGGAGCAGCCACGGTCCAGTCCACGCGCTTCACCGAGGCGGGGAAGGGGGATCGGGGGAGGGTAGCCCAGGAATGACCATCGCCCCGCGCTGTGACCCGAGCCACGGCGCGAATAGACTACAGAGCCGCATCGATCGCCCCGGGAAAGTGTCCCTGCATCCTGGTCACCGGCTAGCAGCCGCCGTGATGCCGGCCGGGCCACCCACCCACCGGGCGATCCGCGCGTCCGGGAGGCCACCGCGTACCGCGGCACTTTGGTGTCTGAAACCCTGGCCGGTCCGACCCAGCCCGGCTAGCTCACCTCTCGGCTCCGAAGGATGGGGGTTCGCGTGTGCACCATCCGGGTACGCTCCTTTTCTGCTCTCCTCACCAGGCAAGCATCCCCAGTTGGCGCGCCCCAGGGCTCTTGTGGGAGGGCCTGGGCCCCGCCTCTAGAGCCCAGCCCCCTCAGGTTCTGCCCCCTCCTACCTGCCCAGGTGTGTTCCCCAGCCCGCCGAGGACTGGCGACCAGCCCAGAGCGGGCCACGACTCCGCAGCGCCACCTGCCGTCCCGAGGCAAGCTCTGCGCCCCAGCTGGGCTGGTCCTGAGCCGTTCTATGTGGCAAAGCGAGTGCCTGCTGCCGCCCTGAGGCCACCCTGCACCTTGCATTTCCCTGGGTCTCGGTAGCACCTCCCACAAGGCACCTCGCAATTCCTCCTGCTGCTCTGTTACTGACCCGGGGCCTTTCCTTCTGCTCCAGATCACAGGTGCCTTCCTGCCCCAGGCCACACCCATCGTTTGGTCTGTTCAAGTGCCTTTTTGCAAGGGACTCAGGCAGATCACCAGCAGAAATGAGTTTGAAAATTGCAACTGGGAGGAACCACATTGAGACCCTTCCGCCACTGACCCTTTTGAGTCGGGAAGAATTGGAGACCCCAGGAGGGAAAGGGGTCTATTCTCACTCAGAGCTTCTCAGATGCACAGTCACCTACTGATGTCTTGTTAAAATGCAGGGGTAGGGTGGTTCTTGAGAGTCTGGGTGTCTGACTTCCCAGGAGATGCCTCTGTTGATGGCCCAAGGTGACACTTGGAGCCGCAAGGGTTACTTACTGGCCCCGGTGGTGGAAACAAGACCAGCAATCCTAGACGGCAGCTTAAAGAAAATCTTAAAAAAAAAAAAAAACTCCACCGTTTTTTCTTACAATATATGCTCATTGTGAAGAATTTAAGTGGTAATCACATCCCCCACTAAATAAGCACTGTTAACAGTAAGGTTATTATTTTGTATATATACCTACACACATGTCTACTGTATACATATATGAATGCGTGTGTGTGAATGATAGGATTCTGAAATATATGCTGTTCCTAAATTTCCGAAGTTTGTTTTGATGATTATACATCGTATTTTTCCTCATTGTAAAATGAAGTCTGTTTTTTCACCTCATGATACATTATAGGCAACTTTTCCTTACTTAAAATGTACATTTGCTTAAGTATTCCATTCACATAATTGAATCGATTTATTAATACATGTATTGCCTCCAGTTTTCACTAATATATTCTCTGTATAAAATCTTCATTTATATCTCTAATTGTTTTCTTGGGATACATTCTCACGGGTGGGATTTTTTTCCCCCCTGTCAGTATACTTACTCAGTTTGATCGGCAAAACAAAAAAGTACAGTTGAGAAAAAGGCCAAACAGTATATAGACTAGAAAATAATAGATTATGTACGTGGTGTCTTTCTCTATATGCTTACATACAGTTTTTAAAAGAGGTCAACTCTTGGGGTGGGTTTACATGGGATTTTTACTGATCTCTGTTGTTTTTGTTGAACGTGTATGTTCTGTACCATAAAAATGATGTTTTTGAAAGGTAACAAGCTAGCTGATACATTATAGAATACAGTGAACTTAGGCTTGACCAATCTCTTTTTAAAAATCCACTTAAAATTGACATAGTGAAATGTTTGAAGGGTACAATCCAATGAGTTCTGGAAATTGTATATTCTTATATGACCATCCTCATAACAGACACAGAGAATATGGGCAACATCCCAGCACGTTTCCTTAGCCCCTTTCTGCTCCATTCTGGTTCTTGGGTACAGAGTGGTGTCATGTCTACATCACCTCTGCCATCATAAACCTCTTGTCAGCTCCACATCTTACCAGGGATCACCTGAAACACTCCACTTTTTGCCGCAGTTCAGCTGCAGCAAAATAACCAGGGGGTGACGAATAACTTCTTGTACTTTGATACAGCAGGAGTAGGAGCCCTTTATTGTAGGACAACAGAGGTATTTATACATTTTGCACAGCTTATCTTAATTAGCATAAACTAGATACATCAGTCAACCAATAAGGAATCTCCACACTTAATAGCTCGCTTTTGTTACTTCACAAGCCACTCCCTCTGGCATTTTGCCAGGCACCATCCAGACTTGTTTAGGAACTCTAACATTTCTCTGGCAAAATACCAGGTGTTATTTTGACTTGTTTACAGACTCTAACATTTCCCCCTTTTGTTTAATTTAAATAAAGACCATAGTGGTTTTTACAGAAACACCATAAATAACCTGCTACAAACAGAAAGGGAGGATACAAAATGCCAATACCAAGCCAATTGATGGCTCCATGCAAGAAGCTCTTGGAAAAATTATACCAGCAATGACACTGTTAGCAAAGATACCCGATTTACAATTTGTTGTAGATTACAGTTTGTTGTCTCAGTCCAGGTAAAGCAGTGTCTTAATAGATTAACTCACAGTCCAGGTAAGTTTTGCAGGCAGCTAGCTTAAATCACAGTCCAGGTAAGTTCTGCAGGCAGCTAGCTTGAATCACAGTCCAGGTAAATTCTGCAGGCAGCTAGCTTGATCAGAAGTTTCGTCTGGTTCTCAGCCGAAGTCTCGACTGGTTTTCAGCAACACTGGAAATTCTTCCACCCTTGTTTTCACCGGCACTAGGACGAAGGCAGGAACTCTGCAAAGCTGGCTAAAGAAAATCCTGTAGCATTCCACTAAGAAAAACAACCTTCTGAACAATTTAGCACATTATCTCAAGGTTTTTTACATTTGAAATAAGCCTTAATAGTGCTCATTACTCATTAGCTTCCAGGTGTGGGAGAACCATTGTAGCTTAGTTATTGGCATTGAAAATGACCAAACATCAGGGACACTGGTAGCGTCTTCTGCCAGCTGTAGTGTCCCAGGCATCCCTGGATGGCCCTGGGGAGTGTCCCGCACTCAAACAGCTACTGGGCACAGGGAGCAAGAGCCTGGGAGACTGTGCCTCCGGGTCAGGTCTGGATTTGGGCTCTCACAGTGGTGTCCCGCTCCCCTGGTGGGGGATGGGGAAGAGCCCACTGCCGCCTCTTGGAAAAATCTTGCTTCGCCATGACCAGCTCGCACACCAATTCTGATTCACGCACCCTCCGGTAACGAAAAGTATTCAGTAGTAGCCTTTTGTTGCAACTTTTTTTTTGATAATCCTTCTTCTTCTGAACTTTTTTCTTCTTTCTGACTAGAACTTTTTTCTTCTTTCTGACTAGGACTCTTATCAACACATGCCCTAACTATTCTTGGTTCCACTGGGGTGCCTTCTTCCCTTAGTAATTTACTTCTCACCCCTTCCACATTTTCATCATAAAGACAATACAACATTTCAAGACAAAACAAGACACAAACATACTGTATCAATCTTCTCCATTTTCTCTAAATGGCCATTTTTCCTCTCGCCCTATCTGCCTAGGGACGAGCAGATTGCTCCCGTCCTATCTATGGACGGGCAGCTTTTTTTCTTCACTTACCCCTGAGTGTCCCGGGGCTCCCCGTAACGGGCCACCATCTGCCACAGTCCTGCTGCAGCAGAATAACCAGGGGGTGACGAATAACTTGTGTAGATTGATACAGCAGGAGTGGGAGCCCTTTATTGTAGGACAGGAGGGGTATTTATACATTCCACACAGCTTATCTAATTAACATAAACTAGATACAGCAGTCAACCAATAAAGAATCTCCACACTTAATGGCTCGCTTTTGTTACTTCTCAAACCACTCCCTCTGGCATTTTGCCAGGCACCATCCAGCCTTGTTTACAAACTCTAACATTCCCCTGGCAAAATACCAGGTGTTATTTTGACTTGTTTACAGACTCTAACAACTTTTGGTACCTAGTTCTAATTCAGGCAGGACCATGTTTATTTCAAGAATTGGAAATAACCTTGAACTAGCTTAGCTAAATTGAAGAATGAAACAGTTTAGCTTACGCATTGGGAAGTTTGACATCAGGCTCTGCTTTGAGCTGGAGTTCCAAAGGTAACCAGGATCTAATTTCTCTATGCTTGAGTCTCTTCTTTGCTTTCTTGGTGTTTATGTCATTCTCTGACCCATAAAGTCATAAGATGGTTCTGCTGATTCCAGCCTGTGCATGTACTGAGCTCAGAGTCTAGTAGGACTGATGGATCAAGTGTAGCCTGTAGGATTCAGTCTGAGCAACACTTATTGAGTTTTACTGTGTTGCTCGAGGCTTGTTCTAACCCCTAATTGAATAACACCATGAGAGAGGGGGGATGTGTTGACCTGTATCTTAGCCCATATTTTACTGCTATAAGAAAATACCATATCTGGGTAATTAATACAGAGAATAAATTTACTTCTCACAGTTCTGGAGGTTGGAAAGTCTGATAACCAGGAGGTCAAGATCTGCTTTTGTACTCCATCATCCCATGGCAGAAAGGCAAAGCATGCCTGAACAGAGTTTGTCTAACACACATATTTTCATAGGAAGACACATAGTAAGGCAGAGGGGGGAAAAGAGATAAAACTCACAGCTTCAAGCCCTTTTATTTAGCATTCTCCATGCATGAGAGCAGAAGCCTCAGGTTCTAATCACCTCTTGCCAGTGTGTTTTGGAGATTTACTTTTTAACATATGCTTTGTGTGTGGCGGGGGGCACATTCTAGTCCTAGCAATTGGCTTAGGTTTGGATTACATGCTTCACCTCTGGGTAGAATCAGCTTCATTTAACACACGTGGGATAAAAATGGGGATGGGGTGGTTCTCCAAAGTCAGAGTCAGAGTAAATTCTGGGTTTCAAGGGCATCCAGTTTACACAATTCCTTTCCTCTCACCTTCTTTGGCACTCAGAACCGGTGATTGTCTTGGTGAAACACCTTCTTCTCTTGGCTTCTCTGACGCATTGCTTTCTCTACAATTTATTTAATACTCTTTGGAACTTTTTGCAGCATCTCTCGGTTAAGGGTTAGTATTGGGGTTCAGGGTCTCAGGAGGCTAGTCATAAGAAATAATAGGAAATCTTGAAACTTCTAGAGAGTAGGAGGAGATCAAAGGGTGTCTAAAGTGGATCTGAAGACTTGGTTAAATTGAAATAAGGGCTGAGATCTGAGTTTAGGGGCCAGTGGGAATAAATAGCTTTGCTGTAAGGTTTGATTCTTTCCAGGATTCCTGAAGCTCTAGAATGATGTCCTTCCGTTCATGTGATCCTTCTACCAGGATGGGATCAAGGCTGTTATTTCACATTGCTCATTGAGTTAGAAACTTTCCATCCTTGGTCATTGGGTAGTAGGAACCGGGGTGTTTAGATTCACTTGTGTAAATTTTATAATCGTTTTTCCGATGCTGCTTCTCTTGCAGGAAGTTGGCTTCAGACGATCAGCACCGTGGACAGCAGCCAAAGATGGTCATGGTTTCTTTCTGCTTCCATGTAGGTCTCTGGTGGAATGCACATTCCCTCAAAATGCCACTTGCAATTTGGGGATGGATACATTGGAAAGGATGAAGGAGTGGAGGTGTTACCTTCACCCAGCCTATTCAGCCCGTACCTAGAGAGAGATCACAGTCAGAATGCTGTTACAACTAGAAATGTAAGGTCAGGTCTTGCTATTCATGATAGCTATGTTCTATAGAGTTGCCTTGGACACTGAATCAGCCAGTATTGACTGGCTGTGTCTAGGCAAAATGCAGGATTAAGTTCTCAAGAGCCTCTGGTCTCATTTTCACTAACCAATCCATACATATCTCTGTCCTTTGTGTGTTTCTGTTTAAAGCCACTTCATTTAAAATACAGTTGATTTGTTGACATTGAACTCATGGCCAACAGCATTATAAGGCATGCCTGAATAGAGTTTATCTAACACGCATATTTTCATAGTGAGGCACACAACTGTGTTTGAGAAGCACTTCAGTATTATACCTGCGGGGTGCTGTTATCAACAGCAGACTCACCAACAAAAGTACAGACATGGGTAAACTATGAAAAAGGGCAATTGTTTGTAGTGAGAGCTGAAACAAGAAGGCAGTTAGGAATTGAATGTCGAACCGCACATTTTTGTTGTTCTGTGCACGCCCATAAAAACACCTCGAGGAATGATTTTAGAGTTACACATGAATTTTAGTGAGTAGATGAATTTGCAAATAGGCAGTTTATGAATAGTGAGTGTTGACTATTATTTATTTTTCTTTATGCCAATTTGGGCTGGTTCATATCTCTTAGATTTTTCCTTGGGTCTCAAATTATAGAAGCCAAAGTCCTTACAATGGCCCACGAGGCCCTACATGATTTAATTTTCTCTTCCTTTTTTTAATATTTATTTTTTAGTTCTCGGCGGACACAACATCTTTGTTTGTATGTGGTGCTGAGGATCGAACCCGGGCCGCACGCATGCCAGGCGAGCGCACTACCGCTTGAGCCACATCCCCAGCCCTCTCTTCCTTTTCTTGTGTCTGAATTAGGTTATTCATTTGAGATCAATCTTTCTTTCTTGATTTTCTTACTTTCTTTCTCATTGGACATTGGACTCTTATCACCATCTCCTTTCTTGGTTTTATTTTTCTTCCAAGCAGTTAGCAGGAGCGGAAATCATGTTGAATATTTATGTATTTCTTTATTTTCTGTTGCCGGCCACTAAAATGGAAAACACTTTGTATTTTCCCAGCTGAATCCCCAGAGTCCTGAACAGGTGCCTGTCACACATTGAGCACTGCAATGCTCATGCTGGATTGGACCTCACAAGTTTCCTATTTGGGCAGAAAAACGTTAGCGGTTTGACGGTTTCTTTCCACTGAGTTCTGGCGTCACTCTGTGTTAGTCAGCTTTTCGTTGCTGTGATCAAAAGACCTAAGAAGAACAACTTAAAGGAGGAAAAGTTTATGGTGGCTATTGGTCTCAGAGGTCTCAGTTTGTGATGGGCAGACTCCCTATCTCTGAGCCTGAGGGGAGGCAGACTATCATGGTGGAAGGACATCGTGGAGGGAAGCTGCTTAGTTCTTGGCAGCCAAAGGAATTGGGGTGGGGCATGCCCCCCATGACCCACTGCCTCCAGCCACACCCTAGTTGCCTACAGTTACCACCCAGAAATCCACTTAAATTATTAATCCATGAAATGCATTGACCCAATGAGTAGGTTAGGACTCAAAATCTGATCATTTCACCTCTTGAATTAACACAGGAGCTTATGGGGGGAATAGATCATATTGAAACCCTAACACACTCCGACCTCTGGAATCCCCTCAGATCTTTGGAAGCCATCTTGGGTGGTACCGACGTCTCTTTTCCATCATTCCTGGCTCCTTCTAAGATGGTCTTGGGTTTCCCCCAAAAAACCATGTCCTTGTTGTGGGTTAGATATGAAGTGCTCCACAGTAGCTCACCTGTGAGACAAGGGCAAGAATGTTCAGAGGTGAAATGACCAGATTATGAGAAATATAACCCAGTCAGAGGATTCATCCACTGGAATGTATTAACTGGGTAACTGCAGGAAGGTAGGGTATGGCTGTAGGAAGCAGGTGACCAGGGACATACCTTTGGGGTTTATCTTTTGTCCTTGGTGAGCAGGTTCTCCGCTCTCCTTTCTGGTTGTCATGTTCTGAGCTGCTTTCCTTGGCCACCTCATTCCGCCATGATGTTCTGCCTCATCTTGGGCCCAGAGCTGTGGAGTTGGCCCATCATGGACTGGACCTCTGAGACCGTGAGCCAAAATAAACCTTTCTTTCTCTAAGTTGTTCTTGCCAGATCTTTTGGTCACGGTACAGAAAGTTGACCAAAAGGGTCTTTGTGACATGAGTGAGGGTCATGGGATTCCCCTCCTCAGAGTCCTGAAAACAGAGACCTGACTTGTACCAAATAAGGGGTCAGTTGATTCTCAAGGTGCCCGAATGTTTCCTTACAGACGCCTGACAAGAACAACGTAGAGGAGGCAAGATACGTCTAGGCTCATGGTTTCAGAGGATTCCGAGTCTGGTCAGCTGGTTCCGTGGCAGAACATCACGGTAGAAGGGCCTGGTGGAGGAAAGCTGCTCGGCTGCTGCCAGCCAGGGTGATGGAGAGGTAGAGGAAGGGGACGAGCCAGATCCTTCTAGGAAACACCACCAGGAACCTACTCCCTCCAAGTTGGTGCCACCTCTCGGTAGTTCATTCAGCTGCCAAGCGGTGAATCCTTTAATCCACCAGGATTAAAGGACGGAACAGCTCTCCTGAACCATATCCTTCTGCCATGATGTTCTGCCTCACCTTGGGCCCAGAGCGATGGACTCAGCCTACCATGGTCAGAGACCTCTGCTGAGATCAGAACCGTCCTGATCCAGTCATTCCCCCAAAGACCCACCTCTGAACCTTGCTCCACTGGGGACCAGGCTTTCAACACACGAGCTTTTGGGGGACATTCAAGATCCAAACCATAATACTACCTTTCCTTTAAAAAAAATCTTAAATGTATTTTTAATAAACTTTTTTTTATGTTGGAATGACTTTAGATGTGCAAAGGAGTTGCAAAAAATAATAAAGAGGGTCCGTGTCTATGCCTATACTTCCTCCAGCTTCCCCTAATGTTAATATCTCACACAACCACGGTACCGTGGCACATTTGTTAAACTAAGAAATCAATGTTCATATAACGCTTGTCTTAAGAAAAGAGATTTATTTGGTTCATAATTCGGGTGTCTGGGCAGTCCAAACAGCACGGTAGCTGGTGTTTGTCGGAAGCCCCTGGTCACAGCAAAGCGGAGAAGAAGAAAGGGAAACAGCAGCAGGGTCAGGAGGGACCAAGTACATGGTGTGGCCTCACTTTATAACAACCTGCTTTTGTGAGACCTGACCCACTCCCTCCAGACAGATATTAACCCATTCATTAGGGTGGAGCCCCCACAGCTGTTAATTACCTTCCACTAGGCCCCACGGGGTGAGGTGGAAGACACCTGTATTCCCAGTGGCTCAGGAGGCTGAGATAGGAGGATGTCGAGTTCAAAACCAGCTTCAGCAACTTAGGGAGACCCTAAGCAACTCAGTAAGACCGTGTCTCTAAAAAATATATATATATATGAAAAGGGCTGGGGGATGTGGCTCAGTGGTTAAGCATTGCTGAGTTCAATCCCTAGTACCCCCCCCCAAATAAAGTTCTACTAACTCAACACCTTTACACTGAGACCAAGCTTCCAGCATATGAACTTGTGGGGGACAAATCATATTCAAAGCATAGCAACATGAAGAGCAGAAAGTCCAGACTTTGTTTTTTTTTTTAATCAGGTTTTCACTAATAGTCTTCTTCTGTTGCAGTCCTGGATAATATCTCAATTTAGTCCTTACATATTTCTGGTTTTCTCTGGTGTGTGACACAGTTTTTTTTTTCAGTCTATGTTTTTTCCTGACCTCAAGAGATTATGAAAAATGTCCCCAAACTTCGGTTTATCTGATGTCTTTCCTCTGGATTAGACCAGGTTTATGGGTTTGGGTGAAGAATACCACCAAGGTTGAAGCACCATCGTCATTCAATCCTATCAGGGAATGTTTGATATCAATGTGATGTAGAGCTACCAATGTTAAGCTTGATCTCTTGGTTTAGGTACTGAGAGGTCTCTCTCTACTGTGTAATTGTTATTTTCCCTTAGTTCTAAGTCTAGCCCACATACCAGAAGTAAATGTGTTTTAAAAGAAAACTTCATATGGTTGCAGCAAGTGGAAAATCAGTAAGGCTATAAATAGAGGACAAATGTAATATTGAATAGAGGGGGAAAAAACAATGCAATTAAAATCTGTGTAGATACTTGTTCTGGTTATCCAATCCCAAGTAACAAATTATCTTAAAACTCAATGGGTTAAAAATTACACGAAAGTCAATTCTGTCCAAGAATCTGCAATCTGGGCAGGCTCTTGGCAAGGGAGGGCTTGTCTCTGCTGCCTGTGGCACCACTAGGGCAAATCCATTCAGAGTGGAAAGATTTACTCCCAGGATCCCTCACTCACGTGGCTGGCCAGTTGGTGCCGGTTGTCAGCCAGTGCTCAGCCAAGACCTATGGCTTGGTTTCTTTCCATAGGGGCCTCTCAGTGTGGCCTGAGCTTCCTCACAACATGGCGGCCAGGTTCCAAGGGTGAACATCCTGGAACAGAGAGAGCCAATTGGCCTTTAAGATCTGTTCTCGGAAGTTACATTGTGTCTCTTCTGCAGAATTCTCTTTGTGGAGACAGACACAAAAGTACACCAAGTTTCAAAAAAGAGAGTCCACCTATTCATTGAGGAGCAGCAAGATTCTTCAAGGGCATCCGTGATGGGAAATACAATGTACCACAGTACTTTTGCCTGTTCTATCTGTGGTTTGAAAAGGAGAGGGGAAAAAAAGGGTTGGAAAGTTTTGCAATCCTACTAGCATTGCATGGAGAGTTTTCCTCTTATGAAGAGATGAATGGAAAGGGCATTCTTCCATGTTATTCTGAGTCTATACAGCCATTTTGAACTCCTCAAGCTTTCTGGACCTAGGGAGCCTTTTCCTATGCCTGGGTTATGGCACATGTTTCTTCTCTCTGCTCGAAGTTCCCGCACTCCTTTCTCTGCCTACAAAGTTCATTTCACTTGTCCACCCTCAGCTCCACTCTCCAAGTTAATGACAACATCATCTTGTTTTTCTAGCCCTTGTTTATGCTTTGGGTTTTAATTTCCTGGGGCCCTGTTTGGCTTCCTGGGTGTACTCACTACACGTCGAATTCCTAAAGCCTAGGAACTACATGTTGTTCATGGTGTTTGTTTTTATTTTAGTGATACTGGAGATTGAACCCTGGGCCTTGTGCATGCTAGGCAAGTGCTCTACATCCCTGGGCCTGGTAAGTTATTTTGTTTTGTTTTGAGATAGGATTTCACTCAATTGTGTAGGCTGGCTTCAAACTTACAATGCTTTCTGCCTCATCCTCTTGAGTAGCTGGGATTAAGATGTACACCACCATTCCTAGTTTACATATTATTTTTAATTGTAGGCATTTATTGGTTTATTTATTTACTTGGTACCAGGAATTGAACCCAGGGATGCTCAATCACTGAGCCATATCCTTAGTCCTTTTTATATTTTATTTAGAGACAGGTTCTTACTGAATTGCCTAAGGCCTTGATACGTTCTGCTGAGGCTGCCTTTAAACTCGAGATCCTCCTGCCTCAGCCTCCTGAGCCACTGGGATGACAGGTATGCGCCACCACACCCAGCTCTTTGATCTCCATTTGTAACACCCACCTGCACACTACATATCCTACCTGGCCAACTCCTGTTCATTCTTCAAAACCCAGATTGAGGAATCCTTTCTAAATGAAATAGTTGCCATCTCTTCCTATTTTTTAGTCCATTTCGATACTATAAAAATAATATAAATTAGTTATAAATAACATAAATCTATTTTTCATAGTTCTAGAGGCTGGGAAGCTCAAGATCAAGGCATTCAGAGATTCAGTGTCTGGTGAGTGCACCAGCTTCCTGGTTCGGAGAGGGTGTCTTCTTGCTTGTACTTGCATGGTAGAAGGAGTGAGGGGTCTCTTTTGGGCCTTTTTTATTATAAGAGCATGGTCCCCATGACCTAGTCATCTCCCAAAAGACCTACCTCCCAATATCACCACCCAGGGGCTTAGAATTTCAACATGTGTATTTCGGGGAAATATAAACATTCAGGCCACAGCACCTTCCAACTGAGTTAGGACCCTCATCTTTGCTTCTCTCATGGGATTTCGTTGGTATCTCTATTACAAGGTCCAGATGTTGTGGTGTGATGTATTAGCTGGTCTGTCCATCTTCAGAAACACGGGCTAAGTTAAATCCTCTTATGGTGCAGACTCGTTTCCCAGAGCCAGATCCTGAGATAAAAATTCTTGTGTAAGAAGAGTTCTCAGAAGAAATTCCTAAGGGGTGTGTGTCAGTCCGTTTTCCATTACTATAAAAACAAAACAAAATGTCTGAGATTATGGGCTGCAAACCAGGCACGCTTTCGTGGGGCTCACAGTGCTGGAGGTTTCTGTCCTTGGTGAGTTGGCCCCGTGGTGAGGCAGCACATCAGCTGCTTACGGTGCAAAGTCCTAGGGTGGCGGGGCTGGGGGGTGGGGTAGAGATGGAATGGCATCCCACGACCCTCTTCCAGGGCCTGCTTCCAGTGACCTAGATCCCCCATTAGCCCCCACCATTTAAAATTCCCACCATCTCCCAACAGAAGGAAAGACCATGCTAAGGACCAAGCCTTTGATAGATGGGCCTTTGGTGGGACATTTAAATCCAAACTCTAGAAGGACCAGGTGAAGGAAAAGGAAGAATTCAAGCAAGGATGGAGTTTGGAGGAAAGACTCAGAAAGAGTTCAGCTTCATACTGTGGGAATGTACGTCACATCTCAGAATCGGTCAGGCCTGGAGGGAAGGAGCTGGCTACCAAACTCCTGCTCCCAGAGTCACTGTCTAAGAGTCATGTAGGAGACACCCCCCCAGGCACTTCCCAGGTGTCTAGGTCCATGGTGGGGGCAGTTCCAAAAGTACGCAGGCAGGCAGTCTGCAGAGGAGAGCTGTGGCTATCGTCCTTAGAAGCCAACACACAGGCGCTGGAGGCTGGGCACATAAAAAGACAAGGGGTTCTCACTAGGTCTTGGTGGAGCCCCAGTGGTGCTGGCTCCGATGGGGGACAGGGAACGCCAACTCCACACACCTGTGACCATCAAAAGTTGAGGAATTTGCTTAAGTCGCTTTGTGGCCCTGAGTTTAAGTAGAGATCATAGAACCTTAAGATTTTTTGTAAGATTTCACTACTGAGTTGGAAAATGTGACTTTCAAGAGAAATAAAAGAACTAAAATTAACCTCAGAGAAGAAAGACCATCTAGAAAGACCCATACTGATAATACAGATAAAAATTTAGAAACCATTTCAAAGAGCTGATTCCCACCCTGACACCAGATCCAGAGAATAAATGAGATGCATTCTTATAACCTTTGAAAACAGGTCGTTTAGATTATTTCAGCCTCCAAAGAAAATTGGGATGTTTCACAGTTGTTTTTTTTTTTTAAAAAAGGGGGCATGAATGAAACCTCATAAGGATAGTACACACACACACACACACACACACACACACACACACACACACGAAGATGGTTTCCTCATAAATCCAGATAGAAACTTTTGTATGAAATATCAGCAAAAACTTGGTGCCCGTGGTGGTGCATGCCTGTAATCCCAGGGGCTCAGGAGGCTGAGGCAGGGGGATTCCGAGTTCAAAGCCAGCCTCAGCATTGGAGAGGAGCTATAAGCAGCTCAGTGAGACCCTGTCTCTAAATAAAATACAAAATAGGGCTGGGGACGTGGCTCGGTGGCCCAGTGCTCCTGAGTTCAATCCCTGGTACCCTCCCCCCAAACCAAAAACCACGAAAAAATAAATATTAGCAAAGACATAAAGCGATACTTTGAATGCCATCAACACGACACCCCCCCATGAACAAGTTGGAATGGACATTTGTCCTTTTTCACTATCCAGTACTGAATAGTCTTCCTTTAGGGAAAATCTCAAGGAAGATGGGAGGCAGCTGTGTCTCTCACCGTGGAAGCTGAACGGAGAAGATGGCCCCCACTTCCCAGGTGCTAGTAACCACACATGGAACTTATGCCTACAAATGTATGCTCTCGCTTCAGTCTTTGAACGTTGATAGGAAATGTTCAGAGACAATCAGAAGTTATCCAAGAATATGAATAGTGGCTACCATAGAACCAGGAGCCAAAGAGAGTGTGGCTGCTCTGTCCAATGTGGTGCCAACCTGGTGGCAGCAGTGAGTGACCAAGTTCACTGGAGGCACCACCGAGGACATCTTAAGCAGCATTTTCTGGAACGGGGTCCTGGCTGTGTATTGTCTTCCTTGGTTTTCTCAAGTCTGATTCTGAAGCTTTCCCGACAGTTCTGGGAGCCACCCAGTATTACAATGAAATCTTTTGCTGTCCAAATTTGTAACCAAGAACCTCTGATGGGTATACAGCCCAAAGCAGAAGAAAAAAGCAGATGATCATCTTTCTTGATGCCCAGAAGACATCTGATAAAATTCAAGATCCATTTCTGATGATAACGCTTTCCGAAGTAGGAATAAATGGAATCCACTTTCATGCAATAAATAATATATATCTCAAAGCAAAATCAAATATCAAGCTTAATGGTGCAGTCTTGGAAGCTCTGCTATTAACGTCAGAAACTTTCCCACCCTCACTACTGTTACTAACAGAATTCTGGAAAGGCAATTAGGCAAGAGAAAAAAAACGAGGTATGACTGTAATAAGAGGCAAGATTGTTATTTCATGAATTACTATGAGTTCCTGAAAAACCTAAGAGAATCACCTGAAAATTATAAGAATTAAAGTTCTTCATGGTGGCAGGTTATAAAAATTATTTTGCCCTGTTGACAAACTGCTGAAAATATGAAGGCATAAAAATATCCCATTAATAATAAGCAACGAATAGGAATAAATCTATGAATGTTGTACAAGATTTACAGAAGGAAACCATAATCCACTGAGGGATCTTAAAAGCCCCTGTATGATTTTTTTAAAAGACATAATTAATCCTCAGATAAGATGAATATTCTGATGATATTAATTTTTCCTAAATAAATCCTATAAATTAAACCCAAAAGGATTAAATTAAATTGAGAGAATAAGCAAATAGCTAATAAAGTACTAGACAGTATTAGCCTATCAAACATTTCAATGTATTGTAAATCTATATGACTCTGGAATGTAGAGGCATGTCAATGGGATGGAATAATCTATTTTTTAAGTGCCTAAATGTATGTAGAGTTTAAGAAATGATGAAGTAGCATTTTAAAACAATGAGGAAAGGTTAAATTTTTTTCCACATTTAAAAAAATATTTTTTAGTTGTCAATGGATATTTTATTTTTTTTTTTATTTATATGTGATGTTGAGGATTGAACCCAGGGCCTCACACATGCCAGGCAAATGCTCTACTACCGAGCCACTACTGCAGCCCCCCCCTCCCATTTTTTTTATTGGTGCATTATAATTGTACGTAATGATGGGATTTGTTGTTACATATTTGTACATGCACACAACATAACAATATAATTTGGCCAGTATTACTCTCCAACGCTTCCCTTTCCACTCCCCTCAGGTTAGATTGTTTTTAAAAATAGTGCTGAGACAGTTGGCTATCCATATAGGGTAGGGAAAAGGCAACATCTTGTCTTAGTCTGTTTTCTGTTGCTATAACGAATACCTAAGATTCAGTGGTTTATAAAGAAAAAAGGTTTTATTTTGGCTTATGGTTCTGAAGGCTGGAAACTCCTAGGTCTGGTGGCAGCATGCGGTGAGGGCCTTGTATTACTTCAACCCATGGTACAAAGCTGAAGGGCAAGTGGGCCACTTGGAAGAGAAGCACAAGAGAGTGAAGGAAGCTAAACTTGCTTTGTAACAGCTTGCTCCTGTGGTAACGAATCCAGCTGTGTTCAAACAAGAAGGAACTCACCTGAGAAGGGCATGAATCCCTTCATGAGGGCTCTGCTCCCTAACCCAAATACCTGCCCCTAGGTTCAGTCTTCAGCACTGCCACATAAGGATCAAACCGCAGCATTTTTGTTGGGGACAGATGACATTCAAGCCATAGTAGATTCTTACTGCATTCCTCACACAAAAATAAGTTCCAGACAAAGCAGGGGCAGGGCTGTTTGTCTAACCATGCCAAAAAAATCAGAAGCTTCCATTTGACTATATAAAATAACTAAAATTCTCTATATGATATAGAAACAGTGTAAACACAACCCAGTGAAATGGGTAGACCAAGGAGTTAATAGATGTATAAAGTGATTTTTTATCAGGTCACATTTATAAAAGGAATACAACAAAAGTAAAAATACAAATTGCTAATAAAAAGACATTGCGAGTCATTTTCTTGATTGCAAACAACAGAAACTGACACCAGTTAGTTTCAGCCATAAAGGAATTTATAGGAAGCCTATCAGGTTAGTTCACAGGATAAATAGAGCCGGAGAAACAGGCTTGGGCAGAAATGCAAGAAGGCAGATACTGGTCAGAACTTGCCATGAGAGCAGCTAACTAGAGACTGCTGCCACTGTCCCTGGCCCTGTCCACCACCGCCGGCCACACAGCTGAAAACACTCACTCATTTGCTGCTTTATCTCTAAGTCACTTTGTATCAACACTCCCAGAGCCAAAGACCAGGTAGGAGCTTCTAGCATGGGGTCACCTTCCTGGTTTCTACCTAACAGGGGGTGACTGATCAAGTGGAAGGGGAACACCTTCTCTCCATTCTGGCCCAGTTTTTATAACAGGAGTTTGGGTTGTCCTCCCCAATTTGATATCCCTTCTAGACAGGGTGCAGCTTTAAATGTTGGATAGCTCAAAGGCCGGCACACGATATGCAACCTCATTCATTCGGGAAGCCAACCGACATGCCGTCACATTGTTCATCAAATTTGTTCTCGTGTTTAATAAAACCGCACTCTGCCTGCTACTTACCAGCAGGGTACGAGGCACCTGGATGGATATATTATCGGATATACTAACATCCATAAAAATGTGAAGAATGAGGGGTGACTCTTTTTCATAGATGAAAAACCGACTCTTGAAGAAATAGGTCATTTTCCTCCAGTCATCTCTCAAGTGTGAGGCAGGGTTCATTTATTCAAACCAAGGCCTTTTGAGGACCCAGGCATAATGCCGACATCTGGGTTATTGGTCGTCAAATCTGCTGATGTGAAAAAGCCTGTAAAACTCAATGCGATCTTGGAGGTGGGAAATGTGTGCCCCTCATTCACTGTTGGCTGGATAAAACATCTCTAGGGGTCAGAGTGACAATAGGTGTCTTGTACGAAATGTGTGTACCCTTTGATCTGAGGTTTCCATCGAAGGATTGAGACGCAGGGGTGGACGAAGCATAGGTCAGGATAATATTCCTGCCATGTCACTTTTATTTGTGTTGAATTAATGAATAGCTTAAGAATAAGGGGGAAACAGTGGAAAGTTTTCTACATTGTCCCACCTTCCACTCCACACCCCCAGAGAGCTGGGAATGGGACCCAGGGCCTCATGCGTTCTAGGCAAGCACTCGACCACTGAGCTACTGTCCAAGCAGGAGATTTACTACAGAATGCTGTTTGGGGGTAAATCCTACAAGAATGACTGAGTGCTCCAACTAGGGACTCTTTCAAGCCTGTTCTGGCCAATCGCTATGGCTTTGGTGTCCTTGAGGACCACGAAGTCTAGAAGGGTAGGAGAGGCCAGACTGGGAAAGGGGTTCTCAGGTGTCCTTCAGAGAGTTCAGATGTCATTTAGACATTGCTTCATAACAACTATACCTTACAGTATTGAGTAAGATGGGTCTCTTCTGGGTTGAAGCCTGTAACTCAAGAGTGAAGGTGACAGATTGCAAGTTGAATTTCAATGTGATCAAGTCAGTGTCATGACTTAGAGGGATCAAGACAGCCTGCAGGAGGGGTTGCAGCTTCCTGGAGGGGTTGATGCCCAAGGTGAGACTTTGAGGATGAGGAGAATTTAGCTAAGTAAAGAATTTCAAGGAGAGATGTTTACAACAGAGGAAACCCATTGCGCAAAGGCTTGGAACAGCAAATGTGTGCAAACCTTGAAGGTCATTGTGTTTTTCTTTTAGGATGAGTGATCAGACAGATTTCTTCCTGATGTTCTGATGAGCTGAAGGTGCATCGAGGAACGGATGTTTTGACTAAGGGGTGGGAATAGAGGTGGTTTTGGGCCACTGCAGAGAACCCCAGGGGTATCACTATGGAACCCTACTTATCCCGAGGAGGTCAAAGACAACAGCCACTTACTTTGAAATGGACCTAAGATGACCTTCACGTTTTAAAAAGGCAAAGGGTTCTCCGATGATTTTTCTCTTCTTCAGTAACCAGGACTTAGCAAAGAGAATACACACAGAAGAGGTCACAGACCGGTGGCTTTGGGGCTTTGCAGCTTAAACACATACTGTTCTTTCCCCTACCCCCGCACTAATTTTTTTTTCTTTTTAAATTGAAAACCAACATTTAAAAATAGGATTTCCGCCTTCTCTTTAAAAATCGGATGATCTGGCAACACAGTCATCATTCTTGCATGGAAACAACTAACTAGCGCTGAGCGGATGCCACTCATTTAAAAGGAAAGATGTAGATTTGTAGTTTGTCCCATCATTTCTTATATTCTCCCCAACATTGAGAGCCAACGCACTTTAATTAAATATTATAGGTCAACAGATGATCCTTCACTCGTTGCTATGAGCTATATCTGGTCTGGTCACCGTGACAGTTGTGGTCTGTGACCCCTGGATTAGAGATCAAGTTTAGGGACTTGACTGAAACTTGGGTTTGAATGGGGGGTAATCTCAAAGGCGTTGGATTGAAGATTAAAGATCTACATGCGTGGCATATGGAGGCCATCGTAAGTATTCACCAAGAGTGTAGCTTGCAGGCGGACAGGCAGAAACCATGTTAGTTTCATTCGCTGTCGCATCCCCTCCCGCGCCCCCCAGTGCCTGGCAGGTGCTCAATAAATATCTGTTGACTGACTAACCGACTGAATGAATGAATGAACGAATGAATGAACGTTGGGAGAGCTCAGCGAGGTTTGGAAGGTTGCTCTGAAAAGCAAAGTAATTCTGATAACCCCGTTTCGCCAGGACCTCAAGGTACAGCTTGGAAGAAAAGTCCACCGGAATGTGCCCTGCTCCGTGACAGCGTTGGGGTGGTGCGCAGGCAGCAGGGATCTGCAACGTCCCTCGGGAGCCAGGCAGGGCTGCCTTGCCCAGGACTGGACAGAGCCACGTCCACTAGCTCTTCCACGGTCTCGTAAGGGGCAGACGTGGAAATCAGGCTGTTCGGTTCCCTAGACCTCTGCCATCAGATCAGCAACGACGGAGACCCGCCCGCGGAGGTCCCCCACCCAGCTCAAGTCTAGCCTTCTCCCCGAAGCCTGGACCATGCCCACACTAGACATGGCTTCCCTCAGGCTTCACGCCGCAGGACCGCGCCCGGAGCCGCGAGTCCTAGAGTCCGGCTGGAGAGGCGCTCCGTTCCCACAGTCAACATGGCGGCCGCCGCGGCTTCAGCCCCGGGCGGGCGGCGCTGAGAGGCGGTCACGTGAGCGGCCCAGCTGGGCGGACCGCGCGCGCGCCCGCCCGCCCCGCCGGCCGCTGCTCGCTCGCTGGCTGGCTCGGCGGCGCTCTGAGGTGTGTGGGGCGTCGAGCCCCCGGGCCCGGTGAGGCGCGGCGCGGCGGGATGCGCCGGCGGCCGTGGCGGGGTCCCGGGCCGGGCGGGCGGGCGCGGTGATGAGCGTCGGCGGCCGCCGCCATGTCCAAGGTAACGGCGCCCGGGCCCGGGCCGCCGGTGGCGGCGGCGGGCGGGAAGGAGAAGCGCTCCTTCAGCAAGCGGCTGTTCCGGAGCGGCCGCGCGGGCGGCGGCGGCGCGGGGGGCCCCGGGCCGGCCGCGCCCTCCTCGCCCTCTTCGGCGCGTTCCGTGGGCAGCTTCATGAGCCGCGTCCTCAAGACGCTGTCCACGCTCTCGCACCTCAGCTCCGAGGGCGCCGCCCCGGACCGCGGCGGCCTCCGCAGCTGCTTCCCGCCGGGGCCGGCCGCCGCGCCCACGCCGCCGCCCTGCCCGCCGCCGCCCGCCTCGCCCGCGCCGCCCGCCTGCGCCGCCGAGCCGGTGCCGGGAGTGGCGGGGCTCCGCAACCACGGCAACACGTGCTTCATGAACGCCACGCTGCAGTGCCTCAGCAACACCGAGCTCTTCGCCGAGTACCTGGCGCTGGGCCAGTACCGGGCGGGGCGGCCGGAGCCCTCGCCTGACCCCGAGCAGCCCTCGGGACGCGGCGCGCAGGGCCAGGGCGAGGTCACGGAGCAGCTGGCGCACCTGGTGCGGGCCCTCTGGACCCTGGAGTACACCCCGCAGCACAGCCGCGACTTCAAGGTGAGCCGCGCGCCGCGCCGCGCCGCGCCCCGAGCCCCGGGAGCATCGGCCGCCCGCGTCTTCCCGGGGCTCCTCCAGCCGGCCCACTTCTGCACCGGGTGCTTAGGGCGGTCGGGGCGCGTGACCGTGACCCGCACCCTGATTGCAAGGGAGATTCCTTCGTGCGTTCATCCATCCATCCATCCCATCATCGCTCCCTCCCACCCATCTGTTCATCCGTCCGTCCATCCATCATGGTGTATTGAGAGCCCACTGCGTGTGTGCCACGTCCTGAGTTAGGCACTGGGGAGGGATTTTTTTTTTTTTTTGCCCTGAGCAAAGCTCTGCTTTCAGGGAACTTGCATCCTTGTGAGTTGATAATGGGTCAGGGAGTGTTGAACTGGGTTCAAATCCTGGTTTTGCTATTTACTAGTGGTATGACTCTCAGCAAGTTACTCGCCATCTCTGTGCCACTCACTTATCCCCCCCACCCCCACCCCGTATGGTTACCAGTTTATAGCAAACTAGTTGATGCGTTAGGTTGGACACTTGGAAATTCCCCATTTTTGACTTACAGATTGATATTTAGTAGTAGTCAACCTACCTATGTTAAGTGCTTCAGTTGTTTAGTACCATGCGTATTTGTTGTTTTTTTTTTAAAAAAAGTTATTAAACACTTTAATAAGTTAAGAAGATAATATCAGATAGATAGTGGTTTGAAGAAAGCAGCACCTGGTGATGTGATTGATGAGCTGGCGGTCTGCTTTAAATTGAGGGAGGTGGCTTTGGGTCCTCTTTGCTGTCTGCTGGTGTGGCTACCCCGTATAGTGAGGGTGAGATTTTGAGACTTCAGCCATAGGCTTGGCCCAGTTGGTGGAGGGCCATTTAGACTGCATTATGGAATTGGGCTCTTATTTTAAGCAGAAGGGGAAGATGATTTGCAATTGTGTAAGGGACACTTTTAGGTGGGATGTTGTTGTGGTATTAAATAGAATGAAGTCACATTGTGAGGAAGTCTGTTCCTTTTTGTTCTCTTTATATCCTGATCCTGTGGAGGCGAAAGTTGCAGCATGATATTAGCCTGTTTGTAACACCTCTTCCAATTCCCCACACCCACCCTTTACAGATGGAACAACCTTCAAGTTTAGAGGCTTTGGTGGGTAGCAGTAGTTAGATTTAATAAAGTCATGCTTTTATTGGGCTTATTTTTTCATTTGTCTTTTCTATTTATGGCAAGTGGTGCTGGTTTTCCATTGGTTCGATCAAGTTTCTTTCTAAAATACATTTATTAAGTAAATGATTTGATTACAATATAAAATGGTGATCTGGCCGAGGAGTCTGCACTTGGGTAAGGTCCTGCTTTCTTGCTGAGAAGCAGTATTGCTGGTGTGCATCCCTTCCCTTTTAATACTTTTTACTTGTATTTTGTTTATGTTGCCCAGTAATGTTTTTCTCAAGAAAAAGTGGTTGCTGTTTGATCTTGAAAATTTGAATGGAAATACTTCAGTGAGCTAAGGGCTGGAAAAAAGAGAGTTCTGTATGAGAGATCTCAGAAGGTAGGAGAATGGCCACCAGCTGGCTATTGTAGTAGGTTCTTTGTGTTTCCTGCTCTTTGCTTAGAGCTGCCTGTAAACAGCCATAGCACTTGAAACTTTTCAAGGCCAGAGTGTGGTGTTAAGTTTGGTTTTCTGGTCTTTTTCAAAATGTGAAAGTCAGTTTCTACAGCATCTTAGCATGTGAAGATTTTCATTGCCTTTTATAATACGGTGTTCATTTTTTTTTTTTTAATCCATGAAGCTGTGAGCAGAAGTGGGTTAATAAGTCTGCAAGTGCAGGGGCTGATTGATGACAATTTTGGCAAAGTTGGATGGATTCTTAGAGGTCATTTCCATTACTTTTTATGAAGTCATGTTCACTTTTTTATCCATTAAGCTATGAACAGAAATGGGTCAATAAATCTAAAAGTGCAGAGACTTCATAGTCATGCTTTGGCAAAGTAGAGCAGATTCTTAGAGGACCTGTATTTTTTTAAAAAATGTCATCTTCTGAACCTTTACATTTTACTCGGCATTCATTTATTCACCTCCCATTTACTGAAGTTTTACTCCATCAGTTGGGAATGCATTCTGCACAAGATAGAACAGTCCCCAGTGAGAGTGCCTTAGCAGTAGAAATGCTCAATTAGCTCACGTGGGAGTTCGGGGTGGATGGTTCTGAGGTGGTTCAATGGACCTGCACCATTTCTGTTTTCCCACCCTGTTGTTCTTAGATATTATTGGCTTTTTAGTCTCATGCCTCTCACCTCATGGTTGCCGGATGATGGCAGCTGCAACACCCTACATTCTACCCAGGAAGGCAGGAAGTCATTAGGGAAATAGAAGTTGTTCCAGAAGCCCCTGCAGCAGGCTTCTGCTGCATCTCACTGATATAACCGCGACTGCCATGGAGGCTGGAATGTGGGCATTGGAGTTTCCTGCCTTCCTGGAGGAGATAAGTGGAGGAAGCGCTTGCCTCTTATGCATCCCATGAGAGAGCCTCACCTAATGTGTGTCAGGCACCATCTTTTGAGGAAGACACAGTACCTGTCTCTGAGGAGTAAATTCATGAACGCCACACTAAAGTGCCTCAGCAACACTGAGCCCAGGGCTGGCAAATTCCCCGAGATAGCACTTCTTACACTTTAACTTGCACACAACTCACACTCGTAATTTACATGGGGATCTTATTACAAAGCAAATTGGGATTTAGTAGAACTAGAGCGGGGCCTGGGAATCTGCATTTATTTCTAACCAGCCCTGGGGTGATGCGGATGCTGATAGTGCTGGCCCAAGGACCATACTTTGAATAGCAGGCTCAAAGGAAAAGTAAAACAGTACAGAAAAGGTGACTGGAACAGTGTTCTGAAGGATGACTAGAAATTTGCTGGGCAGAGAAGTGATGGGGCTGGCCTAGCAGAGCATGTATTTTTTGGGGAAACATGTTTAATAGCTGGTTGTATCTTGGAGAGCCATGGGGTGCAGAAAGCTCCCTCCATGTTATAAGGGGTTGTGAGTGGCTGTGTAGGCTGGTTTTGAGTTATCATTTGGAAGTTGAGAATCAGAGCCAATTTTTTTTTTTAATTAACATTTTTTAGTTTTCGGCGGACACAACATCTTTGTTTGTATGTGGTGCTGAGAATCGAACCCAGGCCGCACGCATGCCAGGCGAGCATGCTACTGCTTGAGCCACATCCCCAGCCCTTCAGAGCCAATTTTTAATAAGAGAGCGATATGATCGGATTTTTTCCCTCTCCTTCTCTGACTCTCTCTCTTTTCCATTCAATATGCAAACCTGGTGGCACTGTGGTGATTTGTGACTTTTATTTTTCCCCTAAAATCTTTTATTTTAGCCAAACTTGATGAGCATTATTTTGAGTATAAAGAACATGGAACCCCAAAGAGATGGACATGAGGCTCCCTGTCACCATATCCCTTGCCTGCTTGTGGCAGATGTTGATAAAGATTCTGATACTCTTGTTCAGAGCTCATATTCGGCCTCAGCATCCTGCTCAGTTCTGATGTCTAGGCAGCCACCACCAGTTGGTTATTGTTGGCAGAGGAGATAAAACCAATTTGCCATTTTGAGGTAGTTTGCCTTGAGGTCCCGAAGAGCATTCACTGTCTTTGAATGTGCTTTAATCATCTGAAAATGTTCCTAAGTTTCTAATGCTTCTCTCTGCAAGGTTTTCAAGTAGAATTCCTACTTGCTTTCTAACCACATTGATTTGAGCGTGAGGAGCTTGCCAGGTTAATGGTGTTTTGGTCTGATCTGGGTTCTGTGGTGGTAAAGTTGGATTTTCATATCCCAGAATGAAACAAGTTGAGTGGCCCCACCTTGATATGCTTTAAGAAACTTCTGTAGCTGTCACTTATATCCTATTCTCTCTCTCTCTCTCACACACACACTCTCTCTCTCTCTCTCTCTCTCTCTTTTTTTTTTTTTTTTAAACAGGTGTTTTTTTCTGCTCTTAAAGCACTGATTTTCAGCCAGGGCACTTTTGCTTCCCTCCACACCTCTCCCTACCCCTTGGGACACTTGCCTGTCTTTGGAGACATACTTGGTTGTCACAGCTGGAGTGGAGATGCTGCTGGCATCTTGTGGGTAAATTCCAGGGATGTCACAGAACATTTCAGGGCAACCCCTCTGGTAAAGAATTATCCAGCCCCAAATGTAAATAGTGCTGAGGTTGAGAAAGTGTTGGAGGAATGTTTCCAGCCTCTTCCGCAGTTTTCCTTCCTTTTTCTCTCTCCATCCAGGGTCGTCTTGCTACTCTGGCCTTTGCCTGTGCACGTGTTTACAGCAGCACTAGGGGAAAACTTGGATTTGACCGTATGTCAGTCATTTTCTTGGTAAAACAGTGAAAGTAAACATATAGTGTTGAACCTCTATACTAGTCTGTGCCATTTTAAGGGGAAATCTACTTACTGCTCTCACTTTAATAGGGGCATGGGTGCTCCAGATTCTTGCAGATCCTCTTTGATTTCTAGTTCTCAGTGCCCTTTTGCAACAAGTAAAAAAAAGAAGGCTAGGCATCTTTCAAGCAAGAAAGGTGAGTTTTATATCAGCAATTTTCAAAGCATGTTCTCAAAGAACAGCTAGGAACAGAGTGATCTACTGATAAAAGAACTATGGGGACTTCTTCCAAATTTGCAATAAACAAGAAGTAATTGATTAAAAGACTTTTTTTTCTCCCATATGTGTTCCCGTGCACCTTAATGCCTGGTTCTTATTAATCAGACTTTTGAAGCAGAAGTGCATAAATGAGTTAAGTCCAACAGCCTAGCAATCAAGATTACACTTGCTTAGTGTTTCACCCTATTTTTCCATGGACTCATGCTGGGGAGCTCTGATGATATGCTGTAAACAAATGATGTTAAATTTCCAGGTTTGTGTAAAGCTTTTTTTTTTTTTTTTTTTTTCAGTTGTAGATGGACACAATACCTTTGTTTTGTTTATTTACTTTTTTTATGTGGTGCTGAGGATCAAACCCAGTGCCCGACACAACGTTATGCAAGCGCTCTACCACTGAGCCCCAGCCCCAGCCCCTGTGTAAAGCTTTTTAGTATGCTGTTATATCAATGTTTCCCCCAAAGCAGTCTGACTTCAGGGTGTCCCCTGAGTCATTTGAAATGTAGGGAAAAATGAAGTTGTGTAGGTCACATTTAGATTTGTGATAGAATGGACATCTCTTCCCGATCAGTTCCCTTGTCTGTCACACGTTGTCACTTGAGTTTTTGTAAAGTTCCAGATCTCTGAAGGAGAAAGGAACGTGGTGGAATCCTAAGGTTGCAGACTTGGAAGCAGCCTTGGATGTGGTATGACTAGGCCCGGCCTTTCCAGATGAGGGGACCAAGGCTCACCCCCAGACTTAGGCGGAGGAGCAGAATCAGAGTTCCGATCTCCATTCACTGCCCTGCTGAGGTTCATACTGAATCCTGGGCCTGGGGTGGCCTCATCAGTACAACCATTGAAAAGATAGCTCTTAACATAAAACTTCAGCAAGCAGAGTGGACGTGCCAAAACGTGTAGCATCTTCCCCCTCTGAGATTGTGGTTCTGAACTGTAGGAAAATAAGATCATCCCGCAGCTAGATTCAAATGTGTGCCATGGCTTCTCAAGCTCAGGTACTTTTAAAAGTCTTCTTAAAAACAGTGTAAATGCATATGTAAATGTGTGGATCTCTCGCCAGTAAGGTTTGAGTTGATAAATGCACCTTAGTAAAGGAGAAATATAAGCATTATAAGAAATATTCCAAGAGGACTACTTGGGGGATAGAAATACACGGGACAACTATAGAACTCCGTATTTGCTGATGTTTTAGTTCATTCTCTGCTGCTGTGACAATTCCACAAACTGGGTAACTTAACACATTTTTATTTCTTAATAGTTCCGGAGGCTGGCAAGTCTGAAGTCCCACCTCTGGTGAGGGCTTTCTTGTTTCATTATCCATGTCAGAAGATGGAAGGACAGAGAGTGAGAGCCCTTGTCTTGTGAGAGAGGTAGAAGGAAGAGAGTAAGATCAGGGGGAGGCCAAACCCATACTTTTGTCCCTTGATAACTAACCCACTTGTGTGATGATGACATTCACCCCTCTACCAGGACAGAAGCCTTATGATCTAAGCACCTCCTAAAGGTCTCGACACCTGCATTGAAGATGAAATTTCTAGCACATGGAAACATATTCCCAGCACATGAGACACATTGAAGACATTGCAGCTAACTTAAGCCCTGTTAAATGCACAGTTATTGTGTTTAGGTGAGGGATTGGGAATAAAGGATTAAGTGTGAAGATTTAGGACCAGATTCTTGCCCTCAGAATTTACCTTATTTTAAGGAAGCTATTTTTAGGTATACTGAGAGACAGTTCAGTGGGAGTTCAGAGAGGGACAAGAAGCAGAAGATTCATTCATTCATCCTTTTCATTCATTATCAGCAATTCAGCGTCTACAAATTTGAGTTCCAGCTCCATGTTCTCTGAACACACGGTGCTAGTCACTGTGTGGTATTAGTGGTAAACAAAAGGTATGGGGATGGTAAAAAGGAAAAGGCTGCATGGCTCCTTCCCTAATGCACCTTGCCACAGAGGAGGCTGACGTTAACCAGTGAACACTGATAAATGTGAAATTAAAAACGATAAGAGCGGGCTGAGGTTCTGGCTCAGAGGTAGAGCACTCGCCTACCATGCATGAGGCATCGGGTTCGATCCTCAGCACCACATAAAAGTAAAATAAAAAAGATATTGTGTCCACCTATAACTAAAAAATAAATATAAAAAAAGGATAAGAGCAAAGAAGAAAAAGATAAGGTGTATGAGAAGGAATAATGTGTGTGACTGGGCAGGAGAAATAAAAGATCAGCGTGAAAAGTTCTATAGTTGGAAAGAACTGGGGGTGCTTTTAAAAGTCTGACAGGCCTTGTTTGCAGCTCAGAGAGCCAGTAGAGGGGACAGAGGCAGTAAGGAGGCAGGCATCAGGACAGGTCATATGGCACCTGGAGGCTGACCTGGGGGGTTTAGGTTTTATTCTAAGAGCAAAGGGGTGGCTGTTGCTGGTTTTAGATAGAGCTCTGGCATGATCTCATTAAAATGCAAAGTGGACATTCTGGGTGCTGAATAGGTGTGTAGAATGGGAGCAGGGAGGCCGTCTGTCACCGGTGAGGCATTTGTGACCTTCTAGGTAGAAGCGGTGGTGGGTGGAGATGGAGAAGTAGACAGTTGATATATGTCTGCAGTAGCCTCTTTTTTTTTTTTTTTGTGGGGGCGGGGTTTACCAAGGATTGAGCCCAGGGGCCCTGGACCACTGAGCCACACCTCCAGCCCTATTTTATACTTTATTTAGAGACAGGGTCTCACTGAGTTGCTTAGTGCCTCATTTTTGCTGAGGCTGGCTTTGAACTCATGATCCTTCAGCCTTAGCCCCCAGATCACCGAGTCCGGCTCCGGCTGTGGCAGCCTCTTTAGATTTGCTGAGTCTTGATTTGGGGGAGGGCACGGAGGCAGTGGGGATTCAAGAATATCTCCCAGCTGCATGTTCTGAGCAGCTCAGAGATTGCTGGTGCTGGATACTCATTTGAGGAGAAACAGGTTTTTGGGTTTTTTTTTTGGTGGTGGGGGGGAACCAGCAGATCATATTTGGATGTATTAAATAGGACACTACTGGAATGTCCAGAGGCAGTTGAAATAAGGGAATCTAGAGCTCAGATTGATTCTGGCTGGAGAATCAATCAGCCTGTAGATGGTATTGAAAGCCATGAGCTGGAGACTTAGAAAGTGGTTTGAGGATAAATAAGGCGTGGATAGTAAGTAGGGAAAGAGAGAACATTCCAGGTTCTGGTGAAAAATTCTGAGGAGAGGTAGAGAGGTGGCATAGCCTAGGAACAGGAAGCCTGGAATCGAACAGGGAGTTGGCACTGTGGGTGCCAAAAGCCCTGTCCCTTACCCACTGGGAAAGTGGTATTCCTCAAAAAAGGTCTCCAGATGTTGCTAAGTGTCCCCAGGGGGTCAGAATTGCCCCTGCTTGGGAACTGCTGTTATGGAGAAAAGGGGAAATAAATGAAGATGACTGGGAGAGGTGGGGGCAAATTATGGCTGGCTTTGAAAGTCTGTCACAACAGTTTAGTCTTGAAGCTGCAATTAGTAGTGATTCAAATTGAGGCTTCCTGAGGGTGCAGAGAGGGATTTGGTGAAACCGAGGTTTTAGGAGAATGGGTCTGACTGTGAGCCAAACTGTAAAAGCAGGAGAGCGGTGAAGTGAGGAAAAGGAGAAGAGGTGGGCGCAGGAGATGTTTCGAGGCCATTGTGACATTGAGAGAACTCCAGAGGTGGAGTGGTAAAGGGAACACCGGGTTTCAGGCCTGGGCGGACGGAGGGGAACTAAATGGGGACATGTGGTAGAAACTGAGCAGTTGGAACGGGAAGTGGTGTGTGGGTGCCAGGGGAAGAGAAGACCGTCCTTTGAATTTGGATATCTGGGCTGGGGTCATGGGACCCCCACACAGCGCCAAAGGGTAGTCTTAATAGTTGGAAATAGGGCGTTATTTCAGACCTGGATTCTGTACAGACAGGTGATAATTCCAGTGCCTAGTGGCCAGAGGCTGAAGGCCAGGCCCTTGGGGGAAACTAAACTGAGAGGAGAGAGAGGAACTGTTGAAGGGGGAGACCGAGGTAGGAGGGAAAGGCAGAAGGCAGAGTCGGGAGACCTGGATCACCTCACAGTGTGACTACGTGCTTTTAGGCCTGAATACGGTGTGGAGCTGCAGATATGTCAGTTTATACCTGTTAAGAATCAAAATTCATGTTGGTGTCATAGCCAAGAAATCATTGCCAAATCCAATGTCATGAAGTTTTCCCTGTCTCAAGAATTTTATAGTTTAGTTTCTTATGTTTAGGCTTTCAGGGTTTTTTTTTGGTAGGGCTGGGGATCAAACCCAGGACTTGGTGTATGCTGGCAAGTGTTCTACTATTGAGCTGTATTCCCAGCCTCCTTTTGATCCATTTCAAATAAATTTTTATAGGTAGTATAATGATCCAACCTAATCCTTTTGCCTGTGATAATTAGGTTTTTCCCAAGACCTTGGATAAAAAGTCTTTCCTATCTTTATACAATGATCTTGGCACCCTTGTTGAAAATCAGTTGATTATGTGAGGCTTCACTTCTGAGCTCCCTGTTCTATTCTGTTAGTCTGTATGTCTGTCTTAATGCCAGCACTGCCCTGTTTTGATTATCAAAGTTATTTGTGTAGTAAGTTTTGATATCAGGTATGACTCCTCAAACTTTTTCTTTTTTCAAGATCATTTTGGCTTCAGAATCTCTTGAGATTCTACAGGAATTTAATGATGGATTTTCTAAGAAAACGCTGTTAGGATTTTGATGGGAATTGCATTCAGTCTTAGATTTCTTTGGGTCGTAGGTCATAGTGTCATCTTAACACTATTAAGTCTTCCAGCCCAGGAACAGGGGGTGCCTCTTCATTTATGTCTTTAATTTCTTTCAGCTCTGTTTTGTAGTTTTCTGTGTATTGTTGTTCCCCCCCCCACTTCTTGATTAAATTTATTTCTAAGTAATTCATTCTTGTTGATGCTATGTAAATGAATGGGTGTGTGTGTGTGTGTGTGTGTGTGTGTGTGCGTGTGTACACGCACTGCACGGATGTGAGCATGCTTAAGCAGGCTCTCTAACACTGAGCTACACCTTCAGCCCTATAAATGGAATTGTTAATTTTCTTTTTGGATTGTTCATTGCTAGTGTATAAATGAAAGTGATTTTGCATGTTGATTCTGTACCCTCAGCTTTGTTAAATTCATTTATTAGCTCAAACAGAATTTTCTGGAATCTTTGGGGTTTTCTATAAACAGGATCATGTCATTTTTAAACAGAAATAATCTTAACATTTTTCTTTCTAGTTTTCATGCGTTTTGTTCCCTTTTCTTGCCTGATTACTTTGCCTAGAACTTTCAGTGTTATGTGAATAGAAGAGGCAAAGTGGGCATCCTGGAGGACAGGCCTTCTGCCTTTCCCCATAGTGTTTGGTGTTGGCTGAGGATTTCTGCATATGGGCGTTATCATGTTGAGGAAGTTTCCGTCTGTTCCTAGTTTGTTGAATGTGTGTGGGGTGTGTGTGGGGTGTGTGTGTGTGTGTTTAAGTCATGAAAGAGTATAGAGTTTTGTCAGATGTTTTTTTCTGCATCAACTGAGATGATCATGTATTTAGCTTTTTCCCAGTTCATTCTGTTAATGTATGCTTATTACATTGCTTGATTTTTGTATGTTGAACCGCTTTTTATTCCAGGAATAAATCCTACTTGGTCATGGTGTCTCTTGAGATGTTGAAACCTCCTCACTTTCTTTCTGTCTTCTCCATTTCATCTTTGTATAGTGTATGTGTGTGTAAGTAACAACTTCATTAAACATTGATACACTTGACATGAATTTCTTAGCCAGGTTCCATAGCGCATATACCCATTTTCCAACCCAGCAAATGTGAGGCTAAGGCATGAGGATTACACATTCGAAGCCAGCCAGTTTAGCCATTCCTAACTAACCTAAAGAGACCCTGGTTCAAAATAGAAAAAGGGAGGTAGCTCATTGGTAAAGCACCCAAGGGTTTGATCCCCAGTACCCAAAACAAAACAACAACAAAAAATATGTGTCTATTTCCTTCAGTCTCCTATTTTTCAATTTTAGATTGGTATATTTGTGTATTATAGAAAGTCTTAGTTTATATTTTTCAACCTGCCCCTTTTCCATAATTGCTTTTATTACTATATAGCTGAAAAAGTTACTCTTGCATATAGAATAATTTTTTCCCCTTTTTTGTTCTATTATGTTCTAAATTTTCTCTCTCTCTAGTACTTTGGAGTTGACTTTGGTGCTTGTGTAAAGTGGGTGTTTATCCTAAGGTTTGGCATTTCCTATCTTGTATGAATGGTGAGTGGTTGAGAGCTAGGCCACACTGCCCATGTGTGAATCCCACTGCACTGCTTCCGTGGAACCGTGGAGCTGAACTCTCTGGGCTCCCTTTCCTTATCTTAAAAACAGAGAAAAGAGTATTTCTACTTCATAAGCCTGTTTTGAAAACAAACAAGAGAAGGACTTGGCCAGGGCCTGGCTCAGATGATGATGTTACCATTACTACCCAACCTTATTATCACCTTGCTATACACAAAAAGTTTCTCCCTGTTTAGGATTTCTGAATTTTGTATCGCTTCAATCTTTTTGTTGGTACCATGTAGTATTATTATTGCTTCTTACTCTTTCTCATGTTGTTCTTTAAAAGTTCTCCAAATTTTAGGTCATTTTGCTAATAAGTTTCAAAAAAACCTCGAAGTATATTGTGTGAATTTTAATGTTAGATACCTTTAATTTGAGACAGATAACCATGTCTACTGAATGCCTGCCGCCATTGATAAAATCAGTATCTACCAACAAAACATTAATAATGTTACAGTGAGAAAATCTGAATCAACTGATAACTGAGAAAAGAATTCAGAGTGAATAAATAAATGCTTGTTCCCCAAAGGAACAGGGTTGTGTGAATTTACTCATATACTCCTCCAAGGATCAGACAGTCCCCATGTTGTGTGAACTGTTTGAAAAAGAAACACTTACTCTCAGAATCAAGAGGATTTGGTTTCTTAAACCTACTCTCTGTTTCCCCCTCCCCTTGCTGGTGACTGTTGTCTTCTTCAGCCTGAGTCTCTGTACTTGGTTTGTGGGAAGTGCACAGCGCTTGGCTAATCTGTCTGAAGAGGCCACATCCAAGGACACTTCACTCCAGCCTCCTTGTAAAGGGGAGGTCTGGTGAGGGGTGTTCTGACGCACACTTTGGTCAGATCTTAAGAACTAGCCTGATGACTCTTACTGGACTTTAAGCTTTCAGAGAGGAAGGGAGAAATTGGAAGAGGGCGTGGCAGGCCTCGGGCTATGGGATTTTATGAGCACAGTTGTCTGAAAATCAAAGGATCTACCTTAATGGTAGAGTACCTGTCACTGGACTCCTGCAGGCAGTCTTGGTGACTTGCGCCCCATTGTGGGTTGGGCTGGATTCTGCTTCTTTTCCTTTGCTTGTCTCTTGCTCCCTTCTTCTGACTTTTGATCACCTATAAAATGCCTGCTGGAAGTTGATGGTGTTGGCAGCTTGATGGGTGGGAAAGAACAAAGAGGAGGAGAAGCCAGGAGATTGAGGTTTTGGAGTAGGAGTCCAGGGGTGATGTTCCTCAGGACTGGAAAACAAAGTGATTAGTGGTTGCGTGGGGAGTGGAGTTCAGTTGGAGAGGCTCCTATGGTAACTGAGCATTAGAATCCCAGAGAAGCTCTTGGTGGAACTGTACTTGTTGAATGCTAAATTTTCAGGTGCTGCGCAAAGTGAAGCTGAAGTGGTCTAGACAGAGAAGTATCTTCTAAGTCAGGACACAGCTGTGGTAATATAGAGGCTGGTCCTCAGCCAGTTTTAAATTTTCCTTTGGCCTAAAGTTTTTGGTTTGACTCTGCCACTTTTGTTTTGTTACTAGTGTGTGGTTTGATGGATTTTTCCTGTCCCCTTCTATACACTGGTCACAATGAGGGGCTATTAAATGGGGCAGTGTTCTCTGTGTAGTTCTCCACAGCTGTTTCCTATAGTAAAGACTCTGGAAAACAATGACCTCATAGTTTCCATAAAAAAAATCCTTTTATATATAGTAGTGGAAAAGAAATCATTCAAAATTGAGTAATTTAAAGTTCTGCCCTCTGTTGCTTCTTCCTTCAAAAATATTCTTGTTTGCTCTGCTCATTAATTGTTCATTGGCTGTTCCTCAAATGACCTTCTGTGTTAACAAACAACAGTTTTGCAGTGGCGCCTATCAGGATGACTTGTCTTTCATGAAACCATGATTGTTCGTTGTCTGTTTAGCAGCCATTGTCTTATGTCATGGACTGTGGAGTTCCTAGAGGAATTGGCCAGTCACTGAACATCTGTTGCTTCTTCCCTCCAGTTGTCCAGCTCGGAAGGCAGTAAACAGTGTATCCACAAACAAACAGTTCACGTGGTGGAAGATTTCATGGTGCTGTTGGACCTGCTCCTGCTGGGAGGACTTTTAAGCTCATTAACCAGATCAGCACATCTTTTTACCTTTAACTTTTGGCATTTTTCTAATCTTTTAAGAACAGGACAAAGCTCTTTGATCTTTTCAGGAGATCTTAAAAACATTATTATTCATAATTCTGAAAGCCCCATTCATTTATGTAGAGCCAGATTATTTACAAGATAACTTCAAATTCATATGATGTTTCAAAATTTAATCTTCACAACAACTCTGTGAAGAAGCACTGATAACTCTCTAATTTTTTTCCTTTAAGGGTACCTAGGATTTAACCCTGGGGGCAATTTACCAATGAATCACATTCCCCGTTTTTTAAAAAAAATTAATTTGTTTTAGTTAGTTATACATGACAGTTGAATGCATTTATGCACTTTGATATACATAGATGGGATATAATTCCTCATTTTTTCTGAGTATACATGTTGCAGAATCATATTGGTCATGCAGTCACATATATACATAAAATAATAATGTCTGTTTCATTCTATCTCTTTTTTTTTTTTTAATTTTGAGAAAGGATTTTCACCAAATTGCTTTTAAAGTTTGGAAGTTAGAATTCACTGCAAGTAAGTAGCAGGGGTAGGACCGAAATCCTGCATGTTTTTTGTGAGCACGAAATGAGAAGATGTAAGTAAGGGTTCATTGTTGAAACTAGTAAGATGGATGGTGCAGGCACGTGTTCTCAACTTAAGGCCATCTGATTATCCTTACCTTTTCCTCAAGTAACCAAAGCCCTGAAAAACAAGCAAGTCGATGATGTGATTCTTCACACTCTGTATGGTTCTGGGGCCACTCATTATGACACTTGTTTTCCTGACCTGCTCCTTTCAGCGCTATGGTTCTCTATTGACATTGCAGATTTTCATGTATCATCCATCCTATTTGTAAAAATATTTTTGCTAGTGAATTGCATGAGGACCTAACAGGTGCATTACTTCAATTTGTAAATGTTCTACAACATACAGTTTATATTCAGAGTTACACGGTACATGAAAATCTTTAATGAAAATTAATAACTGACATAGAATGCCATATCTTGCATTGGAGTTAACAAATGCGCTACCCATAGTTCCTTTACATAGGGTCTGTTTTCAGTTCTTAATCTCCTTTCAAAGAAGTGTCATGATCTGGGGAGGTGATAGTGCTGTTCTAGTCAGACCACACCTTAGATTTTAAGTTTCATGCTGGGACATTACAGTGTTGTCTAATTCTGGGAGTGACAGCTGCATTGTGTCTGGATGGTGGTGCAGGAGCAGGGAAGTAGAGCTCCTGTTTGCCTCCCAGGGGGGTGTCCTCTAGTGGTGAGAGAGCTTCCTGGCACATAATTCCAACTCTCCTAGTTCCAGCCATCATGTCTCAGGTATATATCCACATTAGCCTTCCAGCCTCTCCCTGTTTCTAAACTTTCTGTTCCAACTGATGGTTTTTATTGCTGCTAGGTTAATCTTCTTAAAGCTTACCTGTAGTTATATTATTTTTCTTTTTAAAAATTGCCAATACTTTTCCTTTTATATACAAAAGGTAGTGTGAGTGTGTTAGCTTGCCATTTAAACTTCCCATGATGTGGCCCACCTTCTCCCTACCCAGAGAGACAGCGGACATGGGGAGAGCTGAAGACTCAGACTTGGGTCCAGATCCTGAGATCTGAGGCAAGTAACTTCCTTCTCTTAGCTGTTTCCTCTTTTATATGTTGCTTTCTTCATAGGATTGATATCAGGAATAGGAGAAATACAGTGTTAGGCACAGAGGAATCTGTTAGTATTGTTATTCATGGCCACCTGACCATCCTGCAGCTTTTTAAATGCTCCATACTTCTCTGTCTGTCTTGCTTTCTCTCTTTCTTCTTCCTGGGCCCAGGGTACAAACATTCTTCAAGACCTACTTTAAAAACCACTCCTGTGCAAAAGTTCCCTTTAACTCCCGTGGTTGGAAGTAATAGCTGCCTCATTTAAAAGCAGGTAGCATTTTTTATGAAATTTCTAGTGATACTAGTACGTCTATCTCTCATATACTTATGTTTAAACAATAACAGTAATAGCTAGGTATTCAGAAAACTATGAAAATTTCATGTCCCTCTCAACCAGTGTCAACAATTACTTATTTGTAGGTAACCTTACTCCATTTGTTTAACTGTTGTCTTTCTTCCCAAAAACCTTTGAAGCAAATTTCAAATGTGTTTCATCCATAAATATTTCAGTATATCTCTTTAACGGCTAAGTATGCTTTAAAAAATCATCTATTTTCCACCTAAGGAAAGTTAACATTAATTTCTTATTATCAGTTATCCACTATTGTTCACATTTTTCTGATTGTCTCACATTCATTTAGTCATGCACAATAGAGATTGTATGTGTGTGTGTGTGTGTGTATTACAGTTTGTGTATATTAGGACTCAAGTCATAAATTTTCAATGGATTGATAAATCATTTAAGACTCTCATAATCTGTCCTTTTTTATTTTAGTTTTTTTCTCTTGTAATTTATTTGTTGAATGAATTGGGTGTTTGTCTTAAAATTTCCAATCTCTTGTAAACTGATCATAAAATCCAATGTAAATGATTACATAAAAAGTAAAATAAAAAGGCATATGTAAGACCAGCTCCATTTAAAAAAAATTGTCAGGTTCATTAGATATAAAGGTACTGTTTAATCTGTAGATGTTTTAAAATGCATAGTCTCCTTTTCTATATGTATCTTGTCATGGACCAATGACAAAGAGTTCACCTGTTGCTGGGTCATATTTTGAAGAGCTTTGACAGACATTGTATGATTTTTTGTGCAGCTTCATTTAAAATGTGGTAGTTATATATAAAGTGGTAGTTATATCTCAAAAGTTTAACAAAATTAAAGTTGAAAGTTTTCCCTCCTTTTTTTGGGGTGAAACTGTGTTGTGTGGGTGGCATTGAAAATTTGCATCAGGAACCTATTCTGTCTGGTTGTACTTTTTGTAATGTCAATAGTCATTGATGATTATTCTCTAATCTGTTAATTCATTAAGGGTCAGAAAGTGGTAACATTATAATTCTAAAATTCACTCTTTATTAGCTAGAATACTGAAGATATTCTTGCCCTCATCAATTATTTGGTTACCCTAAAGCAAATTTGTAGAAAGTCTAGATAAATGTTTGGGTCCCTCTCTTTATTTTCCAGTTTTCACAATAATTATTTGATTTCAGATGTGGCTAGTTTTGGTAACCTATGAACTCAAGAGTTTAAGTGTATTTGATTGTTTAGTCAATTATAGTTATTAACCTTTTTTTGGGGGGGGGTGTAGTTCTTGTTATGTTGTCTTAGACTGATCTGATACTCCTGGGGTCAAGCAACCTCCTGCCTTGGATCTGCTCAGTGCTGGGGCTACGGGCTAGTACCAGCATACTTTGCTGTTAACCTTTTTTTTTTTGGTGGTGCTGGGGATTGAACCCAGGGCCTTGTGTATGCAAGGCAAGCACTCTGCCAACTGAGCTATATCCCTAGCTCTTCGCTGTTAACCTTTTTGTTGCTCCAAATTTTGATCATTTGGAACAGGTTGCCTTCCAAGTCCTTTTGACACAATACCTGTATTCTGTGCTGTTAAACCAGAGTAGAAGGAAGCCAAGGCGTTCTAAGCAATCTTACGTTTCTTGTACCAGGTTTGGAATCTCTTTAAGGAGCTCTGGTTCTTCGATGGTAAATGGTATTGAGAGACCAAATCTGGGCATTAGGGTTATGCATAGTTTCCAAGAAATGGATAATTTCTTTTAAAGTTAAATCATGATTTCATATTCATAATTCCAGTTCTGGGTTTCAGAGGTTTTATTTACCTCATTGGTCTTATAACTGTGTCTCCTTTCTCCCAAGCTGAAAATCCTATTTGTAACACCCATTTAAATTCTTACTTGCCTTATGTCATCATTCACTGACAAGTCACAGAATGATAACCCCAACACTACCACAAATAATATGAATATTAAAAAGTGGTTTAAGATTATTTGTAAGTTTTTTTTCTTTTTTGTCTATAATAGGGTATATCCTACTAAGTTTGTACAAGTTACAGTGTCTTAAAGCCACTGTGGTTCTGTCATCAACTGGATATAAAATTAAAATAATTTGTTTCTCTTGATTTTGAGGGATTGCTGTTTAAAATTTAACTTTGTTGCATAATTGTGCAAAAAATAGAATATGTGGCCCAGAGACAACTCTGCAAAGCAAAATCTGTTCAAAAGTCTAGCTTTGTCTGATTTTTGTACCCTATTTCTATTCTTCCCAAATTTTGTGATTTAGTCTTTGTTTAAATGTAAGCAGATATGTATGAGTATGTGTGTGTATGGTGTGTATTCATATTCTCCCTTTTATTTGCATAAATAGTAGCAGACTATGCATGTTTTTCTCCATCTCTTTCATGTAACTATCATAGGAGTGCTTACCATATGCTGTGCACAGTGGATTATTGTATTTAATCTTTATAGTGTTGCAAGGTAGACACACAGATTGTTATTTGTTTTCAGATGAAGAAAGGGACATCTCTGCACAGACTTTTAATTCCAGGATTCTCTTTATCCCCTGTAGTAACTAGTCCTGTTCTTTGTGTGCATATTCATGAGTACACAAGCAAGGAACTCCCTATTCTGCTTTGAGTAGTGATTGGGGCTGGGGGGCAGCAAAGACAGGCTTTGTTTAAACTGTAGGGAAAGACATTCAACCCTGTCTTTATTTGAGGGCCTTGGTTTTCCGTAGCTGGAGAAGAATAATAGTTAAGGTCCTCTTGTCTGACCAGAGTTGCCCCCAGCTGTTAAAAGATGCATTAAGTTGAAATGTACTTTAATCTTACCCTAACGAAAGAGTCCCTTTTTAACAGTTTAGTGACTCCTTGGTAAATCTCCCTTTAATTCATGGAAGTTATAATAAACTAGAGTAATTAAAGAAAAGACAACTCCTCCAACAGCAGCTGCCCATGGCAGATAGCTACTCGTTAATGATATCAGGATTATACAGAGGACACGGCAGCTTTTTATCCTGCATCCTGCAGTAGGAGGGTTACTTACCCTTCTGGCTCTGCTGTGATATGGCAGCTTGGTTGGGCTGCTGTGACCGATGCCATCTCTGGCCATATGGATCTCCTAGACTTCAGGCTGTCAGCATCAGAGGACAGTGTTGGGAGGAAGTGAGGGTTGGGGCCAGCAAGGTTTGGGGTCTCCTCATTTTCTTTTGAAAATCTGTGAACCCAGGAATTTTGAATTTAGTCAGAATTCTGGTGCGGCTGTGTTGGCTGCACTGTGTTTCCTTATTTTTCTTTTCATTGCCATATAACATCAGCCTTATAGATCCTGGCATTGAACAGCTGTGGGTTCCTTTACATCTGAGTGATGAAAACATTTTAGCAGGAAAAACCAGCCTATGAGAGCAAGCCTGTGACACATGAAAGGGACTCTGGCAGGACAAAGGTGTGGAGATTCCTGCAAAAGGCCACTGTATGAAATGCTGAAGAGGAATAATGCTCTGCCTCAGAGTCTTCTCCAGGTCTGGCCTGGCAGCCATAAGGGATGGCTTCCCTTGGGGCAGCTGTGCTCAGGGCTCTGGCCCTAGGATTGCAGACAGTGACTCACGGCGGGGTAATCCTCAGCAGGGTGTGTTCTGTGCCATTGTACTGTCATTGTATCATCTTTTGAAAAAACATGGTGATACTCCATTCATCTGACCTTTTGGGAAGTTCATTTTTTACATTTTATTTTTCAGATAAATTTTTTGAACATCAGATCTTAAAATTTTCACTTTTTTTTTGAGAGGGTTTTAGATGGATAAGCTACACGCTGTACACTCCCCCAGGGAGAGAATCCTGGACACACTTTCGCTTTCCTTTATTTGAGTCTCTGATGTGACCATGCTCTATGAGTTCCATTCTGTTTTATGGGAGGTTTTTTGGGGGGCCAGTTGGACAACACAGGGCCTTTAAGTGTTGGATCTGGATCGCTGCGTTGTTTGGGTTCTTGTTTGGCTTTGTGTGTTCTCCTCTACCGATTCCCACGTCTTCCTCCATGTCGTGTTCTCTTGCTTCATCCTCCTCCTGGGAGCCTACACCTTCTTCCTCACTTCTCTGTTTTACAGTTTCTAATCTGCTTTTAGTTAAGTAACTAGATAAATAGAATTGGCTCTAAATAAGATGAATTGTGGTCTAAGAGTCTGGCTAGATTTTAGTGTGTTTCTTTTTAGAAGACAACATTTTCTTTCAAATTTCTAAGTAAAGTATGGCATATACATACAGAAAAGTGCATAAGCCATTAGTGTACAGCTTGATGAATTGCCCTAAAGTAATAATTTATCACCTCGATCAAGAAATAGGGCATCACCAACACTCCAGAGGCTCTGTGCACTCTCCCTTCCCCACGCCACCCTCCCTGTCCTGCCCAGGAGACTACTCTCCTGGCTTCCAGCACTGTCAGTCAGTTTTGTCTATTTTTGAACTTTGTTATATGTTAAATAATAAGTGTTTATTTTAAAAAACAGCTTTATTGAGATAGTTTACTCAGCATGTAATTCACCTATCAAAGTGTACATTTCAGTGGTTTTCAGTTTATTCTCAGGTTGGGCAACCATCACTGTGATTTTAGAAAAATTGTATTATTCCCTAAAGATACCAGTGCTCATTAGCACTCACTCTCCGTTCCACCCTCCTGCCCTGGGCCACTACTAATCTACATTTCATATAAATGGAATCTTACAGTAAGTGGCCTTTTGTTTCTGGCTCCATTCACTTGGCATTGGGGTTCAAGGCTTATCATGTTGTGGCATGCATCATGCTTCAATCCTTTTTGCAGCCAAAAAATCCATTTTATGAATATTTACATTTTGCTTATCCATTGATGGACATGTGAGTTGTTTCTGTTCTTGGCTGTTATGAATAATTCTGTGGGACACCTGAGTATAAATTTTTGTGTGGGCACATTTTTTTCATTTCCCTTGGGTATAGGAATAGAATTGCTGGGTCATATAATAATTATGATTAATTAAGGAGCTGTCAGACTCTTTGCCAACATGCCTGTACCATTTTATACTCCCACCATCCATGTGTGAGGATTCTAATTCTTCCTTATCCTTATCAATACTTGTTAATTTTTTATTTTTATAACCATCGTAGTGTGAAGTGTTATCTCATTGTGATTTTGTATTATGCATCAAGTATGTATTTTTTGTGTCTGGTTTCTTTCCTAAGATTTGTTATAACTCCATTTCACTAAGGGTAGTATTCAAATTATTATAGAAAACTTAGAAAGTATATAAAAGTTAAATGAATAAAATGAAAAAAATATGTTATTTGGCGTGTTGCTTTCTTGCCCTCTGCTGTATTTAACCTAGTGTAGACCATGCACTGTATGTGTATATAGTTTTGCATTTATTTCATATTGTATTTTGAGAGATTTTTGTCATAAAAGTTTTCAAATTATTGCATGAGATACTGCAGTTTATTTTTGAGCACTTAGATGACTTCTGGTTATGATGAACCTTTTTTTTTTCTACATGAATCTTTCACTTTTGATCATTTCTTTAGGCTGTAGGAGTGAAATTCCTGATTAGTAGGAAGGCTAATTAAATCATATTCTTACCTTATTTTACAGAAGGATTAACTACTAGCAGTGAGTAAGGATAACTATAGTATACCACTATTGGAATAATAAAAGAAAAAGAAATCTTCTAATTAATCTCTATGTGAAACATAGCATTCTGCTGGTTTAACAGATTCCTAGTGCATTTCTTTGATGAGTAGTAGGTAGGAAAGTTTGATCTGATCTTTAAAGGGGAAGTATACCTACAGGATAGTAACGTGTTGCTTAGGGAATGACACTATTCTGATTTCACAGACTTTGTCTTGGCTTGCTACCTATGTATTTGTACATTCTTGCATTTAGCATCCCCCTAAAGGAGATGATCCAGGCCTCCACTGACTGGAATTTGGTCAAGATGGGGCCAGGTCAGGCCTAGGCTGGGAAAGTTCTAAATTGACTTTGCTAGGAAAATACTGGAGCCAGGAGGAGCTGGAGACTCCACGTTGGTGCTGGTTTTTATGGAATTTCATTATTGTGGCAAAGGCTGAAGGAATAGGTGGAAGCTGTGAGGGATTTGGGGACCACGCCTGTCTAGCTGAGGGTCAGCCTGGCTTGACTGGAGCCTGGACCTAGCACTGGGCGTGGAGAGGGGGTGCAGGGCCCGGGGTTGAAAAGCATCTCCAGCCAATTAAGATTTACTGGGAGCACCTGGGGTTTATGGTACTGTGCATAATGTGCAGTGAAACTCACGGAATCTGCTTGTGAGTAGTGCCTCTTGGTTACTGCTAATTGACGATCCAGTCATAAAAGAGCAATAGCAGAATAGTGATTCAAAGCAAGGCTGTTTTCAGAATATTTTGGATCTTATTATAAAACCTGTTCAGTGAAAAAATATCAATAACTAAGAGGACATCCATTTTTCCTGTTTGTGTGTAGATATACACAGTCTTGTGTTTTTTTGTGTTTAGAGAAGAAACAGTTCATCCTGTTATCTTCAGGTTCTCCGCCCACGGATTTTACCAGCTGCCCATGGGGTGGGGATTGCATCTGTACTGACCCTGTATGAACTTCTCTTCCTGTCATCGTTCCTTAAACAGATAGAGCTCTCTCCATAGCATTTGGGTTTTCTGTAATCTGGAAAGGACTTAAAGTATGCCAGAGTGTGCAGGGTACATGCAGGTGCATGGTGGTTGGAGGCCTCGCTGCCTCCTTTCTGCTCCATGTTCCACCTCTCACTTCACTTCCACCCCAGGGAGAAGAGACCCTCAACCAGGAGGTTCCTGGGCTGCCTTCTCAAGTCCTTGGGTCTCCCCTACTTCCTACCACTTGATCAGGAAGCGAGCTGGTGCCTCTCTTCTGTTTTCTCTTGCTAGTGCTAAGCTTTCCTCTCCCACCACCTGGCAAACGTGGATGGCCTGAAAACTCTCTTTTTCCTCTCTCCTTACCTCATTTTTCTTTGATGCGGGAGGCTGTCAACCTTTTTCTTCCTCAGAGGTTGGCATGGACTTTGGATTTAGCATTGATATAACTAGAAAACTTTGGTTTAAGACTCCATAGATCTGTTAGGTTGAAAAAAAAACCAGCTTTATTGAAATGTTATTGATATTTTGAAGTTGTAAATATTTAAGATGTACAGCATGATTCTTTAAAAACTCTCAAACATTTGTAAAGTTGGTGATAGAAAATATATAAAAATTTCTTAGATATTTAGATGGATTTCCCAGTTTTTCCTGTTTTCACTTTTAGCTTTTAAGATTTTATATTTACTTTAGGATGACCTTTTAGTTGTATAAGTCCTGGGTGTTTGCTTTGTGATTATAAACCAAAATCTCACCTCCCTTCCCTTCTTCCTTTCACAAAGAAAAAAAAGAAAAGGCGTTGTTTTACCATAACTGGGAAGAACTGTAGATTGTGCTGGGAAATGACAAGGAGACTGAAAAGAAGATAATTTTGAGTTACTTAATTGGATACATAAACACACTTTGGTGACCTGGGCTGACTTTACACTTGGAATTAGCTAGTGGCTGCCCTCAGAGTGTGCTGGGAAGGAGGGCAGACGTGATCTCCACCAGAGGGGGTGGGCACCCCAAGGTGAAGAGCACAGCCCTTCACCTTAGCGGATGAGACACCGAGTTGCGCAGAGCCAGAGCTCTGTCTCCTCTGTTGGCTTTCTCTAGCAAACTCCAGCTGGCGGGTTCTTCACAGGCTGTAATATGACCTTTCTACATAGTCTGCATTCCTCCTTGTTCCTCAAATAATAACATCTCAATTAAGCGGCATTTTTGTTTCTAGGCCATATTTTAGTCATAGGAAAAATGCAAATTACAACAAAACAAAAACTGATTAACAAGGATTTGTTTAAGAGCAAATAAACTCTTAGAAGCCTGGGGTTGGAGCAGCTGTAGTTGAGTCTCCAACATGTGTTTTATATCCACGTTGAGAATTGACACTTGGAATGAAGAACCTCACGCTCCGCGTAATCTTGAGTTGTATTGGGGGAAAACATTGTGAGTTCCTTTGTTTCTTGAAGGAGGATCATGGACAAAAATGTTTTAAGGCTTTTGTAAACAGTCGAGGTTGAGGAGTAGTGTAGTGGTAACTTTGGACAAATTATATCCCTTCCGAGTCCAAGTTTTTTTTTCTACTGTAAACAATAATGTAGCATGGAGAATTTCCTAAGGGTAAATTTTGTAGGAAATAAGACCCGTAACCACTTGGTATAATGTTTGATACAGTACAAGCACTCAGACATAACTTATTATTGTTAATCTTTGTGCCAAATATTCTATTTGGAAGGAGCCAGGGAAATAATAATGAATGAAGAATCACTCCTGATCCCTGTCCGGAGGTGAAGATGCACACCGGTTATCTGTCTTGGTAGTCCCAGGGCCATCAGTAAGACCCAGGGTCACCAGTGACTCAGTGCAGGTGTGGCTGAGGACCCTTTTAATGCTTTTGGAAGTGAAACTCTAGAGCTTTTCCAGGGTGGCCAGGTTTTTTCTGCCTTCACATTAGAAATACGATCATTTCAAAAGAAAATCATAGGGCTGAGGTTGTGGCTCAGCGGTGGAGCACTTGCCTAGCATGCGCGAGGCCTGGGTTCCACATAAAAATAAATAAATAAAATAAAGATCCTGTGTTCAATTACAATTTAAAAAAAAAAGAAAAAAAAGAAAATCACACTTTTTTTCTTTTAATTTATTTCTTACGTACATGACAATAGTGGAATGCATTACATTCATAATTATCCATTCATAGCACCATTTTTCGTAACTCTGTATATAAAGTATGTTCATCAGTGCTCAAATCCTGTCCATAGATTTGAGTCAGCATCTTTGGGCTCTTGTCAGGACATGGTTTTTATTTATTTGTTTGTTTGTTTTTAAGGTTTCCCAGGTGATTCTGATGTGCAGCCAGAGGGAAGAACCAGTGCTTTCAATATTTTCTCCTTTTCTTTCTCTTTGACATTTTCCAGGATTATTCCTTTCTCTTTTCTTGATTTTTTAAAACTCACATAATAGCATCTGTGTAGAGTTTTGGAGTTTATAAGAGCATTTATGTTCTCACTAAAGCCTCACATTAATCTTTGTATTATCATCCCCATTTTGTAGAAAAGATAGTTGAGGCTCAGAAAATTTGCTTTAAGTAAAGCTATTACGATGAAGACGTGGATCCGGGTGTTCATAATCCTGACTCTTTGCTTCTGCATTTGTAGCAGAAAGGGTCACTGCTAGTTCAGTACTTGAGGGCTTCTCTTGCTGCTGTATTTTCTACCTGTGTAGCTTTCTGATCTCTTGGGAAAGCTTTGCTCATTGTTCATCTGGCCACACCATTGTAGGATATCTTTTTGGTATTTGCCTCTTTTATCCTGGCCCTTGACTGTACTTTGACCCTTAGTTTTGTGGTTTCACGTACTGGTTATAATTTCTTGAAGTTCAAGACTTATTTTCCGGTAAGCCCTCTTTTGTATCTTTTTCCTTTGGTAAGGTATAATTCCTTCTCTCGTTTTAATTTCAACAATGGGTTCCTGTTACCATGGTTTGTGGTGCATATCTGTTTGTTGACCTTTTCAAACATTGTGTTATTATAATTGGTGGCACATATTAACTTCATAGATTAATGGGATTCACTGTGATATTTCCATATGTCCTGCATTGATTATGTCCTCCTACCCTTCCTCTGCTCTCTTTGCCCTCCTTTCCTTCCTTCTACCTCCTAGCATATTTCTCAGTCTCTAGAAGTCCCTTTTAATTTTTATCTGTCCCCTCTTCCTCCTTTCCCTGTCTCTAGCAACCACCAATCCATTTAGTAATTCTACCAGGCTGACATTGTTTCCCATAAATGAGTAAGGATGTGGTATTTGTCTTTATGTTTGGCATGTTTTATGCCACATAATCTCTAGTTCCGTCCATGTTGCTGCAGATGACAGGATTTCATTCTTTGTTTTATGCCTGAGTAGTACTTCATTGTGTAAATATACACGTTTTGTTTATCCATGCATCCACTGGAGGGCATCTGAATTGATTCCCTAATTGAGCTGTTGTGAATGGTGCTGCAAACGTGGTGGTGTAGTGTCTCTTTGGTAAGGAGTTTTCTTCTCCTTTGGGTATATGCCCAGTACAGGGGAATTATTCTTAAAATAGTGCAAGTATCTTTTGCAATCCATATCTGTTTGGTTCCTGAATTTGGATCCTGGGAATTCGGAGGAGGGGGAGGGACACCTGCACTTGAATTGCTCTGTGTTAGGCCATTGTGTCTGGAAGGATGAAGGAGCTGTGCACCTTCTCCTGTGGCCAGGCAGGAGCATGGAGTGCTGCAGGTGGCCTTCCCTCGCATTCTCATGTGGTTGTCTTTCCATCCTTGATGGAAGCTTCCTCCCTTTTCTCTCTCCTCTCTCCCGCCAGGGCTCTGCTTCATCCTGCTGAGGAAGGGGAGTGACAGTGGCTTGGTGGCTGGTGGAGGTCAGTCCAGTCCTAGGGAAAGAATGTGTGAAAGTTGAGGAGCCTGTTGTTGCCATGACCAGCTGATGCCAGGGCCTCTCAGCTGAATTTGTGCTGTTAGGTTAAAAGGCTTCCCCACCAGAGTGAAGAGGGGAGAAGCCCTCCAAGGGCACAGAGCCCTGTCTGCTGGGGCTGCTTTCTGTACCTGGGCTGGCAGAGCGCTGCATAGATACTTTGTCTCTATTATTATCTTTTTCCATGGGTCATATTGTTTTTATAGTATTCATCCATTTGTACAGATTTCATCCCTTAAATTTTAGTTATTCTTTGTCAACCTAGTAGGTAGCCTAAAAATCAGATTCATAAATGAAACTTTTCTCAAAACAAGTACTTACCACTCTTTCTAACAGGAGTCTGAGAACCAGATTTTACTTTTAGATACCAGCAATGAACGTAGTTGTTGACATTTCATCTTTCTATTTCTTTCTCTAAAATTGTAAATATAAAAAATACATTTTTTTCCTTTAAGGGAAAATAAATAAATGAATAAAAGTTCTCTGTTTGAAGTGTAAGGTGAAATGTTATGAAACTTAAAAACCCTGCAAGCATTTTGACTTTTGACTTTATTATTTAGTAAGTGATTGCTAAGGATCATCAACTGAGGGGACTGGCATAATGGCCAAATTTATTTATGGTAGAATGTATAGGATTCAAGCCACATGACTCAATATATTTTCTCGGACAGAAGCATTATGTCCAAATTCTCTAAAACAGACACAAATATGGAAAGTTAATTTTAACAAGGTTCACAAAGAAGCAACATATTTGAATAATTTCAATTCTTGAATGTTTGAATAATAGCATTGCTGCTATTTACAGATGACAGTGACAATCAACTTTTTAAAAACTGCAAAAAAATACAGAATGATTAATTTTAGGACATCAAATAAACTGAAGTTTAATTATGAAAAAAATCATAAAAGGTAAACCAAAGCAGCATTAGTTATGACTCAAAAGATGAACCAAGGTAAAGGTTTGGAATGCCAGGGGTCTCCATGAACCAGGAATCCCAAAGGCTGGTGGCAGAGCTGGGGCTTCCTGACTCCCACTGTTCTTTTCTGTGACATCAGCTAAAGGATTGACCATGAGATTATTCTCTGATTTGTTTTGTCTGGGGAAGAAGTAAAAATAAACAGACCCCTGGTTATCTGCACTGGGAAGAAGCCACCTCTGTGAGGGGTTAAAAGAGGCAGAAGGTGGAGCATTTGTGTTTGTGTGTGAGTGCTGTGATTTTCTTTTCCTTAATTTTCCCAGGTAGTGATTTAGGGTGGGGCTGACCCAGAGTGGTTTGTGCCCTGTTAGGTAGTGGAAGCCTTTCTGCTTGTCGAGTCGTGCCCAACAAAAATCTTGTTGAGCAGCCTTTTCACAGCACCTTAGCACGTGGTGATTGGTGAATTGCTCTGGACGAGGTGAAATGGTAGTGGTGTGGAACCTAGATACATTTAATTCAGCCCTGATAAAGAATGAAATATTGGTCTACCCTGAATTTGAATGGATGCTGTGAATAAAATATGTTTTGCCGGGTACAGTGGCACATGTCTGTAATCCCAGCTCCCTGGGAGGCTGAGGCAAGAGGATGGCAAGCTTAAGGCCAGTCTGGGCATCTGAGCAAGAACCTGTCTCAAAATAAAAAATGAAAAAAGGACTGGGGATGTAGTTTAATGGGAGAGTGCCCCTGTGTTCCATACCCAGGACTGCAAAAAAAATTAATAATAGTGAAAATAACAGTCTGTTTTGATGCATACTAAAGGTTTGATTTCAGTTAATTTGTTTTTTGGGGATGCATAGGCTGATAATCTTCTTTCATTTTTTTCCTTTGGGAGAACATAAGAGCATTTGAAACCAAGTTTGCTGTGCCTCTGACAGTTTTTGGCGGCCAGCTAACATGTCAAGAGATTTATTGTCACCCTGCTATACCTAGGACTTCCTCTGGGCAGTTGTCCCTTGCTTCCTCCACAAAGGGCAGAAGCACAGGATACAAAACAAGTTCAGGAAAACAGGTTCCCTGCCTTCCTGGAGTCTGCTTATCTGAGTCAAGGCCTCTCCTATGCCCTTATCTCCCTTATCTTCCGTGGCCCACTCTGTTTAAGGTGGATTCCTCTAGTTTTTCCAGCCCTCCTCCTCCCCAGGCTGAAGAATCCTCTTTGTCAGGTTTCTTCTTCCCCGGGGCTGCTTCTCGCAGGGGCTGCTTCTCCCAGCGTGTCCTTCGGGCAGTCCCAGCATCTTTCCTCCTTCCTTGTAAGCCCCGGCTGCTTGGACATGGCCGTCACTCAATCTCCGGACCTTTTCTTCTCTTCTAACCCTCTCTGACCAATATTCTGCTTCCCTGAGCACGCACAGGCAGGAGGCCTCTGCTCTGCCCCAGAGCCCTGTGCCTGTCCTCACTCCTGAGCAGTCGCATTGTTGCCTCATCCCCAGGGGCTTCCCCTCCCTCAGCTGCTGCCTCTTGTTTTCTTCATGGGCTCCTTTTCTGTGACTTGTCCCAGGATTCCTCAGCATTCTGTCCTGGTTGCCTCCTTTTCTCACAAGGTGTCCCCTGGGTCACCTTTCTCTGTCCATAAGATAGGCATACGCCTCTCAGATTTAAATTAATTTCACTTGGTTTTGTGTAGGTGCCTCAAACTCAGCTTATTCAAAACTCTGTAGTTCCCACTCCCTTCCTCTGTTCCTGATTTCATTATTCACCTAAGTGAGAAACAGAAAATTTTTGTGTCATCCCTGGTTTTCTCTTTTGCTCTGGTGACAATATAATAGTGTCACCACTCACCTGTTTCTCTTCTATTCTGAGTTAGCCACAGGGTTAATTGCTAATGCTGATGTATGTGTGTGTGTGTTTGTGTGTGTGTATGTATATGAGTGTGCGCGAGCAAGTGTGTAGCATATAGCTAATGATGTATATGAATATATGTTTATATGTGTTCTTTTTGTTTATTGATCCATTTTTTAAAACTAGGAAATCTTTTCTGTAGCTCTCATTCTTCCAGTATATTTACCAATGGCTTAGGTTTTGATGCTCTTAAATAAGGGAAACATAAGACCACAAGCCAAACTATTTCAAAACTAGTGTATAAAACGTGACAGGGAAATTCAAGAAATCAGACTGAGAAGGAGAAGATTTGATTTTCATTCAGATGGCATCTCCCTGTGTCTGGGGGAGGTTGTGGAGTAAAGACCTTCCCACATCTCCTCCTGCATGCCTGGTCTGAGTTGGGACCCCGTGGCATCTTTCCAGCATTTGAAACCTCGTTTATTATCAGGGTCCTTCTTCTCCCTTGTTCAGTTTATTAAGTTAGAGAATTTTGCCAGTGTCACCTCCATTTCTAATATTCCTTTATCCCGAATCCAAATCTCAGGATGTGTAATGAATCAGCTTGTCATTCCCATCTGATTGACTATTGAGCTGCGATGGTTCTCCCTCAAATTACAAGTCTGTTCCTTTCATCTCCATTATCATTATCTGAATTGGAAATATAGCCCACAGTTTTTGTTTGGCCTGCTTTATTATTCTTCAACTTTAATGCTGTTTTCCAACCTTTCCTTTGTACAACTCTCTTTACTTGACTCTTGTGTCTCCGTTTTCCATTGTCTTGCCATATCTTTGATCTCCTTTTAGCGCCCCCCCCCCAAAAAAAATATAGGTGTCCTCTGGATGCTGCCCTCTGGATGCTGCCCTCTGGCTTGGTCTCTCAGGATTCTGTGTGGGCACTCTCAGCCACACTCATGATTTCAGCTTCCACCATCTGTTGACTCCAGAATCCTTGTCCTTGGTGCAGACTCTCTTGCTGAGCCCGAGATCTGTCATTCAATTGTCTACTAGAACATTTTCTGGAGGTCTGCAGAATAGAGTAGATTTGAAAGATAACACATCACCTTCTGTCCCAGACTTCATCCTTCTTTGTTTTGTCTTGATGTAGTTCACCACCAGTTGTCCATCGTCCAGCGGAGACACTGGGGTCACATTAAGGCCTGCTTCCTCACCCTCCAATTTCACTGTGTCTCACAGAAATTCTATTGATTTTTTTTTAAAAAATCATCTTTTAATTTTTTTAAATTTTTGTGGTACTGGGATTGGACCCACTGGGCGCTCTACCCCCAAGTTACATCACCAGCTATATTCATCTATTTATTTATTTATTTTTATTTTGAGAAAGGATCTCACTAAATTGTCAAGACTGACTTTGAACTTGTGATCATCCTGCCTCGGCATCCCGAGTTGCTAGGATTCCAGGCATTTGCTGAGGTTCCAGGTATGTGCTTGTGCACCGGACTCCTGAATTCTATTGATTCTACTGCTTAAATCCTGAACTCTCAAATCTGCCTTCACATTTTGGTCTCATTGCTAAGTCTGGATCTTTGTTGTTTCTTGTCTCATCATTTTACTGTTTCCTAGTTACTCTCCTATTGTGTAGATGCCCCCCGCTTTTCTCCCTGCTTCCTAATATAACACCCACAGCTACAATTGGAGTGCTTACTATGTCTCAAATTTTACATGTAAAACATTTTGCATACATTCCCATCTCACAACCACAGGGAATAATTATAATCCTTGTACACTGGCCTCACAAATAGCAAGTGGGGGAACAGTTTCTTGGTCAGCTTTTTTGTCACTGTGACCAAAAGACTTGACAAAAACAATTAGAGGAGGAAAAGTTTATCTGGGGGCTTTCAGTTTCATCTCAGTCCATCGAAGGCAGGCTCCATTCCTTGAGGCTTGAGATGAGGCAGAACTCATGATGGAAGGGCGTGGCAGAGGAGAGAGGCTCAGGACATCCCGTCAGGAAGCCCGAGAGCTAGCTCCACTCAACAAGGAAGGACATCCCTGTGATCCCCCTCCTCCAGCCACACCTTACCAGCCTGCAGTCACCACTCAGTTAAGCTCTTTGGGGGATTAATTCACTAATTGGGTAAAGGCTCTCATAAGCGAATCCTTTCACCTCTAAACCTTCTTACATTGTCTCACATGAGCCTTTGGGGGCACCTCACATCTAAGACATAACGAGCAGGGACTGAGGTCGGCGGTGTGCTGTAGAACCCCATAGCTCACTCACAACCTCTGTGTGGCTTCCTAACCCCCCCCTGAGCCGGCCTCTACCTTACTTTTTCATTGCCTCCTACTCTGCCTGAGTGGACCTAGAATTGGGTCCTTTGGAACTTCTTGGTCTTCCTTAAAGGTATCATACTTTCTTATACCTTTGTGTGTTGGGACATGTTGCTTCCTCTGCCTTGAGATCCTGCCTTTATCCTTCAAGGCCCAGCTTAAGTGTCATTTCCTTTTGGAATGTCATCACTGTCCTGTTCCTTAGTTTGCTCCTGTTTTGTTCCCATGACACCCAGTATGCTCAACTGCCATCTTTATATTTATAAAAAATATATATAATCATATTTAAGTAAAAGTTTAAATTTTAGGATAGTTTTAAAGTTAAAGGAAAACTGGCAAAGGTGGCATAAAGAGTACCTGGAAAGTCCGCACACTCAATGTCCTTGTTGTTAATGGCCTGTGTCATTGTAGTGCAACTAGAAAACGAATATTGGCATGTTGCTCTTGACTAAATTTCATACTTCAGTGGGATTTCACCAATTGTTCCCTTGGTCCAAGACCCCATGTGTGCAAGCACACTGCATTTGGTTGTAGTGTCTCTAGTTTCTTCTCATCTGTGACAATTTTTCAGATTTGCCTTTTCCTTAATGACCCTGGTAGTTTTGAGAAGCACCAGTTAATTTTATTTTCATATATCCCTCAATTTGGGTTTTGTCTGATTTTATTTAAATTTTTTTTATGATTAGATGAGGCTATGGGTTTCTGGAAAGAAGCCACAGGGGTGAAGTGTTCTCCCATTACATCATATCAAGGGCGCACACAGCAGCAGGACTCGCCACTGATGATGCCAACCTTGCGCAGGGCTAGCTGGGTCCTGACTTTCAGCTTCCATCCTACCCCTCTTTCCATACTCAAGTCTTTGGAGGCAAGTCACAGTAACAGCCCACCCCTAGTAGGGGGTGGTAAACTCCACCTGTGGAGGAGAGATTATCAACATAAATTAATTGCAGTTCCTTTGTTAGGAGGAATTATTTATTTATTCATTTAATTATATCAGTATAGATTCATTTATGTTATGCTTTGGATTATAATCGCTGTTATTTATTTTGTTGCTCAAATAGTTCCAACTTTGGCCATTGGGGGCTCTTTGGGTTGGTTCCTGCATCCCTGTAACATGCCCATCTCAGCCCTAGAAGCAACCAGTTCTCCAAGAAACCCTAGTTTTTTGTTTTTTTTTTTTTTAAATTAGAGAATGACATTGGGAGGCAGTCTAGGTGCTGGTTGTACAGGTGTTGTGAGGGCATAGCTGTGCCAGCACGTGCAGGTCATGCTGTACTTTAAGCTTTGACTTTGCCCTGGCTCCCTCGCCAGGCTGTAGGTACCTTGGCCACTTATTAAATCTGTGTTGAATGAGTGATGAATCTTGAAAATGTAATATCTTACAAAAAAGTTTATTTAGCATTTTAGAAAAGTCAATTTAAATACATCTTACTCTAAAGTTTGAAACAAAAAAGTGATATCTGTAAACATTGGCTATTCTAAACCCTGATGAAAGTCTGTATAGTTTTGGCATGCTGTTTCAGTTGTTTCGTTTAAATGTATTCTAAAAGTAGAAGTGCTGGTTAAGGCGCATTTTAAAGTTCTTGGTTATATTTCTGGGATGAGGTTTTTACATTCAAGCATCTGATTTTACAGTGCTGCCCTTCTGGGATGTAATCTTCAGCATCTTTGGGCTCTTGCATTCCTCTTTTGAAATTATGATAAATAGTTTTCTCTTTAAAGCCAGGAGCTTACACCTGTTCATGCTGATTTATTTACTTGTGTAGAGTATTGTGTCAAAGAACGCGCTGCAGTATCGGGGGAATTCCCAGCATGATGCCCAGGAGTTTCTGCTGTGGCTTTTGGACCGAGTTCATGAAGACCTCAATCATGCTGTAAAGCAGAGTGGCCAGCCTCCTCTGAAGGTGAGGACCTGCGTTCCCCCTACTGCAGTCGGGGAGCAGTGCAACCTTTTCTCCCCAACCTCCACTGAGGACTTGTTGCATTTAGTTAATAAAATGAAATTGACTAAACGCTGGGTGAGTATAAAATTAAGTGGATCCTTTCATGAATATTCCATCTTATTTGCTACTGTGTGGCAGTGTAAGGCACAAGAGATGTGGTCTCTGCTCACATCCTTGTTTAACGAGAGTGGAAACATTTGTTCTCCAATAAAACATACTCGGCATCATTAGAACAAACACACAATCCAAAAGGAAATGTATGGAAGCTGTTGGAATTGGCTTTGAGCATAGGAACTGATCCTCCAGAATGGTCTTACTGAGAAACATGACGGTCGTACTCCTTTTTTTATACACGTAGCCTTAATATGATAGGTACTATGATGTATATAATGGAAACAGTTTAAGACTAAAGAGATACTTTCCAAAGCAACTTTTAAAAGTTTTTGCTAATTTTGCTCTGTTTCAAATTTCAGATTTCTAGTTTTGGTAGGTTATTAAATTATTCTGATCAAGATCCCTTTGTGCCTACACACTCTACGCTGTCATATGACTTTATGCATGTTGCTGACTCTCTCACCAAATTGAGTCCTCCTCAAGGTCACTGTGTCTTATTTACATTTGTGTTCTGAGGTTCTGTATGTGGTAGTAAATGCTCAATAGCTAGTCCTTAGGTGGAGGGACATGAAAAGTAGAATGTGATTAGACTTCAGAATGAATAGCCCAGCTAATAGCTGCACTAGAATTTAGGCATGGGGAGAACGGTCCTTTCAAAGTGGTTGAGCTTTTTTTCTTGGAAGAGGTTGCGGGTTGGGGTGCTTTGAGAGTTGGAGGGAGATTGGAGCATACTGGGGAAGAAGAGCTGCCCCATCCCTGAATGGGCTGGAGGTAGAGAAACCTGGTCTGTCTAAGGAGATGGGTCCATGTGACCTACACGCTGTTTGCTATGCTTTGGTTCCTTTAACAGGTGCCTGTCACTGAAGTATCTGGACATGATATGTAGCTTATAAAAGAAATTAAGGCAATTATGACTTTTTAGATTAATATTCAATAAAAACTTGGTACTTCTAGTCTGTGAATTGTACTTTTCTTTTTTAGCCTCCATCAGAGACTGATGGCATGCCTGAGGGACCATCTTTTCCTGTGTGTAGCACTTTTGTACAAGAACTTTTTCAAGCCCAGTACAGGTATGAACAAAGCAAATGTTCCCTCATATTTTGACATAGTTCAAGGTGATCTTAATGTGAATATCTTACGTTTTTGTTTTCAAAGATCTTCTTTGACATGTCCTCATTGTCAGAAACAGAGCAACACTTTTGATCCTTTCCTCTGCATTTCTTTGCCAATTCCTCTACCCCATACAAGGTAAGAATAGATTTGTAAAATTAAGACTGTACACTCTGATAGTATACCTTTTCCTCTATAAACTAATATTACATCTTTTACTTATTTAGGCGAATAATAAATTTAATGATAATTTTAATACATGCTTTATTAATTCCTTAAAGAAATAAGTACCTGTCTAAGTTTTCAGGTGAGCCTCAGGTTCAGCTGGTCATTCACAGACAGTATGGGGAAGGAGGAGGAATGTTGATTGACTTCTAAATTCTCTAGAGACTTTGCATTGTCCTTGTAATTAGGACAATGTTCCTCAAAACTTCCAGGAGTTAGGTTGTTTCAAAGGAAATACAAAAGACAGAATCAAGCATTGTTCAGTTTTGTTTTATGAATATTGCCTTTTCCAAATTGCCAATATTGCCTTCTCTCTCTCTCTTTTTAAGGTACTGGGGATTGAACCCAGGGACACTTAACCACTGAGCCACATTCTCAGCCCTTTTTTAATACTTTATTTAGAGACAAGGTCTTGCTGAATTGCTTAGGGCCTCACTAAGTTGCTGAGGCTAGCTTTGAACGTGCAGTCCTCCTGTCTCAGCCTCCCAAGCTGCTGGGATTGCAGGCATGTGCCACTGCTCCTGGCTCTCCAAAGATCTCTTGATTGTTGTTTTGATAGTTCTCCTTAGGTCCAAATGAACTTTTTAAATTCGGTTTCTAAAAAGAGGTAGGGATTGCTTCAGTTTTTGGGTAGATTTCAGATCAGGTCTATTTTATTTCTATATTTAGTTAAAATAAGTGACTAATGAGAAGATCTGACTTTGATCTGTACAGGCCTCTCTATGTCACTGTAGTGTATCAAGGGAAATGTTCTCACTGCATGAGGATTGGTGTGGCTGTGCCTCTGTCTGGGACTGTTGCCAGACTTCGGGAAGCAGTGTCTGTGGAAACAAAGATCCCCACTGATCAGGTAATAATGCTGCCAAGACCCACTGCATGTGAGCCACAAAGGTGCTGATTCTGTTTCTCTGAAATTTTTTATAATTCTTTGCCAAATATGGTCACTTAGATATTTAAAACCAGTTACATGTAGTCTGAGGGGAAAAAGAAATCAAGACCCATAAGAATAAAATGTATAGAAAACTTTTCATCCTTCATTTAATCACACACACACACACACACACACACACATATGTGTATGTATGTATATATTTGTGTGTTTGTATATTTGAAAGGAAAGGCTTATATTTTACATCAACACCTTCTTTAGCTTTGTTCATATAGTATAATTACTTAATCCCTCCTAAATTCTTATGGTTGTGTATGTGAACAATAGAAGAACATTACTGTGATGTTTGATAATCAAATAGGCTTAGAGAACTCTAGAACACCTCTTCCCATTATGGTGATGAGAATGGACATCTTGCTAGTATCGTGTCCTGCTCACAGTACATACTCAGTGTGTTTCACCCCCACCCCCTGCCAAATCCTGGGGTTGAACCCAAGGCCTCCTGCATGTTAGACAAAGTGCTTTACCAATGAGCTACTCCTTCAACCCTATTTTGTTTTCTTATTATAACTGAACCAGAGTCTCTTACTTGTTGAGATAAGGGAAAGTTGTGATTCTGTTTTTGGGGGAGTGGATCTTTGATAAGTAGTTAAAGTTTAAATGACCTAAAATGTTTTGGCCTCTTTGTGACTTGACATGTTTTTACATACAGTTTTTATTCAGTTCACTATTATTATTTCATTTGGAAAAACATCCCTTATTTAAGATTTTACTTCATAGCTAAACAACTTTTCCCTAGATAGCTTCTGGAAGCCACTATGTAATCACTTGAACAATAAAGGTGTTTTGTAGTCTGGCCTCATGTGGCCTTGGTTGGGAAGTTACCACAGTAAAACAAACACAACCAGTAGTGTGGCCCCAATATAGCAAATCTCTCATATTTTCATAGGCCTCGCACTGGCACATTGATAAAATGTTCATATTCTTCCTTACTCTGAAGAGCTCATTGATTCTTTTTTCCCCTCCAGGATGAGGGAAAGACGGAGAGGGAGGGAGAGAGACTTTGGTGGGGTCCAGAGAAAATCTGGTTGCATCTTTAAAGCTTCAGTGCTGTCTGGCTCTTTGTGCATGTGGTTCAAATTGGTGAAATAATTACAGTTTGCGTTGACCTCGGCTTGCTAAGGAGAGGGAATTATATTTGTGTGTTCACCAGCAGAAAAACAGCATGGCCAATGAATTCATTAGAAGGAAACCTGCCAGGAACATTTTCCCTGGGCTATTTGTAGAGTAGGTCACCAGCTCCTTTCTCCTCATAGACTGAAGAACGTTAATGCTGATGGGGGACCTTAGGGGTGCAGTGCAACCTTCCCCTTGCCCCATTTGAAGGAGGCCAAGAGAAACCATGTGATTTCTGCAAAGTCACAGGGCTGGTTGGTGGCAGGCTGGGACAGGAACCTTCTCTTGCCCAACCCAGTGCTTTTTTACCAGACAATGATGCCGAGCCTGTAAAGAGGCACTAAATGTCTTCATTGTTTTCCCCTTATCTTTTGTTTTTCTGTTTCACTGTAAAATACTTAACCATTTCAGAAGTACAACTTAGAAAGTGGAAGTATCCCAATACTAAATATTTTCCTGTACTGTACTAACTTTAGTACTGTTACATAGTGTTCATTCAGATTTTTTATGTGCATACGCTACATTATTTTATAAAAACATTGTTTATACATAACTTTTTTTTAACTTTACTTTTTTCCTTGATAGTGCAAATATATGTGCTCATTCTTTTTCTAATAGCTTTATAATTCTAGTAGAACTATAATATATTTCATTAGTGACTGTTATTGGACATTTGAGTTGATTTCATTTTCCCCCGGATGTCCGTGATTATTTGACATTTTCAATCTGAAAAGGGGGAAATTTAATGATGAGGGAGCAGATGCTACAGTCAGTTGTGAACTTTGTTCTTGGCATGAGATGGAATAGTTGTGCATCCTTAGGTGGGTTTCTCAGCCTCTCTTTCCTCTGTAAAACCAGAGAGTCTCCTGGCTCTCTTTTGCACCAAAACCTAAAGGAACTCTGGGTTAATGCCATAGATTTCTGAAACAGTCTGCATTGTCACACAATCGTAGGTGATATTGTGCTTCTAAGATGCTCTCACTGAAAGCAACAATGAGGGCCTGCGGGATATTTCAGAGCCTTTTTAGAGCGCTGCCAAGTCTTGATGGTCCAGAGAAGTTCATGGTGGAATTAGAAGATCATTTTGTATTGAATTTCCAGCTACCCAACTATTTTTATTTTCCCCACATTTCAGATTGTGTTGACAGAAATGTACTATGATGGGTTCCACCGTTCCTTTTGTGATACAGACGACCTGGAGACAGTCCATGAGAGTGACTGCATTTTTGCCTTTGAGACTCCAGAAATATTTCGGCCTGAAGGAATTCTCAGTCAAAGAGGTAAAGGAGCACCTGTTTCCATGCTGTTACCTGAGCTCTCAGGCCTGACAACAATCTCCCCTTTCAGATATAATATCATGTTATAAATATTTTTTAATTGTGAGAAAGTGCACACAGTGCTGTCCACTCAGATTTTCTTTATGTTTTGCCTGACAGTTATTTTTCTTGCTTTCAGTCAAATCCCTATTTCTCTGCCAATAATCTTTCTGAACCCCAGACCTTATTCCTCTTTATTGAGCATCTGACTGCTCAACTGCCTGTTGCACACAGTTCTCCACACTCCTCCATGGTGCCTGCCGCACCAGCTTTCTCTTCCCACTGGGGAGATTTACTTTAAGCTACTTTAGTCTCCAATTGTCTGTGCATGAGTGTTCTAATATTTCTGTTCTATTTAAAGGCTATGTTATGCACCTTTTAAAAATTTGTTTTCTTAATTTATTCAGAGAACATAGGTGCACCATGTTACACACCTTTTTTAAGATTTGTCTTCATACTTACTCAGAAATCACTTCTTGTGTTACCACCAGACCTACTGTTGTTCTGTATCTCATTGCAACAGGAATTTGTGTTCCTCAGTGATACATAAGAGTATTAATAAGTGGTGGTTCTGAGTATTAGGTGGTAAGCTCTTTCCACTGCCAGCTTCGTATTTAATTTTGTCTGGCCCACTGATGTTTATATTTCTCTCTATATCTATCTATCTATCTATCTATCTATCTATCTATCTATCTATCTATATTTATTTTTTAGTTTTAGTGGGGCACAATAGCTTTATTTATTTATTTATTTATTTTTATGTGGTGCTGAGGATAGAACCCAGTGCCTTACACGTGCCAGATGAGTGCACTTCCGCTGAGCCACAACCCCAGCCCCTGCTTATTTTATTTTCAGGTACTCTGTTATTTCAGTTTTCATTCTTCTTTGACCCAGGAACTTTCTTTTCTTCCAGTTGTTGCATTTTCATTCATATGCTTTTGTTTACTTAAATTATTTTCTAATTTTATTTCATTACAGTAAAAACACCCAGTCGTCACCTGTTCAGAAAGCCTTCTGAAAGTTCTGTCCTCTGACACCAAGGCTGGCTAACTCCCGCTTTTCTGTGTTCCCATTGCTTCTGCTATCTCTTAAGCTAGCGTGTGTGTGGAAATGATCTGTTTTCTCCTCTCTTTCCCATCATGTCTTTCCCAGTATGATGAATTATAAGAATTCTTACAAAGAATTCTTATAATTTAACCCCAAAACTACAAAGTGACTTACAAGAGTTGTGACCACTCTTTGCTTCATTTTTTGATACACAGTAATTCCTAATATGCAGCAAAAGCCCAGCTAATGATTGTTCAACTGAACATTTTCCCAAATTCCCTTTCCCATCCCCAGTTGTTTAGGATTAACACTATGTGTCTATGCTGAAGTAAATTTGTTAAGTCCAAATTTATCACGTGTGTTTTGGCTTCTGATCTAAAGACCTTACGAATGTTTGGCCCAGCACCTGTGAGGCATCCACTTTCCTCACTCTGCTTAGGAGGGGGCTGTGGCTGAGAGCAGTGAAGTAACTGGCCCCAGGTCACATGGCTGTAGGAGATGGGTCCATAATTTGAACACCGAGTTTGATTTCTGTTTAGTTGAGTGGCATTCTCTTATCTCATTATGGTTCTGACCGCTTCTAGTGACCTAAGTCTTCCCACCCTGACCTCTGTCAGGAACCTAGGAAAGGAGGTCATTCATTGTTTCAAATTCAGATTTCTAATATCTTTTATTCTCATACCAAAGTTCACGATGGTTATGAAGTGAAATCAACTCTTGTTCCTTTTGGGATTTCTTTATTGTGTTATGTTCAGAAAGCAATGGGAGCACAGAAAAGCAGGAGTTAGCTAGCCTTGGGGTCAGAGGACAGAACTTTCAGAAGCCTAAAAAGTTTTCTTCCCTCTAATAGCTTGATAAAGATTCAATTTTTTTTTTATTTCTAGTGTCTGTGATTTTTTTTGTCATCCTGTTATTTTGGTATTAATTATGTAGTCATAATTTCAAATTGCTATCATGCTAATATATCTTCAACAACATCTTGTATTGCTGGATATTTAAGTTACTATCAGAATTCTGCTATGAATAATTTTGTGCAGCCATTTGAATTTTATTCTTCTGATGGTAGTGTTATTATTTATGATGGTGGTAGGAGGGGCTTCTTTCTTCTCTATCATTTTACTAGACTATATACTTCCAACGGATTAAAGAAATGAACTGATATTTAGTCAGTATTTATTGACCTGCTGCAGGGCCTTGTGCAGGCTAGCTCTAATTGACAGGGAGGTCTGCTTTAGGACCTTGTGGAGACTAGTACTATGTCTGCCATACATCTATTTTTGTTAACTTTAATGTGAGTTGATTCAGTCCAGTTGATTTTGTTAAAGTTAGCGTGTTCTCATCATTATGAGAGTCTTGTTTCTTGTAATAATCAGGAATGAGAAACTGCTGTTGGGCTGGGCACAGTGGCACGTAATCTCAGAGGCTTGGGAGGCTGAGGCAGGAGGATCTAGAGTTCAAAGCCAGCCTCAGCAATGGAGAGGAACTAACAGTGAGACCCTGTCTGTAAATAAAATACAAAATAGGGCTGGGGATGTAGCTTACAAAATAGTGGTTCAGTGCCCTTGAATTCAATCCCCAGTACCTTGCCCCCCACCAAATGAAAGAAACTGATATTGGAACATTATAGACCATTTCAAATGTTCTTGTCTTTATTATTAGTTTTTAAAATTTATTTGGTTGCTGGGGCTCACTTTAAATTTTATTGCTGGATTATCTCTGCAAATTTATTCTTCTGAAATTGTATCTAACATTCATTGAAGTGGAGAATTTTGATTTTCAGTTTTTAAGATAGGTAAGGCTAATTTAAAGAAAATAATAGATGCTAATTTTTTTTCCTTAAAGGCTACCAGAGTAATTTCACAGGAGAGTATTTGTTCCTATTTTCAATTGTAGTTTAAATTATTTTTTTTTGAAAGTATTGGGGATTGAACCCAGGGGCACTGAGTTCATCCTTTAGCCTTTTTAATTTAATTTTATTTTTTTGAGACAGGGTCTCACTAAGCTGCTTAGGACTTCACTAAGTTACTGAGGCTGACCTTGAACTTGCAATTTAAAATGACATTTTTTTTTTCTGTTGGGTAAATGTCTTTGTAATGCATGAATGAATGAAAATAATTTTGAAGAGGTAAAAAGAGTAGTTTTTATTCTATTTCAGGAATTCACTTAAACAACAATCTCAATCACTTGAAGTTTGGCTTGGATCATCATCGACTGTCTTCCTCCACACAAACAGCAGCAAAGCAAGGGGAAATGGACCCGCCCACCACCAGAGCAGGCAGTGACAAGATTGTCGTGCTGGTGTGTAACCGAGCCTGCACCGGGCAGCAGGGGAGGAGGTGAGGCCAGCTTAATTTCCAATAAGTACTGAAGCTTTCAAGTTTGCTGCTTTTAAATGTTTAAAAAAAGCAGGGTGAGAAGCCTTACATTTAGCAGGAATAGTTGTGTAAGTTGACCTGATTCAGTGGGAGGGGGAGTAAAAGATTATGATGTGAGTTAGGAAGCCTGTTACAGCTCATCTGGTTTTGAAGGCTTATATGAATATTTTAGTTCAGACTCTCTTAGGATGCTGGACCTGTATCCAGATTGTCCTTTCCTTTTTAATTGGTACATGATAATTGTAGAAAACAGTAGGGTTCATTATGATGTATCTGTGCACGCACATAACAGAATTTGGTCAGTTTCACTGCCCAGCACCTCCCTTTCCTTCTCCTCCCTCCCTCGATCCCTACCTTCTAGTCCACTGGTCTCCTTTCTATTTTCATAAAATTTTTTTCCTTTTTTTCTAGCTTCCACATATGAGAGAAAACATATGACCCTGACTTTCTGAGTCTGGCTTATTTCGTGTCCAATTCTATCAATTTTCCTGAAAATAACTTGATTTTGTTCTTTTATGGCTGCATAAAACTTCATATATATACACACACCATATTTTCTTTATCTATTTATTGATAGGCACACAGGCTGGTTCTGAAACTTGGCCATTGTGAATTGTGCTGCTAGACATGGGTGCGCATGTGTGATTATAGTTACTGACTTTAATTCCTTTGGATAAATACTGAGGGGTGGGATAGCTGGGTCTATGGTGGTTCCATTCCTAGTTTTTTGAGAAACCTCTGTGCTCAATTGCATAGTGGTTTATAATCCCACCAGCAGTGTGTGAGTGTTCCTTTCCCATCTCATCCTCGCCAGCATTTGTTATTATTTACATTCCTGATGACCGTCATTCTCACTAGAGTGAAATGAAATCTCAGTGTAGTTTTGATTCACATTTCCCTGATTGCTAAGGATGTTGAACATTATTTCATAGCTTTACTGGCCAGTTGCAGTTCTGCTTTCTTAATAGCTTTTTAAAAAACAACCCTTAATTTATCTACTTTGTTAGTGCCTGCCCCCTAGTCTTAGGTCTCAAGCTGAGCATTTTACTTTCACCATGATACTGGTCCTCCAGTATCTCCTGTTGTGGCAGATGGCACAATTGTTCACTCAGCTTTGCAAATCAGAAATTTGGAACTCAGAAATCGCCCTCAGATTTCTTTTGCTGCCCTAAGAATTTATGGGAACTTTAGACTATCTTTTAAAGTAGCTTTGTCCCAGTAAGGTAAGTACCTTGGATGGTAAATACCATTGATGTGAAATGTGCTAATGTGTATATTGATCGTATTCATTAACGAAGGTGTTAGTGTTAGTGTCAGCGCTGTTCCAAACCCTAGGAATCCAGCGGAGAGCAACACAGACAGGGCTGTGTCCTCAGGGGGCTTGCACTCCCAGGGCCAGGCTGGCCTTAAGCAAGTGAACAACACATTAAGCTTGAGACAGTTAGCACCGTGTTGAAGACATCAGTGCAGGTTAGAGTGAGAGGGTGTGAGTGAGGAGAGGCGGCAGCTCTGCACTGGAAAGGCAGCTGGGAGGTGGCCCCAGGAGGCCTTAGCTGAGCCCAGTCCCTGTGAGGAGGAGCAGGCTGTGTGAACGTCCTGTGTGGCAGGAACACCCCGAGTGGACACTGTAGGAGGCTGTTTAAAGCTTGGGAGAAAAGGCAGCTCCTCATAATGGAGTTTCTTGGAGCCCATTTCACACCACAGTTGTTTTCAGGAGGGTAGGTTCACTGTTAAGTAGTACTGCGGGTAAACAGCTCCATGACTGTTAGGAATGAGTTTCCCAGTGATCTTTTATCTCTGCTTCAGCCTTGGCCTTAGAGCTCCCCTGGTAACTAGGTCGATTGATCATTCCTTCATTCATCATCTGCTATTTTTTAGGCATGGTTGGTTTAGGTTACTAACGCAAATCAATAACAGTTCTTGTTGTCAGATAACTCAGTCCATTGGTGGAGGCAGAAACACAGTATTTACAGCATGGTGGAGTTAGTGCCATGGCACACATAGGGAGAAAATAACCAGGTGCTACCTGGAGAAGGGTGTGTTCATGGGTATGAGTAGAAGACAGCCTAGAGAAGGGTGGGAAGGGTGTTCTAAGCTGGGGAGTGGCCTGCACAGAGACCTGAACATGTGGAGCTGGACACAGTCAAGGATCAGCACATAGGTTTGAATGACTCTGGATGTAGGTGAAAGTTGAGGCTGGGTCAGTGACCTTCAACTTCAGCTGCATACTAGAACCACCTGGGAAACTTCTGAGAAAATCTCAGCGTTTGGGGCCACATTCCAGACTGATGCCATCAGAATCTCTGTGGACTGGACTTAGGCATCATTATTTTTTTATAGTCCTTTGGTGATTTCACTGTGCATCTGAGGCTGACAACCACAGAGCTGCCTTTGATTCTCCAGGACACAGAACCTGGCAGAGGCCAAGTGGTGTCTAGCCTAAGGTGGGTGCTGACTTTCAGTGTGGCTTGCTGGCCAGTGCCTCTCTTGTTGTCAGAGGCTACCAGGACACGGCTGCCTGCCTGTTGGGCCTTCCGGCCCTGCCTGCTCCTCTGGCACCTCCTTGTAGGTTTGACCCACACTGTTTGCCAGATTCTTGTTTGTTCCCATCCCCTTTCTCACCATCCCTGCCAACCCTGTCCCTGGATGCCTGGTAGCCCAGCACCATGCTTCCCTGGAGTCACTTGGCATGGAGGCTGTTGAGATTTCTTAGAAATCGAGGCTGCACTTCTGACTTTGTCATCTTCTCTTTATGACAGTTACTGTTGACTTGTCTGTTCTGATTTGAGAACTGTCCTAAAACCAATTATGTTGTCATTCCATTTTAAAAGATGAAGAATAAGGAGTTAGGCCATTAAAGGAATTGCCATACTTTTAAGGTGATGCCAGTGTTTCTGTTTGGTAGATTTGGACTGCCTTTTGTGCTGCACTTAGAGAAGACGATAGCATGGGACCTTCTGCAGAAGGAAATCCTGGAGAAGATGAAGTATTTCCTGAGGCCTACTGTTTGCATTCAGGTTTGTAGGCATTTTGATATTCTAGCAGAGTGTGCATGTCTACACAGTGAAGAAACAGTCATTACAATGGAATTTGAATTTGTTTTGTTCAGATTTTTAAGACTGAGAACTTATTTCTCGTTTTATGAATGGAGTTGGTCATTGCAAGCTTTCCTGGACTGCTGTATATTCCTTTATAAAATTTATTTAATAAAGTTTGGAGAAGTTGCATAACCATCTGTATATTTTAAAAATGATTACTATGTTCAGGCACCCATGGAAGACCATTAAGTTAATGTTCAGCGAGAGCAGTGTATTATTTGCCTTGTATGACATTTGGTATATAAATTGCATTTGGTTAAATCATATTTAATAGTGTATTTGAGTGGCTCAACAGCCTAACAGATGTCATAGAGAAGCATTTTGCAAAACAGTTTGCTGTACCTCTAATCTGTTTGGAAATGCCACTGTAAAACATGCCTATGAAGAGAAAGTCATCCTAATTTTCATTTAATACTTGACGCAGGTGTGTCCGTTCAGTTTGCGAGTGGTCAGTGTTGTGGGAATTACATACTTGCTGCCCCAGGAGGAGCAGCCCCTGTGCCACCCAACAGTAGAAAGGTAAAGAGGAAAAAAAATTCACCTTCCATAATTTCACTTATACTCCATGTGATGTTTGGTATAATCCCATGTTATGTTCTTTAAGCTCACTAAGAAACTGTACTTAGTTCAGTTCTGATTCACACGTGAGTATGAAACATTTTATGGATCTTCCTTAAAATCAGAAAAGCCACAGAATATTCATGTTAGGAAAACAAATTACAGTTTCCTATTCACCAAGACTGAAGTTTTCCAAAATAGTGTGCTAGTCACACCTCGTTCCTCCTTGAAGCCTTTCAGTGGTGACTGTGGCCTACGAGGTGAAGGCTGGCTTCCACCGGATGCCAGATTCTCCACAGCCAGGACTCTGAGGACCTCTGTTTTGTGGGTCCTGCTCTTCCTTTCCCTTCCACCCCAAGCCTTCCTCAGTATCAGAGTACCAAGGAGCATTTGTGCACGCAGCACCATGCTGTGTGTGTCCTTTCTCAGGTGTGACTTCCGCTGTCCATAGTGCCTTTTCTTTAAAGTTTCTTTATGCTGTTCCTCTTTCTCTTAGTCGCTGTTCCATGCTGTTTCTGTACTTTCTACATCCTTCTATTATGTTTACAGTAGTCTACTAATAAAATAATGGATATGTGAATACACCATATACATATGGATATATAAATATCAAAACTCACATTGTCTTTATTATAATTTCTTTTAACAAAGGAATTGTGCCTACATTTCAAGATTTTCAAAAGGTACATAACATTGCTATTTGAAGGCTCCCTGTTGGTTTTAAAGAATGGGAACTAATAGATAAGATAATAATAAAAAATATTGAACAATATAAAAAAAGATTTGTTGAGTGATTTTAACAGTGACTGCTGAAAGAGTTTCTCAGAAGGTGGCCAGTCCAGTGAACTGGGGTAGTGGCTTTATGAAGGAGGGAAGAAGAAGGCACAGGGTAGGCGCATGGTGTGGAGCAGGTGGAGAGGTGCGAGGTCAGCTCTCCCCGGGTTGGTGGGGAGTCGGGCAAGAGCTGGAAAGGTCACATAGAATGTCCGAGAGTAATTGCAGACAGCCTTATAGTGAGTTACTAAATTTCTTCTAATCTATTTCTTCCATTATTTCTGTATTGGATATTTTAAAGATTTTTTTTTTAGCCCACTTGTAAACTATTTACTAAATCTATGGTTGTAATGGAGTCACTAAAATCTTTTTCTTCCGGGGGAACTATGAAGAGTTTTAGCAATTTTATGATTGTAGATAGGCCATAATCATATTTAAGTAAAATAATTTTTTTTTAAAGATAGCAACTTGGAGCTTCTTCTCTCCCCCATTCTATAGGGCATTAAAATCTTGTGGACCAGGTGGCACTGCTCATGTGAAGTTAGTGGTAGAATGGGACAAGGAGACAAAAGATTTGTGAGTATTCTTTTACTTAATATTTATAGAATTGTTTTATTTTAGGAGCACCCCATTGATCTTCCAAATTAGCTAAAATACAGAGCTTTCGTCTCTTCAGTCTCTAAGCATATCGTTAATCCTTTATTTAAGCAGCTTAATATTTCTTTCTTATACATTTTTCCCAACCTTAAAGCCTTTGAACATTTATTTACTACTGAGAGAGAAGCCATATTCATTAACTACTGTATAGGTCCAATTTGATTTTTATTAGAAGTCCCTCTGCCCAAATAAGCTTTATCGAATGCTTGCCCTTAGAGATGAAGGACAAGAATACATGATTTAATGGCACAAGTCATGGACAGCCCCAGAAAAACTAACTCCAACTTAGTTCCTAAAATAACTTGCAGATGGAAAACTTTTTCAAGAACACTTTGGGACATAGAAGAGTTAGATGACCTCCTTTGCTTTCTTACACCTCCATCTTCATGGTTATGAATTCATAGCCACTTTGTAAAACTGTAATAATTGTACTTTTGTGTCCGTGTTTTAAGACATTCTGTGATAATGTCTTTCCCTTTAATTGTAGCTTATTTGTAAACACTGAAGATGAGTATATCCCAGATGCAGAAAGTGTCCGCCTGCAGAGGGAGCGGCATCATCAACCTCAGACCTGCACTTTATCCCAGTGTTTCCAACTCTACACCAAAGAGGAACGAGTAAGAGCCAGGCAGCATTTCTTGGGTACTGAGTTGGTAGGGAAGGGGGAATGGCAAGATAACAGTAAAGAAACAGATTCTGCCCCTCAAAATCCCCTAGGATTTTACATTTTCCTAGTTTTGAACATGCATTGAGTATTCTGTTCCTTTTAGGACTTCAACAAAAAGAAGTTTAAATTTTTGATTAATTGGAATGCTCTTGAAATGAACCTTTATAATTCTTTTTTTTTTTTTTAATCGGGCTCATTTTTTGGGGTTGTTTTTGTTTTACTTTAGAAGTTTTAAGTTGTTTTCCTTTGTAATGAAAACGGTGTTTCTCATCGTAATACCTGTATGCTAAGAATGTAGTATCAGGACCTATTTAAATTAATTAAAGTAAAATGAAAAATTCAGTTCTTTTGTTGCACAAGCATCATTTTAGGTACTCTGCCATAGTTTGGCTGGGCATAAAATAACTGAGCCGCCATGAGGCACTTGTAGGTTCAAACAGGAACTCCTTTATTGCCCGAACTCCACCAGTACTCCACGTGCACTCCCCGGGAGTCCCCTGTTCTCCATGGGGCTCAGCGCAGACTTAGCGGGGAACCCCCTGAGAGCTCAACTAGAACTCCAAAGTAGTGGGGGGGCGGGCGGCAGGCAGCAGGAGCCCTCCTGTTGCCGGACTGCAGGGTCCATATACAACTCAATACATAGCCTGTTTCAATCCAGCATCATTCAGTCACAGCACTCCTTCTGGCAAAATGCCATGGGCCAACCCGACTCGGCTATGGCTCTCAACAGTGCTCAATAGACCCACATGGATGGCGCCTCCTGTACTGAACAGAGCAGATGTAGAGTTCTGTTGGGCAGCAGCTTTGGACTGTTTAGCACAGTGCTCTGCAGATAGTAGGACTCAATAAATATTGAAACAAATGGATGGACAGATAAGATTCTGTGGGAGGTAGCCAGCCTTGTGTGGTTTCTATGTGACTTTGGAAACCTAGACCAGAGCACATGGAGTTCATTTGATCTTATGTTGATACTTAGGATCATAATTTTGATCATTAGTTTCTAGTCTTTACTCCTGTACTTAGGGAATATTGCAATTTCAGGCTCAGAGGGAACTTTAAAGCTCCCTTTTTCTAATAGTTTAATTATTCTGCGTACTTTAAAATGGGTGACTGTCCAGCCTGTGTTTGAATGCTTTCTGTAATGAGGGGTTTGCCTGCTCAAGACTTGACATATCATTTCCTCTCTGGATAGCTCAAATGGTGACCCCACTGATCTTCCTAATTAGCTAAAATATGCTTTCATGAAATATGCCCCATATGAAATATGCCCCCATCTTAGTACCACCAAAAGAGGTGTTCTCTCTCTTGAGTTTAAGACTCGAAAGTCATAACTTTCTTCTACTTTTTTTCAAATATTTGAAAATAGTTTTCATCTTCTCACAAGTAGTTCATAGCTAGTTCCTTTAACAATAGTTTTTCACAAGACATGTTTTATCGGTCTTGGGCTTAATTATAAAATAGCTTTGAAACTGTTGATTGCAGATTCTATGTGACACACTGTTCTATTTAGTTCTTTTTATAAAAAATTGAGCTGAGAGCTGGGAGTGGTGGTGCACACCTCTAATCCTAGCAGCTCAGGAGCCTGAGGCAGGAGGATGGTGAGTTCAAAGCCAGCCTTAGCAATTAGGGAGCGAGGCCCTAAGCAACTTAGCAAGACACTGTCTCTAAATAAAATATAAAAAGGGATGGGGACATGGCTTAGTGGTTAAGTGTCCCTAGGTTCAATCCTTTGTCCCCCCCCCCCCCAAAAAAAAAAAAAGTTTTTCTGAGAGATCTTTGAGAATGGCACAAAGCTTAGGGGTGAGCAGATCTGCTAGATGATAGTATTGGTATCTACAAAACATTGTACATACCTACAGTGATGAGTTCATACTAGCAAGATGTTTTTCTTGGGGTTTGTTCATTTAGATGTATTGAATATACCTGCTATGTGCTGGCTGCTGCGCTAGTCAGGGGATACACATGTCAAGACAGACATCCTGCTATCATGCTGAGGGGATAATTAATAAAGGAAGCAAAGGTCCTGGGGTAGGAGGGAGATTGGCATGGTAGAAAAACAGAAATAAGACCAGTGTAGCTGGAGTACAAGAGGTAAAGGAGAGAGAATTAAGACAGTGTGAGCTCTATCTGGCTTTCACTAAATAATCTTGGTATCTAGAACAGTGCTTGGCACATAAGAAGTGTTCGATAAATACATCATTGAATACATGAGTGGTACTTGGACCCCAGAATCCAGTACAAATACAGAAGTAAAGGCAGTGGGACTTAGAAGTAGGCTGTGTGGTGGTAGCTGTGGGGTCCAGTTGTCTGCAGCTCAGATCGATCAGCAGCACCACATAGGCATAGGCCACTGTCGTGCTGCCGAATGGATACCCAGAACTCTGATAGGGACAGTGCTGCTCTCTTCCTCATATTAAATGTTCCCTGGTAGGAGGATGGCAAACTGGGACACATCCAGAGAGAGCTGGTGGGCTAGCACTGGAGGTCCTGTCGTTGCTGAGCACATCCTCCTTAAGGACCTCATAATCATTTTCAGGCACTTGAAGGACTATCCTGTGCATGAGGGAGTGGACTTCCCTTTATATAAACAGCAGAATCTAAAGATTGGGAAGGGAACTTAGAGAGTGATGTTATTTTCATGTCAGGAAGACTGAAAGTAGACTTGCTACCCGCTGCCCTGTCCCCTCCCCACTGCCAGGCAGTGTCAGCTGGATCAGTGATGCTCAGAATGTTGTCTGCAGGTCGGGAGCTCTTCAGCCACGTGCAGTGAGATCATTACAGAACCAGAGAAAGATCGGGAACTCTCAGAGCAATTAGATGGTGTCATGCCGTTCTCACTGTGTTTTACAAAAGTGTGTTTGTAATATACTGTGATTTAAACAAAGAAAACCCTGTTTACTTACTACCAACATTGGGCTGGATGGCCAGGTATGGGGAGTGTAAAATGTCACAGAGAAATGCAGGCTTTCCGGATGACACTGGGTCTGATTTTCTGATTTACTTTCATCTCTCCAACTTCTGTCCCTTCCCAGTTTTCTTACAACCATGTCTCTTTGTCATGGAAAAAAACCTTCCTTCATTCTGCTTCCTTCTCAGGTTCGCCCCAGTCTTCCTCCCGCTGTGTTCTGCTGAATTTACCACCAGTGGTTCCCCTCTCCCCATTCACTTGCTCCTTTCCTCCTCCCTCCCTCCCTGCCAAGACTCTCTCTTGTCCGACTTGCATTTTGGACCCGGGCCTGGGTGTTCTTGTGGCTCCTTGTGTGCCTCACTCAGCAGCCTCAGCTCAGGCTTCCTTTGACCCCCGCGTAGTTCATGCCCCTTATGACCACCTGTTCTCCCATTCTCTTTTCATGGAATGTATAGAGGAAATGTTTCTGACTTGCCTGTTTTTTTTTGTTTTTGTTTTTTTTTTAACTGCATCTTCAGGCCTGGTGGCTTCTGAGTTTGAGTACTTCCTTTAAAAACATGCATCCCCCGAGATTCTGACCTTGGTGCCTTTGTCTTCCAAATCCATGGGAATGTCATCCATTCCCAAGGCTTCCCATACCTCACACATTGATGACATCAGATCTATCTTCTGAACTCCAGAGCATATTACAATTTCTCACATTATGGCACCTGTAAATGAATGTCCTCATTGTGAAATTTTTCCGTACAGAGATGACATGTGGATTTGGGGTCTCAGGTTGATGTTTAGAAGGATCTTGCTGGTAGCAGGAGGGGTGGCTTGTTTGGAGCAAGTCAGAGTTTGTGGGAGAGAACAGGAGACGTGAAGAAGTCTAGGTGAGAGTAGGTGAGGACTTGGAACCAAGGTGGTTCCAGTGGGTGTGGAGAGGAGGAGGCACGAGAAATGGCAGAGAGAGAATTACTTTGGATGGACATGGACAAGAGGAGGAGGGAAGTAGGAAGGTTCTAGAGTTTGGAATGAACCCATGTTCCATCTTTGGTGGGCAGTACTGGTGTTACTGAAGTAGGACATACAGGAGCAGGAGGAAAGGTCCATGTTCATCATAAGATGAAGAGTTGAGTTTGGAGCTCTGCTTAGTTGGGGTGCGTTTGTGACATCTACAACCTCTCTGTGGCATTTACTAGTTTGATTATTTCTTCTTGAATGATAATCTCAGCACTTGTTCGGGTGCCAACTCTAGCCAGGTACCAGCTGTGATTGTGTTACTCCGTTGTGCAGTGTCTAGAGAGATTGTGCGTCGTGCTGTGCGCTGGACAAGAAGTTAGTACTTCTGTCTCCATAACAAAGCCACGCGTTAAGGGGTCTGGAACTGAAGTCACGCTCCTTGTTTTCAGCTGGCCCCAGATGATGCCTGGCGTTGCCCACACTGCAAGCAACTGCAGCAGGGGAGCATCACGCTGAGCCTGTGGACTCTGCCTGACGTGCTCATCATACACCTCAAGAGGTTTCGACAGGTAAGGGAAATGCAGCCGGACCAAGTTTCTTACACCCCCTGTGGGTGCTGTGGGTGGGTTCTTTGGTGTTCCTGTTGATCCCCTGACCCTGTCTGGATGGTAGACATATATTTACCCCTATTTGGGTTTGTGTTTTGTTCTTTCTCAAAGCAAAATTTGAGCATCCTGTGACCCTTTAAATCTTGAATATTTTAGTTCATATTGCAGATACTTTACTTTGTTCTCGAGGTTTGCTTTAGACTTGTGAATGTTATGCTTAAATGTTGTTAGGTTTTCTTTAGTATTTAAGGGGAAAAAAACGTTAAGTAGAGATCTCTTCTGGGGGAGGTAGGATTGTGCATCGTGCCGTGCACTGGACAACCCTTCCCACTTCCCTCCTCTTCTTGTCCATGTCCTTCCAAAGTAACTTGTCCTGCTCCCAAGGAGCTATTGTATAGTTGGGGAGATGAGTCAAAAATATAAATATACACAAAGAAGCTCTGCTGTTTATTGTATTACTTCGTGATTCATCTTTTCCAAAATGGTTATTCCCTGAGTCCAGGATTGCTCTAGACAGCCCCACTGTAAGAGAGGCAAATGGGAGGTGAGCATTGGCAGAATCTGTGAGGCCGGCTTTAAGGTTTGTCCCTGAGAGATGAGCAGGTGTCTTCCAGGTGAAAGGAAAGCAGGGGTTCACACTGGTAGTGGCAGAGGGAGCAGTGTGTGCAGAGCCTGGGCCCAAAGGAGTGCAGCACTTGGAGAGGCAGAAAGTAGGCCAGCGGGGCTGCGCTGCGGAGCGTGGGATGGTGGTGAGAACTGGGATAGGAGCAGGGCTTCTTGTCCAGGCAGACCCTTAGAGGCAGTGTCGCATTCTGGCGAGGTCTTTAAGCAGAGAAGCAGCACTACTCAGTGTTTGTTTTTAAGAGATCAAGAGAGGCCACAAGAATGAGGGCAGGGAGGCCTGGAGGAGGCCTCTGCAGTCATCCCGGAGGGCCATTGCTGGCTTCAGGTGGAGTCTTGGCCTGGAGATGGGAGGTGTGAATAGATGGAGAAGTGTTCAGCTCTGAGGAGGCAGAGAGGAAGAGGTGACATGCGCTCGGTCCCCATGGCTGGGGTTTTCCCCCCAAGGCTCAGAGTTGAATTCCTGTGGTAGAGAAGGATGGCATTTCCCTGCTTACTACTGGGCTCTGCAGGTGGAAGCCTGGTTGAGGGTTTGGAGCCCAGCCTTTCTGACTCCCTGCTCCTTTGCTGTTGGTTCCCTTGACGGCATATCTACATCCCTTTCAGAAACCCAGACCCAGAAACGCAGCAGCGTCTTTCACTTTTTTCTGGGCCTTCTCCTCTAGGCAGGCACTTCTGTGTGGCTGTGGTTGTCTCCCCCTGACTCCTGATGTGTCTTCTTGTACCAGCTGTCACCCTGCCAGCGTAGATGCTTTGCTACTCTCCAGTGGTCTCAGTTGCAGTGTCTTTGGGTTGATTTCTTGATGTCGCCACTCTGCCCCTGTAACTTGTTCTGTGTGCTGCTCACACAGTTCTTCACCCATGAGTCGGGAGACATCACCTCCCTCATAAAAGCCTCAGCATGTCCCCTTAGCTACAGAATAAGGCCCACATTCCTCAGCCTGGCCTTACTGGCTCTCAGGACCCTCTGTCCCTTTCGCTTGTGAGTGCTTTCCTTTCCTTGGTAGAGTCGAGCTCCTTGGGAGAGGAGTATCTAGGCCTGGTTAGTTTTAAAGTTCCTATGGACACAGGACACATGCAGTAAATGTCTGTTCAACTAGTGGTTGGTGTCAGAGGGATTTTCCATGGGCTTAATGGAAAGTGCAGGTTGACCAGCTGTCAACTAACTGAACATGTCAAACTAAGTCAGCATGAACTTTTAATGCACTTGTTGGAGGAGGTGGGGAGGAAAGGGATGCTGCTTATTGACTCTTCTGTGCAAGGTCCTGGGTCTTACCCTTCAAGTGGTTGTCACTGTTGATTTTCATGCCTCTGACAGGTATTAGGGTGAATCTTGTGAAATTATCAATTTTTTTTGTAAGGAAAAAAACCTAAAAATTCTTAGTAGATAAGGAAATGAAGACTCACGGAGGCTCATTTACCCCCAGTGGTTAGGCCACTTTTAGTTGTGTTAAAACTGGTTCTTCCAACTGCTTAAAACTGTCCATCTATTGTCCTGTTTTATCCGTGTCTTGGGAACTACTTCAGTGATTAGGGTCCACATTCCATGGTCACCTGATTTGCCATCTGTTTACATTAAAATATCATCAGAACTTGTTTTTCTTCTTGCAACAGGAAGGAGACAGGCGTGTGAAACTTCAGAACATGGTCAAGTTCCCCTTGACTGGCCTGGACATGACTCCTCATGTGGTCAAGAGAAGCCAGAGCAGCTGGAGTTTGCCATCCCATTGGTCCCCGTGGAGGCGGCCCTATGGACTCGGGAGGGACCCTGAGGACTACATCTATGACCTGTATGCTGTGTGCAATCACCATGGCACCATGCAAGGGGGGCACTACACAGGTCTGCAGTGCGAGAGGCCCGCGTGTCTGTGCTCACGGCTCCTTCAGGCGGGTGTTGCTTGTGACAGGGTGACGTGGCTTTAGAGCCTCCCTTTTTCCCGTGGGCAGGGTGCCCCTGTGAGGGCAGTTTCATGCCACAGGTCTCTCCCCAGAACTCTTCCTCTTCCTCCTGAGCTGGAAGGCGCAGCAGCTACCAGGCCTGAGTGGCAAGCATGTGTCCCAGCACCGTCCGCTCTGCCGAGGAACTGCCCTCGCGCCCCGGCTCGCACTCCCCAGTTTAGGTTTTGCTCTTCTTCTGAGGCCCTAGCTTCTCCCTCACTTAGGGTGACTGTGAACTGCTCTTACAGTGTCTTCATGTACTTACCTTTCATTTATAAAAGCAGCCGTGTTCCTCATGTGAAATTTAGAGACTAGAAAGAACACCATCATCTGTGGGTTGATCCCTTAAGCAACTCTTGCTAACATTTTAAAAAATTGTGAAATGTACATAACAAAATTTATTTTGTGTTAGCCATTTTCAGCATACAGTTGGGTGGCATTAAATACACCCACATTGTTGTACAGCCATCGTCACTGTCCCTCTCCAGGACTTGTCTTATCTTTCCAGCTGAAACCCTTGTCCTGTTATATAGTACTTTCCATTCTCCCCTCCCTGGCCCTGACAGCCCCCACACTCGCTTGTCTCTTGAATTTCACAGTCATAACTACCTCCCACAAGTGGATTTATACAGTGTTTGTCCTTTTGTAGACTAGTTCATCTGTGTTGTAGCCTGTATCAAAATTTCCCTCCTTTTTCACATTGATTAGTGTTCTTGTGTGAGCAGGAGCCCTCTCACACATGGCAGCTATATCTTCCAGGGAGTTGGTGTTGTTATTCTACACTGGTGTGTGCGGTTCAGTCGAACGTTTATTAAACACCTCATATTTAGCTTGCAGTGAGCTCTATTACACCAGAGTGGTACATGCTTGTAATTCCAGTGGTTTCAAGAGGCTAAGGCAGGAGGATTTCAAGTTCAAAGATAGCCTCAGCCATTTAGTGAGTCCTGAACAACTTGGTTAGATGCTGTCTCAAAATAAAAATAAAAAAGGATGTGGCTCAGTGGTTAAGCACCCCTGGGTTCAATCCCTGGTACCCACCACCAACCCCCTCACTTCCCGCAAAGAAAAGGAGCCATCACGTGTAGTAGGTTCTGTGGTAAAGGTATGTTTGTTCTGTGGTGAGCAGTGGGCTGAGGTGGGGTGCAGGGGCTGCACGTACCACAGTGGCCCCATACATTTGTATCATTTAATGATGTCAGAGTTGTCTTTGTGGAACTAGGTTTCCAGGATATTCAGACGACAGAATTGCCTAATGTGTTTCTTGGAACATATTCCTGTTGTTCAGCAACACGTGACTGTATGGTCATCCCCCATTGCTGAGCATCTATATTATTTCTGGCTTTTAACCTTTAATCTAATAAGATGGACATCTTTCTGTATATGCACTTTTTCTGAATTTTAATTCTGTGTTTCCTTGAGATTGAGTCTCAGAAGTGGAAGTGCTGGGCTAAAAGCATGCACGAACCATGTGGAGGCCAGGCAGACCATAGGGCTTCTTGTTTGGACATCTGTTTGTGTGAAGGTTGAAATGAGGGTGATTTGTTCATTTGGTATAGCTGGATATGGTTTCCAAGACTCAGATTTCTGCATTCTTTATACTCGTTGTATTTCACCCATACTTCTCAGGGATTTTATTTCTTCATCAACTTGGTCGTTTATGTTACAGTTGCCTACCTTGATTTTTAAAGGTAGTGGAGATGAAGGCAGGTTGGTCTCTTCCAATTGGTATTTTAAATCCCCGAGACTCTCCATAGCAGGTAGCCGCAGCCTGCCCTCCCTCCCATCAGCATGGTGGAAGCAGGTCCTCTCATGCTCCTTTCTTCAGCCTGCTTTTCCCCCCAGCGGGAGGGTAGGAGGTCAGGAGAATGACTGGATGCAAGAGACTTCTTGTTTTTTGATTTTATTTTTTGGGGGGTACTGGAGATTGAACCCAGGCCTCGCACATGGTGAGCAAGTGCTGTGCTACTGAGCTCCATCCTCAGCCCTGCAGTCTCTTGTTCTTGAAACCTGTTTAGTTCAAGTTCTTTAACTATTTCAATATTGTAGGCAGCAGTTGTTTGTGAGAGGACTGTTCCCAACTTAGTGAGATGCTGTCTCATGATGGAGTGGTTTGAATTGCCTTGAACCACTTGCAGGGAGAAACAGAAGGTAGGGAAGTTCCAGTCAAGCAAAATGTTAGTTAAATGCTTAAATGTATTTTATCTTTGTATTTTGGCTTAAGCTCAATTTAAATTGTGATGTTTTATTTGGTGTCTTGCATGTTTTGGGTTTCTGTTTCATGGGGGCCCCCTCTGTTAAGGTTGTGTTGAGTTGAATCGTTTCTCTTGTGGCATTACTAGTAATATCTGTGTTCTTGGACACTGCGCTGTGGAATCATAGATTCATGGATCTTAGAACAGAGAGGGACTTAGAGGTGATTTAACTTCACTAATTACCTAATGTAGTCATGTCTTTGCCAACATCCCTGATTGCTGTTCATCCAACTTCAGCTTTGGTAAAGATGCCATCTTCCATTTAGAGCACTGTTTATCAGGAAAATGTCGACTGGCTTGTTAGCATGCTTTCTAGCAAGAAATTATTGGGAAAAATAGGACAGTGATATATTTTATCACATCGTGTTGCTCTTTACATAGAACAGACTTTGGAAAATGCCTGAAAAACCTAGAGGCAGTATAGTTTAATGAAAGCAGTTCTGGTTGGAAGTTGGACCCATCTTCCCAGCTCTGTGGCCTTGGCCATGTAGCCTACTCTGACTTGGGGACCACGGTGGGACCACGGTAGTGTGCAGGAAGCAGGCCTGCCTTTCTCACAGGACGTGTTCCCTGGGAGGTGCTCAGATATTTTTGTTATTTCCCCTTTCCCATGCGTAAGCCACATTGTTGCTCTCCTGGTACACAGAATGTTAGAGTACATCTTAAATACCCCAGCACTGTGGGTTAAAGGGCTTCTCTTGTTAAGTTTTCATTTGGAGTGTCTGTTCTGATGTGTTTTTGGTTTTGCACTGGGTCTAGCTGTAATTATGTGGTTTGTGTATGGCTAACTTGTGCAAGGATCTAGAACAGAGCTTCTCAAATCATCTGCGATAAAGACCTTGTTTTTTCTATTTTAAAATTCCAATCCTTCACAAGCCAGCTCTTTTTGTAAAAATATAGCAAAACACTATGGCAGCACTGGATTGCTATGAAAGTTTTTGAATGCTTCTGCATTTTGGGGACAGCACCAATCTCCTGCCACAATTTGAGTAGCACTGGCCTAGGAAACACCTCAGAAAGTAAGGCTAGGAAGAAAAGCAAGTAGAATTATTTTGTAAATAACATTGTTTTCTCGTTAGTGAGTTACTGTGCTACCTTAGTTTCCACACTGTGATGCAGAGTAGACCAAAATTAGAGCACAATTATCTGTCCCCTTCTCTTGGATGTCTCCCCACTCCTTACAGTTCTAACTCCCACTTATCACCACCTCACCAGTGGGTGATGTATACATCAGGCCTGACCTGACACAACTTGAGTGCTGTTTTTATAGCTGTTTGCTGCTTGTATCTTCGTTTCTCTCCTCTTCTGGGTCTTGATGAGTTCACAGCTGCAGAGGACTTTCTTCCCCACATTTGTAGATTCTTCCTCTGCCCTTCATTTGAGGACCTGTTTGGTATAGTAACCCTTCCCTCTCTGGGTTTCATCTCTTATAGTGCCATACTTAGAAAAGTGTGTGGCCTGTTAATGGTTTACTCCTGGCACCTCTCAGGACCTTAGGTGCCCTGTCCTTGGGTATACTAAGTCTGTTTCAGCATCCAGCTAAATGTTCTAGCACTCATTTATTCTCGATCCAGTAAACGGATATTTTTAGGAAATGTGATAACAACGTGCCTTTTTGGATCAAGCTTATAAGACCCTTTGATATATCCTTTCAGGATAATTTGGTTTTGAGAATTTTATTTTATTTTATTTTTTTTGGTGCAGGGGTTGGAACCCAAGCCTTGTGCATGCTACAGCCCCGGCACCAAACTCTTTCAAGTTTTTGTTTTTTCTTGCTGGTTCTTGAACGCACTTTATTTCTACCTGAGCTTGGGATTTGAGCTGGGAGAGGGCCTTGTGCCTTCATGAGCTTGTGTATTCTTAATTTGCCAGGGACCCTCTGTGGAGCGCTGTTGTGTTGCCCCCTAGGGAGGCAAGGCAGGGCAGGGGCTGAAGCTCAGGCTCAAGTATCATATAAACCTAAACTGAAGTTGGCTCTGTACTTCAGCAAATGCATGCGGGTGGATGTGCTGGGTAGTCTTTTTAAGCCGCTATAAAATTGGGAGTAATAATAAAACAAATCTCAGGATTAAATGAAATTCTTGGTATACAAATGTTGAATATTAGATACTGGGTTAGTAGTAGTATTTCTCTTTATATTTCTCATAAACACGAAATACTGTCATATGCTTATGTCAAGATTTTTTAAAAAAATATTTGTTTAGTTATACATGGACACAATATATTTATTTTGTTTATTTTTATGCGGTACTGAGGATCAAACCCAGGGTCTCATACGTGCGAGGTGAGCACTCTACCGCTGAGCCACAACCCCAGCCCCTTTTGTCAGGATTTTTAACCCTGGAACTATTGACATTTTGGCTGGGTACTTCTGTGGTGGGGTGGTGTCCTGTACATTGTTGATAATTAGCAGCATCCCCAGGTGCTGGGCACTTCCCCCATCCCTCTTCAGTTGTGACAGTCAGAATGTCTCCATTCTTGGCTAAATGTCTCCTGTAGGGCAAAATTGTTCCTGGTTGAGACCCAGTAGTTTAAATAAATAAGTATATTTTGTTTTCTAAGGTGAAATAGAACTATATGAAATAATTTGGAATTTCTTTAAACACATTGTGATATGGAATTTGGATTTATTAAAAAGTTTCTTTCTGTGTTACTACGTGCAGACTTAAAAAGTTCTTGAATTAGTTGTATAAGCCAAAGTAATGGTTTCTGGATGGAATGGAACAGCTGGCGTGGTCTCCTCTGGTACTGACCATGGTCTCTTTTTGGCAGCATACTGTAAGAACTCTGTGGATGGCCTCTGGTATTGCTTCGATGACAGTGATGTGCAGCAGCTGTCGGAGGACGAGGTGTGCACGCAGACAGCCTATATCCTCTTCTACCAAAGGCGGACAGCCATCCCGTCGTGGTCAGCTAACAGCTCAGTAGCCGGTAAGGCTGACTGTTGTTCTTGGGCAGGTTTTTCTAGAGCAGAAGATTGTAGTTCATGGTCTAGGGATGTCTTAGAGGCTTCATGACCGTCAGTTTGATCAGGTTAATCTTCACATTTCTGTTAGTCTGAAAACCAGCTTGATTGCAATTAAGGAAGTGGGGTGGACTGTGTGGCAGCCATGGACCAGCACAGTCCATGCAGTGGTGGGCAGAGCCTGGCTCAGACAGCCTGCGCCTGTGCCTGTGGGATAGATGCACGGGGGAGTGGGTCAGTAGCCTGGCTGCTGCTCTCAGACCTTCTCCTGGAGCATGGTCCACCTGAGCCACATGGTCATCACCCAGCATGGGTGTAATAGTCATAGTCCTCCCTTATTGGATCATTGCTTGCATTAAATTAGGTAATGGATATGAGAACACTTTGTAAAGGGTCGACGAGTACCATTAGGAATAGTTCTTTTTTCCAATAAGATTGACTTGTTCTCTTTGGGAAGGGATTGATGACTGTAACAGATGGCTTGCATTTAGCCCGTAGGATCTAGCCTGTTATGTTAATAAGCATAGGAACCAGCACCCACCCACAAGACACATGCAGACACAAGACATAATCCAAACAAGGGCACATGTGCTTCCTGCTGTAAAGTTTGACTTTAAGAGAATGTGGCAGAGGACAAAACATGGTACTGTGTTGACAGGGTAGGGTAAGGAATGGTGACCACTGATTGTCTCCAAGCCTGGGAGAGGTGAGTTCAAAGAAGCTGAAAAGATGCCTTCCTCAAGTGCAATGAGCCCTGCTGAGCCAAACTCGCATTGTGTAGCTGCTCACTTCCTTGACAGGAAGTGGGAACTCAGTTGCTCTGAGGCTTCCCTGGGTGCTCTACCAGAGTCAGAGATGCTCAGAAATGACATGCTCTTGTCTGCTGAGCCAGTAGTGCTGCTTCATGTAGTCAACCTCAAGAGCACTTTCTGTTGCACTATTGTATATTGAAGGGCATTTCTGGAACAAATAGGAGATAGGACTGATGGACCTGAAAGGACATGTGTGTGTGTGTGTGTGTGTGTGTGTGTGTGTGTGTGTGTGTGTGTGTGTGTTATTAATATGACAACATGGTTAACAATTCTGTAAGGCAGTGAAGCTAAGAATAGTGCACATTGCTCCTTTCTTCTCGAGTCAAATGTTTCTACAGGTGCTCAGAATAGTTGCATGCTCTGTAGATGCTTAATCCATATTTGTAGAATGACAGACATGAATTGTTGTCTACATCCCATCTTTTTTGCCAACTTTTATGGGTCACATACTGCGTTCTGAAGTGGTCATCCCTGTGCTTGCATTTCATTCCTGCCTGTGTGCAGGAGCTGACTTCTGTTCTTCATCTTCACTGGGGTAATCAGCTCTGGGAGTTCACGGTGTCCTTAGGACAACAGATGTCCCCAGCTTGGCTTGCAGCACGTCCGTGAGGGCATGGGCAGTGCAGGCTGGCCACAGGACCTGGCTGACCTCAGCTCCCATCTCCTTTTCTACAGGCTCCACGAGTTCCTCCCTGTGCGAGCACTGGGTGAGCCGGCTTCCAGGGAGCAAGCAAGCCAGTGTGACTTCAGCGGCCTCCTCCAGACGCACCTCCCTGGCCTCGCTCTCTGAGTCCGTGGAGATGACCGGGGAAAGGAGTGAAGATGATGGTGGGTGTGGGTTTTGCTGATGGATTTTCAAAACAGCAACATACAGACACAGTGCAGGGGGCCTCAGGGTTAGGAACAAAGTCCCACGGAGATCGCGGGAGAACTCAAAGTGGGTAGGAGTGGGGCTGCCTAGCTGCAGTTATAATTGTAAGAAGTAACATTGTTTAAGGACATGGTCACTGGCTTTTCCTCTATGACCCAAGACTTTATCCACATCATCATTTTCCACTTTTATGGTCTAGTGTGAGGCTGAAGCTTTAACTGTATGATAATGTACACATTTTTTTTTCAAAGTGCTTTTATAATTTTCAGAGTGGCTGTAAGGGCTCAGTGAAGTTGTGCTTGCTCAGGGCCACCTGGTGAGTCCCAGCCTGGCAATGAGGCCCCTGACAACTTCAGCTCCAGATTTCTTACTCTGAGCGTAATCACAATATAAAAACTGGGCAAATCTGATTAAAAATTGAACTCTGAAGCCTTCACTTACCACTAGAGTAATGGCAGGATAGACCTTGGTCCTAACAGGGGCCCCAGGTGGTGTGGGAAAGATCAGGCAGCCACTGCCCTGAGAGCTGGAAGGAGCAGAGGGTGAGCTCAGCCTCTGTAATGAGGGCGGTGACTCATCCTCCAATGAGTCTCACTCTGCGGCCAGCATTTGGATCGCCATAATCTGTCTCTAGCGATGATGGATAATTCTGAGAAAATGAAATGGAGCTCAGAGTGCAGGAGGTTGGGAGAAGGTGGCAGACTAGGAGATCTGTATCAGGGTTTCAGCTCTGCCACTTTGTCTGGCTTACCGCTGTTTTATTTGTAAAATAAGAATATTGGACTATAATTGCTAAGCTCTTTCTAGCTCCTGACATTTTGTGAAAAGTCAACTAGTAAGCCTTTGCTTGTTTAGGTGGAGGTTATATTCAACATATCTTGTAAACTTAGAATTCACTGTCACCTTAATGATAAGTCTAGATATGGGTTGCCTTGATCTATTTTTAAACAGTGTAGTTGGTGGAATCAATATCCTCTCAAGCATTATCATCATTTAATGGTTCTGGATAGTGCCCACAGAACAGAGGCTGCCTCTTAGGAATTTATGCAGAGTTTCTTAAATGCCACAGCTACAGTATCAAGTATGAATAAAATTCAATTTAGAATATTTCTTTAGAAGTTTTAAGACACTACAAACTAACATATTGTTCTAATTATGAGGGTTTTCTTTGAAAGTGTTAGGTCCCTTAGGTTTGGTGCAGATTGTATCCAAGTTTCTAGTTCTTTCCATTGAAATCTCTAGTTCTTCTCCACTTTACTAGTCAACGATTGCAGACTAACTTACAGGTGGTATTTGAGCCAAGGGGTGAGGGGTTCTGGTATTAGCTCTGCCTTTAATTATTTGTGTAATCTTGGCAGGACTTGCCTCTGTGAGCCCCAGATGTGCCTTAGGAGGAGGAGGAAGCTGGATGAGCAGCTTCCATTTCATGAGCATCTGAAGTGCCAGGTCTTCTGCTGGGCACAGGACTTCTGAGATTTTCTTTAATCCTTATAGTAGACCAGTGGTCAGCACACAGCATCCTGTAGCCGACGGGCCCTGTGGCCTGCTGCCTTTTTTCTGTAAAGTTTTTTAGAATGCAGCCACGCCATTTTTTTGTTACCTATGTGGTTGCTTTTGTGCTATGGTGGCAGAGTTGAGCGGTCGTCCATGCAACCTAACATACTTCTGGTGGGCCTTTACAGGAAGTATGGTGACCTGGAGGGAGAGCCAGGAGGTACAGAGAATGGTTTGCTTACCCCTGAGCTAGAAGGTTCCTCTTTTATAGATAAGGGAACTGGGCTTCAGAAGGTTGAAGTCATATGGCTGTGACCTCAGACAGGTGACACTGAGAGTCATACTCCCGTCATTACATGTGGCCTGCTTTGGGTCCACCTTTACCATCTTAAGATGCTACAGGAATGTTTTTGTGGGTTTAGCTTAACAGAATTCTCTCTGCCATGTTTAGGTGGCTTTTCAACTCGGCCATTTGTGAGGAGTGTCCAGCGCCAGAGCTTGTCCTCCAGATCGTCTGTGACCAGCCCCTTGGCTGTTAATGAAAATTGCATGAGACCTTCTTGGTCCCTGTCTGCGAAGCTGCAGATGCGCTCCAATTCTCCTTCCCGCTTCTCAGGGGACTCTCCAATTCACAGCTCTGCCTCCACCTTAGAGAAGATCGGGGAGGCAGTAGATGACAAGGTCTCCATCTCTTGCTTTGGCAGCTTGAGGAACCTTTCCAGCAGTTATCAGGAAGTAAATGATAGTCACAGTCGACGAGAACACAAGGCTGTGGGCCGAGCCCCCCTGGCTGTCATGGAGGGCGTGTTCAGAGATGAGTCAGATACCCGCAAATTGAACTCCAGTGTTGTAGATACACAGAGCAAAAACTTAGCACAAGGGGATCGCTTACCTCCTGTCTCCGATGCATTTGATAACAATAATCAGATTGCTTATGTGGATCAGAGTGATTCCGTGGACAGCTCTCCAGTCAAAGAAGTGAAACCCCCAGGCCATCCAGGCTCGCTCACAAAGAAACCAGAGAGCACAACCAAGAGGTCCCCCAGTTCCAAAGGCACTTCTGAGCCAGATAAAAGCTTGCGGAAGGGGAGAGCAGCCTTGGCAAGCCAAGAATCATCTCTTTCAAGTACATCTCCTTCTTCTCCTGTTCCTGTCAAAGTTTCTCTAAAGCCTTCTCGCTCTCGAAGCAAAGCGGATTCTTCCAGGGCCAGTGGAAGGCATTCATCCCCTGCTCCTGCCCAGCCCAAAAAGGAGTCGGTCCCCAAGTCCCATGATTCCGCATCGTCTCCCTCGCCTCAGAAGCAGAAGTCGGCTTCTGCCCTCGCTTACACTGCTTCCTCTACATCTGCCAAAAAAGCCTCAGGCTCTGCCACCAGGGGCCCCTTCCCTCCTGGGAAGAACAGGACTTCAGACCGGACCTTGAGTAGGGAGGGCTCCAGACAAAGCCTGGGATCCGACAGAGCCAGTGTCACCTCCATTTCCAAACCCAGCTCACCTCGGGTGAGCCAGGCCAGAGCCGGGGAGGGCAGAGGTGACGGCAAGCACGTGCGCAGCTCCTCCATGGCCAGCCTGCGCTCCCCCAGCACGAGCGTGCGCTCAGGTCTGAAGAGGGACAGCAAGTCTGAGGATAAGGGGCTGTCCTTCTTCAAGTCAGCCTTGAGACAGAAGGAAACTAGGCGGTCGACGGACCTTGGCAAGACAACCTTGCTGTCTAAAAAGACAGGGGGCAGCTCTGTCAAGTCAGACAGTAAGAGTGCCAGGGATGACAAGGCCGAGAAAGGCCCCCAGCCTCCGGGCCCCCAGCAGCCAAATGCCCATGCAGTTGGAAAGGAGCAGCTTGTCTCTAAGGACCCTGCCTCCGCTAAACATTCCCTGCTCTCTGCTCACAAGTCCAAGTCTTCCCAGCTGGATTCCGGACTTCCCTCATCTCCCAGCGGCAAGCAGCCTGCTGAGAAAGCCTCCAAAAAGTTACCTTCTAGCATGCAGACCTCTGCACGGCCTTCTCAGAAACCTCAGTGACATTCCGCAGCCTAAATGTTCTGTCTGTAAAGATGTTTATTTATTTAGCACCCCTCCTCTCCCACCAAAGCCCTCTATGCTTTTGTTTTGTTATTTTGTTGGGGTCATGTGCCTGATTGTGTGTGCGTGCGCGTGCGTGAGTGTGTGTTTGTATGCAAGGAGAAGTCAGTTGTAAATTGTTAAAAGCGTCGCCTTATTCTGCCATTGAACCAAATAACAGCCATAGGCAAAGCATTGATACCAGGCTAACTGGAGTAATTATAGACAATACCCAGACAGTCCCTTTAGCAATTGTATATATTTCTTTCTAGAGAACTCTAATGACTTTCATTGGACACTAGGGTCTTGAAACCTGTGAACCAGTTAAGCTATCATTAGTGTGTGAAAGGGTGAATTATTTGACTTGGGTTTCATCTGAGCAGGATTTGTCCACACTGCGGATTGTCGAGTGGCACCAGGAGCTCTAAAAACTGTGACAATAACATATGAAACAAACCGAGATAAAACTGTTGCTTTCTGCACTTGTGCCCCATTTACCAGTCTTTGTAAAGGGCAATATTTTAACACTAATGTTTCTCAGGTATCTATACTCAGCTAGTCCAGGATGGATGTGCATCAGTAAATGGATTAAAGAGGAAGGTGACATGTGGGTGACTGTGTCATTTCTCCTACTGCCACAGAGACATTACAGAGGTAGAAGCAAAGTCTTAGACTACCTTTATCTCTGCAGAGGTGTGCAGCACCCTCACCTGTCTTAACTCTTGAGATGTGTTCCAAGAAGTAGCAAATTGGATAGCCAGGATCCAGTCACTAATTAAATTTTTTTCCTTCTACGTTTGCTAGCTAAGTCCATTTGGATTTTGAACTGTAGCAGAGCAGTTAACACCTTTGAAAGATTCCTGGAAAAAAATGCATTCTAAACTGGAGGCATGCATCCTACCATTCTCCTCTGGTATTGCTTTTTCTGTTAGAAGCTGAAGGCTCCATGGTGCCCCCATCTGCATGCTTGTGTCCCCTCATCTCATAGCTTGAAAAGGAAAGAAGTCGCTTCCTGCCAACAGTCAGTGATGGTGTGTGGAAGCAGTGTGTGACACAGTATTACAGATGCACTTTGGATCCCGCTTGTCAGTTTTCGTTCTGACTGCTTTTCAGTAACTCATTTATATCTTCTTTGTGCTGAAGATGTAATCGCACGCCCAGACCTCACAAGTGGGGTTTGGAGTGTGTTCCATCTGGCAGTGTCAGTGCAAACTGCATTTCTTATATAGAAAAAGGAGCACCTCATAGAAATAGCACAGAAAAGCAAATCTATAGTTTTTCAAGCTCTCTGGATGTCTCCTGGTAATCATTTCCTGCTTCAATTTTAGCTTTTATTTTATTTGCTTTTTAAATATAAGGAGAATCATAGTCCTGATTCTCCTTGAATAGCATTTGTCACTTTGCCATAAAATATAGAATGCTAAGTTTATGTTGTTTTTTATTATTATTATTATTGTTGTTATTATTTTGGTCATAGACTATTCAGGTTCTTCCTGAACTCATGGTGCACAGATTCGTTGATAGCCTTCCTTTTCAGTATTGCTGTGTATGAAGTAATGACAACACATATGCATGCATAGCTGTGAATTCTGCCCTCTTTTTTCTTTCTTTTATTTTTTTCCATGAATACCTCTTGGGAACTGTTTCCAGTAGGTTACTTAACTTTATTTTGCTGCTAATTTGAGCATTAGCTGGTAACCTGCAAGGAGCCATTATGTTGAGGGTAGCTGGAATTTTCGACCCTTGCAGTGGTGAAGACTTGCTTATTCCACTCGCGAAGGTTACCGTAGTGCTCCATGTAACTCATTCAGCATGAGCCGTCACCCTGGCACCGAGCCCTGTACTAGACACTTCACTAGGTGTTGTCCTTGTGCTGTGTGGATTCAGTGGTTTCCCAAGCAGCGTTGTCCTGTGCTGTGGCCTGACTGCGGGGCTGGCTGCCTTTGATACCACCTCACCAACAGCCCCGCCCGTGTCAGCCACTGCTCTGGTTTTCCTGTATTGCTTTTATTTCCTGAAAAAGATGCACAAATGTGGGTTCATCAATATCAGGAATTGAATGTTTGTCTAATTTGAACCTGTTGTCTTTGTTAGGTAGATTTCATTTGAAATCTATCAGAAGCTCTAAAGCAGTCTTAGAATTATATTTTGATTAGGCAGAGGGTTTTAATAACACTTTTTTTCCATAGTCAGTTAAGCATTAATAGAAACTAGTTTGATTCTTACAAGGGTAAATATTTTTATTCGTGAGTCCTATAGGAATGGATTTTCCATTATGTGTAATGCCTTTGAAAAAAAAAAAAACCTCTACAAATCTCTTTAATTTTCCATGGGATCTAGAAATAAAATTTCTATAATATAATAAAATCTATAAACTATATGTCTATGGAATTTAGTCCTTGCTTCAGGTTTAATTAAATAGAAAAAATGCCAAGAAGTATTATGGCATTGGCCAGGCATCGTTAAGCTTTCTATTTCCAGGGTTGGTAAACAATGAAAATTTCATTATTCCTAACGACTAGTTACAACTTTAAGCCACAGAAAAGGAAATTTTTCCCCAAAGTTTGAAGGTGCTCTTTCAGGTGGGAGTATTGTTACTTGGTTCAATTTAGTTCTTTGTTAGGGTCAAGGACTTAGTCTGTCTGTCTTTCTTTTCTTTTCTTTTCTTTTCTTTTCTTTTCTTTTCTTTTCTTTTCTTTTCTTTTCTTTTCTTTTCTTTTCTTTTCTTTTCCCTTCCTCCCTTCCTCCCTCCCTCCCTCCCTCCCTCCCTTCCTTCCTTCCTTTTCTCAGTGATATTTGGCGCAATGATCATTATGTGCTTTGGGGTTAAAATCATCTGCTAAGGGTGGTGGGTCTGGGTTTCTGGTTGACACCTCGATGGGCCTGATGACAGAAGTCCTTTCCTTGTAGGCACCACGTAGTCACCAACAGTAGGGTTGCATTGGGAATGTTTGCTTATTTACAAAAATTATTCTTGATTTCTCTTTCTGTAAACATCCAGTGCACTGGCCTGTCTCAATCCTTAAGACAGCCCTGTGCCTCACCTTTGTTAACCCCCTAGAGAATATGGAAGCACAAGGAAACTGAGGAGCCTTTTTTGGTAGGCCCTCTCCTGCCTTTTGTATTTTCTCATCCTAAAAGCAGCCAAACTGAAAGTATGTCCTAGCACGCTGGCCTGGTAGCAGTGGAATTGGTTGTTTGTGGTGTGTGCTGAAATGCTGTAATTGTCTGTGAGGCTGCCCGAGCTCTTTTGAAATCCTTCTTTCCAGCCTTCATTCATTCTGCAAATGTTCACTGAGGGCCTGTTTTGTGTTTAAAGACCTGCTGAAGCTTCAGGAATTTGCTGTAGCCAAAGAGCCCTGCCAGCATAGCTCATGAGGCTGGGAAGGCTGGCGGTGGGCTGGACGGAATGGCAGTCCTCTCGACAAAAAGATATGTTGGATTCTGGCTCTGGCTAAGGCTCATGGTCCTCTTGAGCATGTTTGTTTTGTCTGGAAACCAAAAGTACCCTTCATCTCTGCAGACATCCTGCTCTTCGATTTGCTGGTTCAGGCTGAGCTGCCTCTGCTGTTGGAGGACTTGAAAATCCAAGTCACTTTGCATTAGAATTTGGTCATCCATTTGTCTTGAGGTGGATATTGGGATTTTTCTCTGGGTTTGGGGAATTGTCATCCCTCTAAATGAACTATCATGAAAACGTCAGGAACAGTAGTGGCCGCTTAGGGCAATCGGAGCAGAGAACAGTGAACAAAGCTTATTTATTTCAGAGAAACACGTTTTTAGAAGTAGATGGACATCTGATGTTACATTTCATTCTGACAAATTCCTGAGCAGCTGAAGTTATTGTTTCCTAGGTAAGTTGTTTTGGATACGAAGATAGTGTTTCTGGGTTGAATTTTTGAAATAGTATGCAAATAATAAGCACAGTTTAAAATGTATTCTGAAGGCACATTGAAGCTTATATTATTTGGAATTGAGAAGGGTGAAATTTGTTGACAAACCAGTGCCTGTCGTAAACACAAAACACAGACAGACATGGCTGTGAGTGTGCACGCTGTCTTTGTCTTTAATTTCATGAAGGCAACATTATTGTTAAACCTGACTGCCTTTTTTTTTTTTTTTTGGGCAGGGGAGTCCAATGCCTTTATTTAACAGAACGCCCAGTGTCGCCCAGTGTCTCATGCTGTCTTTGGATCAACTCCCCAAGTGTTTGTTTTTGCAGCCACATTTTGGGCATGACCACTCATGATTCCCTCAGTAATGGAAAAGGTCTTGCATGCCCTCCATCTAATCCAAAAAGCATGCTCTTACTACCTATGCAAGCAACCAATAAAGAAAAGACTATACTAAATGTTAAGCATTAAAAAAAAAAAAAAAAGCAACTCTTAGATTATGGAGCTCTATTTTTGAATTTGTAATTTTTCAAATGTGGCTTAATCCTCAGTGTAGATGAGCATGAATGTGATCTCTTGGTTTGCTTCGCATCTATTTCTCTTTGCCAATTTTTTTATTATTGGTGTGGTTGTATGTAAAATAATAAGTATTTTGGAAGCAGGAGTGGAATTGGAGATACTGAACATACACTGGTGTATATACTGTATTTAGCCTGAAGACTTTCCTAAAGTATTTTGTTCTAAAAATAACCTGCCATTTTCTATAGATTTTAATTTTTTATATCTTCTAGGGTTCTATCGTGGTCACAAGGAAAGAATGTGGCTTCAAACAGTGCTAACAATTTTAAAATGCTTTTGTAGAGACTTAGAGCTGTTTTGGAAAGCTGTGGAGCTTCCCACCCATTGGTCCCAGTGAGAACAAGGCTGTGGAATTTATGATAGTGTTGTGCAGTGGATTCTGATCTAGATCCATCTCATATTCACTTAAAAGCAGTGTTTCCCAGTGTGGAGGAGAAAGGGGTTTATGGCAGAGTTGAGAGCCACTTCTGAATGACTCATCTGAGATTGTGATACCCAGTGTTTACTAGAATCATCTAAAGAACTTTTAAACCTGGGACTCCTCCCGAGCTTTTGATCTAGGTAGTGTAGGGGCCTGTCCCAGGAACCACCATTACAGCTCGTAGGTGTTTCTGATTTGTAGTTGGAATTGAGAACCACTGCGATACACCCTTCGTTTGCCGAGAATTATGGTGATAATCACTGCCATATGAAGTCTCAAGAGTGATACCAGTTGCTCAGTTGTGTTAGGGAGGAAAATATCAACCTCCTGTTTGGAATATGAGGCCTTTCTGATTCCAGGCCTGATTCGGGGGGTGGATGGCTTGGCATTTCCCAGCCTGGTGGGAATTGGTGGTCTTGGGGTCTGCATCTTTCTCCAAAGTCTCCCCACCAGATTTCATGGTGGATCAGAAACCAACCCACTGAGGAGAAGGGAAGTTCCTCCAAGTGAGAATATTTGGGAGAATTAAAAAACACACACACACACAAAAACAACCTTTCTAGCCTTGGAAGACGTGTCCCTGCTTTTGATAGAATGGTTGCCTTTTTGTAGTAATTGAAATAGCAAACCCCAGGCTGCTGTACTCAGCTCATTCTCTACTGTAGCTCTTACTTACCCAGAACGTAGTTTCAGGAATTCTTTTTAGTTTGAAATGAATGTGAAACATTTTACTTGGAATTTTTTTTTTTTTGTAACCCTCATTGCAATTTTTTCGTGTAACTCAAGAAATACTCATCCAAAAACTTGGCAGTATGTTACCTATGGAGGCATATGACATTTAGTTTTAATCTGTGGTGAGCTGAATGCACTACAACATCTTCAAAATAATCTGCTGGGCTCGGGTGGTTTCATCCTGTCAAGCATTATGCTGCCTACAAAACGAAAAGAAATGTAATTTACCTGGTATTTTCAACATTTCAAGGAGTAAAGATAACAAGGAAATGTTTCTTTAGAAAGGCCTCCCAGAGGAGTGAGCTCTGTGGCAATTGGTAAGACGCAATATGAAATTTCCTAGGTGCTATTCTACACGGTGAGGTTTCATTAAACCAAGGGGAAAGGCAATTACGGTATTACCCAAGTTGAAGTTCTCTTTGAAGGCCTTTCAGGTATGCATTTGTGTTCAGGTATGGATTTGCCCACCAACTGTGCCTCTCACCACTGGTTAAAACTGAATTCAAGTCTCATTACCAGAGTAGTTTCTTGGTTGAACTTTTCCGTATTTACGCTGTAAAATCTGCATGTATATCACTGTACACAAAATGCTTCGGTATTGTTCACGCACCGTCCATAGTTCTGTGTAATTTTCTTTAGTTATACAGAAAAATGTAAGGCAGGATGTCTTTCCTAGAGGCTGGAAGAAAAGTGTATCATACATTTTAAATTATTTTAGGCCAGTGCATGAGATGTGTCACTGACTTCTGTTATTTATTTGTATGTTTTATTATTCAAGGTGTATGCACTTTTAAGAAGCAAAATTTATATTTTTATGTTTAAAACGTTTTATTTCTGAAACAGCAGTTGATTATATAGTATACAGTTGGAATTAAGAGAAAAGTGGAAAATGTAACAAAATATAATAAATTTATTACGTGATGCCCTCTTCAAGCCACATTCCTCTTTTCTCCCCCTTGCCAACCAGTATCTGTTTGGTGTTGACTAATGATGTTTGTACTACATCAATCTATACAAAATGCCTCAAAATTGCCATGTTGAATGTCAAAAAGCAAATTACAGGATACGTACAAAGACCCTCTAAGTAAAGTTACAACAAAAGGCGCACATTCATGAGGATATAATCTGCACAGTGATTGTTATTCCCATTTCCTCCCCGATGATCTGAGTTGTTTTGTCCTGGGCCAGGGAGTTGGACGAGAAGGAACTCACCTTCTGACTCTGTTCCAACAGACTTTTCAAAGTTTCCTATTGTTTTTCCTCTCCTACCAGATGTTTATGATAGGAAGAAATGGCGGCATAAAAGGGACCATCCATTTCTTGGTCCTCTCCTACTCCCATGTATTTAGTGTCTTGGTTTTTTGACTCTCCTGCTCTGAGGATGTGTCTTTCCAGCCGTCTTTCCTGTCCTTGCCGACAGAACTCATTGCTGAGGATGTCACATCACTTATGACCACTTGGGGGCAGTAGAGATCGCCATTGTCAAATGTATTTAAAAACCCCAGTCTGCAGGTGCTTAGCCTCTGTTCTCTGAGTGTGGCAATGCTCATTCCGTATGAAATGAGAAAAGCAGCATCAGTGAGCAGGATTTCCCTTCAGGTGAGTACCAGCCATCCCATGTTCCTAGAAACTGGTGAATACAGATCATAGAGCAGATCTTGTTTTCCTAAAGTCGTTATTATGGTTTAGGGTAGGAACGGGGAGATGGTATTTCTAACCAAGGACTAGTGTGAGCCACGTATGAAAACCAGAGGTATAGATGGCACTTACAGCTTGTATTGTTTTAAATGAGGCAGGTTTATTTAGGTTTTGTTAGTCTAACCCCATAGTACAATGATTATTCAAGAGGCTTCACTATGCCTAAAAGTGTTCACATGTCACAAAATATATAGATTTGATAGTTATACAGATATTTGAGGATCACTTTGTCCCCTTAGAACTTGGAGGGTTGCTTTCAAATACTTGGTGTCTCTGAACACTTCTGTGCCTTTTAATTCTTCAAGAAAGTTGTGACAAAGCCCCTTGCCCTGGACCCAAGTTTCTGTGTGTTCAAGTGCCCCAGGAGTGATCTGAGGCCTGACTCGGCTGGAATGGCTGGAGGTCTGTCCCCAGACCCGGCACTGCTCCCTGTTCCTAGGCAGACTCCACGGATCTCGGGATGGGGGGTTATCTTGCCTTTCCTCTGTGGCCCGTTCCTCTCAGCATCTCCACATGGCCCTGATGGTTGGTCTCTGGGTAGGTTGCACCCCTTCAGCAGAATCCTTTGGGATTCAGTCTTGATTTGGTCTGGTCTTGGCCATCCATGTTTTTCACACTCTGCCAACATTTGCTGCACAAAGTGGGGACAAGGGTTCTTTTTACCCAACATGATAAAATTTGGCACATGTAACCCAGTGGCTTGCACCCCGTTTTCAGGGGTACGTTAGGCCTGCTCTTTGGGTTTATAGCAGCCCTATTTTTCTTGAGTGTGAGAAGTGGGTATAAACGAGACCACAGTGATTAGTCCAAGTCAGGCCTCCCTGCCTCTGGTGGAACCTTGGGCACGTGACATCCTCCCTCTCTTGTGCCTTCACTTTGTTTAGGAAGGACCCATAGCGCCTGCAGTATACATATCCAATTCCAGGGACACGGTGACAGGGTGTCAGTTATGTCTGTCCTCTTGAGGGGCATGGAAGGCATTGGCGATGGAGCAGTGTGATTGAAGATGGACTGTATCAGCCTCAGATTCTGAGTCCACAAAAGTTTGCATAGAGAAGGTGCCAATTTGCTATCACACCTAGAATTGAGTCCAGGCACAGAGTGGTTCCTTAGTAAATGTTCACGTTTGCTCAGTCAGTGGTTTGACCTTCCTGTCTGGAAGATGGAGAATAAAGGTCCTTGCATCATCCGGTTGTGAAAAGCTTCAGTGGGAACGAGGCTTAAAGGATGGAGCACGGTGCTGGGCTCCGAGGCAGGGCTGGGGAGTGGAGGAGAGGGCAGTGGAGAATAACTCATATTCCAGGCAGGAAAAAGTGCTGTGCTTTCTGGCAACCTGCTAGAATGCAGGGCAGGAAGCAGTGAATGAAATGGGTGCGGGAGGAACATTTTATGACCTCCTCCATTTGTTCTGAAGTAAATGACAATCCAGGGTGAGATTTTAATTTAGGAGAGAGACGATATCCATTTTGTGCCATAGCATGGTTACCATGACAACAACATGGTGTCACCAGAGAGCCTGGTTAGCAGTGTATGCCAGAAATCTGGGTGCAGGGTAGGAAGGCAGACCTAGAGCCTGTTTCTCAAACATTGGGCCCACTGCTGCTAGAGTAGTGGACAGGAGATGTGCTTACCTAACGTGCATACCGCTGGTCACCAGGCCTGTGACCTTGACTTGTTGGCTGGACAATTAGGACAGGTTACTCAACTTCCCTGTGCCTCAAAACCTGCACCTATAAAAAGATATCTTTGTGACCATTGTGCAGCTTAATTGAGGAGGTTGGTTTATTTATATTTAATGTAGTTTTGAATGTATTTGGTTTTATCTACTCTATTTATCCATACTGTATAAGAATTGTTATTATTTTAATAGTACTTCTCAGCCTCTGAAATTCATTCTTGGGTTCGTCATCCCTCTCCCCCAGTGGAAGGTAGTAGTTCCCATGACAGCAGAGTCTTTGGTCTGTCTTTCCTCCCATATGGGTCTAGTTCTGAAGGCTTTCAGCTCTGCCTAACAGAATGTCCAACCAGAGCTGGTGCCCTGTTTCAGTTTTGCACGTATGTATACCAAGGCCCGGAGAGTAAATAACTTACCTCCAAATCGCTCAGTATTGAATGGAAATCTTGGGTATGGACTATGAACTTGGGCCTGTTTTACTTCACAGCTTGTATTTTGGTAACTTATTCCTCCAACACCCTACACTAGATTAAACAGGAAAATTTAATAATGAACACAGCCAACTGCACTTGGTAATACACTTACAGGAAGGGGGCCCCCTTGGATTGGCTATAATCTTTTTCTTTGCAGTCCCTGAGTAAGGTGTACTGCTGCAATTCTGAAAGTGATGAAATTTCTACATTTTGGTAATGGAATTTCAGAGCGCCTCCTTGGCTCGAATTTTTTTAAAAAAATGTACAGAAGGGCTGGGGTTGTGGCTCAGTGTAGAGTGCTTGCCTAGCATGCATGAGGCACTGGGTTTGATCCTTGGCACCACATACAAATAAACAAATAAAATAAAGGTATCGTGTCCATCTGCAACTAAAAAAAAAAAATTTAAAAATGTACAGAAAATTCGCAAAAACAATTTCAGTGAATTCCCATACACCCTTCAGCCACCTTCCCTGAGTAACAGCAGCTTGTAGCACAGTGATCAAAACCAGAAACTAAGTCAGAACAGTACAGATGATGTGGATCTCACCCATTTCTCCATTTAGGTCTTTTCTGTCTCAGAATCCAATCTCAGATCCCACACTGCATTTAGTTGTCTTCATAACTCCTCCAACTCCTCCGTCGTTTGTGACCTTGACACTTCCAAAGAGTACCAGCCGCTTACATAGGACATTCTTCCATTTTGGGTCTGTCTCATGTATTCTCATGAATTGATTGAGGTTTTGCTTTTTTTTTTTTTCTGGGCAAGAGTACCACAAAAGCAATGTGCCCTTCTCGGTGCTTCAGGGGGAAGGAGGCGTCGATAATGACTCTACTGGTGATCTTGACCTTGATCGCCTGGCTAAGGTGGGTTTCACCGCTGTGGAAAGTTGCTCTTTTTATCATCATTATACAATTTGGCGGAGATCCTTTTTTTAGGCCATGCAAATATCCTGTTTCTCAAACACTGGGCCCACTAATTTTAGCATCTATCAATGTGGACCTCACCTGCAACGATTTTTATTACTGTGGCTTTCTCATAGTGAAGGATATTTTAAAATACCCACTTGGTGAGAAGTCCAGAGTCAGGGCAGGTGCAGGGGTCAGCTCAGTCCTTCAGGGGTGTCGTCTAGGACCATGGCTCTTTCCCTTCTCTCCACCATCCTTGGCACACTGATTGTCCTCAGATTTGGCCTTCCGTGACCGATAAAGTTCTGCAAACCTGACAACATCCAGTTGAAGAAGATGGGACCTTTCTCTGCCCAGGTCTTTTTTCACCAGAAAGCAAACTGTTTCCCAGAAGCACCTCTGCTCTCTGAAAATTTTCCTGCAGATCCCACGGAGCAGGATCTGGGTCGCCAGCCCATGGCCAAGGGCAAGGAAGGTGAAGGAGGTATCTGGCGCTCCCAACTGGGGTGGGTGAGGGGACCCCGGCACAGATGACCCACGGGACAGTGAGTCTTGTGGAGGCAGCCACATGGCGCCATCCTGGCTCCTAGGGCAGTGCCCGCCTCCGCCAGGGCTCAGCAAATCTTGGTGGAGTGAGTGGGGTTCTTCTCTGCTGCCTGGAGTTTGGGGACCTACGGTTACCCAGGAGCATCAGAGCTCTTGACCGTGGAATCAGAAGACAGCAAGTAGGAGAGTGGATCAGGGGAATGGAGAGGAAAGAGCGACAGCCCTGGTGGCCAGGATGGGTCCCTGGTGGGACAGTTCCCAGCTCCACAGTGCCCTGGGTTTCGTGGTGCCTGGATCTCCAGCACAGTGCTGCACCTCTGGTCTTTCAGGGCTTCTACCAAAGCCCTGGAGAGACCTCAGGTGGCATTTTGGAAGGAAGGAAAGCAGAGGAACCCGTGTTCTCTGCCCAACCACCCTGCTCCCAAGGTTGACCAGAGGGAGCGGGCGACGGGAGGGCTGTTCCCCATGCACTCGTGAGTCTTGCTCTGGGGGCCTCCAACACAGCCTGGTAGCTTGTTTGGTAAATAATGACATTGTTATAAATATTTAATAAGTCAAGGGACTGCAGTGCATGAAAAATTGATGAGGTCCCTGGGTGGGAAACGCAGGCTTTTCTCTACGGATGCTCTAGAGGAGGTAGTTAGAGTCTGACGTCCGCCCGAGCTGACACCTGTATTTGTGGTAGGGCTGATGAATGGCCAGAGAAATAGTCACCGTGTTTAGGAAGCATCAATCCATCATGCTGGAGTTTAGGCTGAGGGAGGGATTCGCAGCCATCCATATTCCCCATGTTTATTAAGCACCGCGTGCTGCGGGAGACAGCGGGCCCGCACTGGTCCTGGGAGCAGCGCCTGCGGAAAGGGCACGGTGCTCGTTGATGAATGACTTTAATAAGCAGCAGATTGGAAGTACCTTCAAGTAAGAAACTAATAACAATAATTAGATGTTTCTTAATCATTTATTTATTTTATAACGTATGCCCAGCCTGCTTCTGGATAAAAGAATGGAAGTGGCTTGCCACGGAGACACATCTACCCGGGACGGTTCAAATGAAGATAAACAAGAGATCAGAAACCGTATGGAGGGAGTGAATTTTTCTTAATCAACTTTCCTGCGACCAGCTGAGAATATGCTATTCCTTTTCCATCTGCAGCCACAGAAGCAGACGTAGAGCAGAGGTGCGGCTGTGTCACGGGGACAGGAGGACGAGGCGGAGTACGATGTGACCTGCAGCCTCGACATCTTGGTGCTGGGGCTTCAAGTCACATTTGCACTTCATTTGTCATGGCTCCAAACCAGTCTGTGTGTCTGCAGCACAACGGCATGAAAAATTAACGCCCCTGTGTCAGGCACAGCTTGTCAGGGGGACGGTGCAGAAGGAAAGAGCAGAAGGTACTTTCTACTTGTCAACCACTCTTGTGTTCCTGAGTGCCTTCTCCTGAGCCTGCGTGTTGGGACTGATGGACTTCAGCAGAGAGCCCATCTCTGGGGGCAGTGGCTCTGTCTGTGTGTCAGGAGCTTGCCTTCCTCCGCCCAGTGAGATCACAAGTACCTGTGGTCAGAGCTGAGTGACCTGAACCATCCTGGGCACAGAGGAGGCGACGGATCATCAGAGTCTCCTCAGAAAGCAGTCTAGGGCAGAGACGTCCCCAAGGCTCCCGTGCAGAATTACCGGGGGGGAGGGTGTGGGAGACTGAGCTTCTATCTGTTGCTTTATACCCCTCTTGAGAGGTGTGTGAAAACTTCCCAGCACATTTAGATGCTCAACAAATCCTTGTTCCGTGTGACCCAATATTGGCTTCTTTCTACTTTTAAGTAGAAATCACTCCCTCTTCCCCGCCTCGAATGCTCTGGTGGGGTGATGAGAGACACGGATCCTGGGGCCAGTCTGCCTGGGTTCAGATCCCAGCTTTGCCACTTTGTGACCTGGGGCAAATTGTTTGACAATTTTGTGCTTTGTTTTCTTCAATGTAAAATACATAGAAAAATGTGATGTGCTTATTATTAGGTATTATGGGTCTATGGTATCATGGTATTGTATTATGGTATTCATGGTATTAGGGGTTTACTATTAGTCCCCTTGGTCTTCATCCAAGGTGAATGGACCAGGAAGGGCTATGGGACACAGTGACCCAGCCTTGCACCTCACCAAAGAAATGAGCTGACCAGAGCTTTGGAACCAGATTTGGGGTTTTGCCGACTTGCTGAGTGGCTTGGGAAAAGTCTACATCTTCTGTCTTGTTGAGCCACTGAAGAAAAAAGAAGTCCCTCTTGCCTCTCTTCTCCAAATACAAGCAAACAATGAGAGAAGCCACCCCCACCCGCCAGTGCCCAGCAAGACACTCTTTTACACAGTAGAAAGAGACAACCCTTTTCTGCCCTTTGTGGAGACTGAGTGGTATTTCTGAATGTGAGGGCACTGGGTTAGATTCCCCTTGGGAATTGATTTTGGAAAAATCCCAGAACCCTTACCTAGAGATTCTGATCCAATCAGTTTCCAGTGAGGGCTGGATAACGGGTTGTCATGGTTCCTGGCTGAGAGCCTTTAGTTTTCTCTGATAATTGCAATATTTAATTCTGAAATATATTTCCCTGTTAAACAGAGAATGAAATGATGAACAAGCCAAGAGTATCTGCTGGAGGTGCGTAGGATGATAAGGTCCCAAAGAGGCTCTAGACCTCGGATCTAAGGGCTGCAACCTGATTTTGCATGGGACGTGGATGATAAATATGGTAAAAATGGTAACAGTGGGGGCTGGGGTTGTGGCTCAGTGGTGGAGCCCTTGCCTAGTATGTGTGAGGCACTGGGTTCGATCCTCAGCACTGCATAAAAAAGTAAACTAATTATTTTATTGGTTTAAACAAGTTTTAAAACAAAAATGGTAAAAGTGGTTCTGAAGTGGCTGGTCAAACGCTGTGGTTGGGGCTGATTTGGCCGTCAGAGGCTGACTCCCACCATGTAATAGGAATTTCTATCCATGCTTAGCAGGTGCTGAGGCATTGAGAGATACATTGATCTCTCTGGATTAATGATCTTGTCTCTGCAGCAGAACCTGCTAATTGTCCACTATCATCATTCTTCTCTGTTTGGCTAGAGGGTACATTTCCCAGACTCCCACTTAGTCAGTATGATCACATGAATAAATGCTGGCCAGTGTGGCCTAAAGGGGATTGATATGTGCAACTTGCAGATTGCATCTTTAAAAAGAAAGCAAGTGCACCTCCACTTTCTGTCTTTCCGTCTCCTTGCTGGCTGGGAAATTGGCAATGCCTTGGATCAGCCAGCCGCTGCCTGGGACCTAGAAATGGAGGGCGACACAGTTCTGCAGCTCTGCACTGTCATCCTGGGGCGTGTGAGGGGAAAGTCAAGGCAGCTGTTTTATCTAAGTGAACATGTTGTTGTTTCAGTAGCATAGACTATACCCTAGTTAATACATGCTTCATTTGGTGCTAATTTTGTCGCCTTCCAGAATTCCAGGAAGAAGACTGGGAAAGAAGAGAGACAAGAAGAAGAGGGGGCAGAAGGAATGAGTAGGAGATTTTTGTCACCTACCGGATCTATTATTTTTCTCAAGTACCAGAAAAGTCTTCCTTGATTCTGTGACTAGGTTTATCACCCTCTGAGTCCCTTATCATAATGCGGCTTTAATCCCATCACCTCCTGATTTGCAGCCTGTTTCACAACTGTGATTTTTACACACTCCTTTGGCTCTTGTGCCACCTGCAGATTTGCTCTCACTTGGCACAGGTTCTAAGTAGTTGTCCAAGCCTTGCCAGGGCAGGAGGAAGAGCACATTAATCTTTGACCCCTTGAGCCATGTGCTGTGGGGACTCCCTGCCCTGTTCCTGTGGTCGAAACATGGATCTGCTGTTCCAGCCAAAGCCCAACATTTCAACATAGATTCTGCCCAGCTGTCCAGGGTTTTGTTCAAGATTTGCTCATTTATTCAAGAGAGGCTGACTGGATGCCCATGCTGTCAGCCAGGACCCACTGGACACTGGGGATATGGTGCTGAGCAGATGTGACATGTTCTCTGCTTTAATGTAGTTTATAGTTAAGTGGAGAGAAAGGGAAGTTAATTGAATAACCCCATTGACCCACATTATCCACAGAGAAATGTTTGTGTTTTTCCACCTTGTTTAGTTCTATCGGAAAAATAAGAGAAGAAGAATAGCCATCAGTAATCATTCTTTTGGTAAAGGGGAAGAACTCTAGTGTCATTTTGATTCTTAGGATTTAGGTTTTTTCCCCTCTGATGGGACAGAAAATAAATAAGCCGGAGAAAAGGCTTTTACAGTTCACACGACAATTTAAAGCCACAGTTCTAGCTCTTTCTCTCTTTCACTAGCCCATTGAAGTGGCCCAGCTTAAGCAAAAGGGAAGCTCTAGTCCACTGCTGGAGGTCTGGTGTAGTCTGTCCACACCTAGAACCTCAGAAGAAGCCAGTGGAATGCTTATGGTCAGAGGAGGCAGCGGCCTGCTGAAGCTCATTGCCTTCAGAACATAACTTGCTGCTATGTTTGGATGCGAGGTGTCACCCTAAAGCTCCTGTTAATGCAGACATTCCCAGGTGACATGATTGGATTACAAGAGCTGGAACCTCATCAGCCCATCCTAGTTTGAATGGACCGACTGGGTGGTAACTGTAGGCAGGTGGGGCGTGGCTCCAGGAGGTGGGTCACAGGGGCGTGTCCTGGAAGGGTACATCTTTCCCTGTGCCTTTCCACCTCCTTGGCCCACCAGCTCCCTGCCTCCACCATGAGCTGAGCAGCTTCCCTCTCCTAGGCTGCTAAACCTTGGGCCCAGAGCAATGGAGTCCGCTGTCTATGGACTGAGAACTCTGAGAGCCCCAGATAAACTTCCCCTCCTCTAAGTTGTTCTTGTCAGGTATTTTGATCACAGTGATGAAAAACTGGCCAAAACACACCCCCTCCCCCCCAAAAAAAAGTGGTAAATGGATTCTCAGTTTCAACCTCCCTAAACCCCATAGCATCTGACAAATCAGTGAAGGAAGGAGACAAGGAGCAGAAGTGCAGAACAACTGGGGGACATGTCCTGCGTGTCCGCCATGGAGGAAGGTTCCAGGGAATGGGGGTTCCCAGCATTGCCTAGAGGGTTACAGAGGGGGGACCCTGTTGGAGGGGAGAGTCATCAAGTCGATGCCCACATAAAACAAGAGAAGGCTTTTCATAGATGGGGGATGAGACTGTGCCAGACTAGGAACACATGGTCACCCCAGTGTTCTGTGACTGAGGTCATTAGGTATATAACCCAGTGATCAAAAACAGAATTTCCTTCTCTCTTGGTCTCGCAGTCCACCAACAGGAGGGGTTGTTAGTGAAGCCCACTCTCAGCTACTGGCATCAAAGTGTCTTGGCCTTATTTTGTGAAAATCTGCAGGAGCACGTAGAAATTTATCAGAATGATATAGGGGAAGTGCTCTGAGGACTCATAATATGTTGTGAAGTCAGGCTGCTCCAGTGAGATTTAGGAGGAGGAGGTCTTGGAAAGAGCAAAGGCAATGGGCTATGAAACCGTGCCGTCAGAGAAACGGGGGGGGGGGGGGTTGCAAAGTGTGATGGGAAAATAATTGAATAGTACGATCAGTTTGAAGGAATGAAAAGGTTTGTCAAGAAACTCCTAGAACTTAGGGGAAAAAAGAGAAAGAAATAAAAATCATGAAAGACAAAGATATGAGACTAGATCAAATGAAATACACACAGACACACACACACATATATATGAACTTTTTTATAAATATATATATATATAAAACTTTATAATATAAATATACATAACTTTATTGATCTGAATATTTGAATCTTTATGCCAAAGGGGCTCCCTGATTGATGTTCAGATTAATGGAAGGAAGGTCTGTACTTGGACATGTTTTGTAGATTTTTATAAATTCTGAGTTGAGAAAATATTAAAATCAGGGGGGAAAAACAGTGAAAGTTGGTTGGCTAAGTAATGTTAGCGTGGTTGTTAAATCTATTACAACCGATAAAAATTTGGTAGAAATGTGGGTTATTTTAAAAAGGAACAGAACTAGAGTAGGACTGTATAATATGGCATTAATATGCAACACTGTTAGAAAGTAGTGGTAAGAGTTCTCAGGAGAAAGGATTGTGACCCCAGAATTCTGTACTCTCCAAAATTATTGTGTTTGTGTAGGGATGAAAGAAAAATCGTTTCAGATGTTCAAGAGCTAATAAAAGACAGCAAACACATACAAGAAATAAGTTGGAAGTAAAAGGTTGGCAAAATATGTAGCATGCAAATAGCAACCATTAGGAAGCTGGAGTGACTAGACTAATAGATGAAATAGACTTTCAAACTAAAACAGATACTGAAGAACACTTATGATGTTAAAAGGATTGCTGCATCAGGAAGATGCACCAATTATATATTCACCTGACAGCAGCACCCCAGAATACATGAAAGAGAAAAGGCCAAAACTGAGGGCAGAATTGATAATCCAATAAAAAATAGGGGGAGACTTTAAATAATCTCACTTTCTTTTTTTAAGTTTTATTTTATTTTGATTGTCACATAATTGTATAAGAGTACGCGGTGAAGTTCCAGTATAATGTCTATACATTGTGTGCTGCTCAAATGAAAGTAATAGGCATATCATCAATACCCATTTTGATGATAGATGAAACAAGTAGGTAAAAGATCAAAAAGGAAACAGAAGATCTTCAATCAAAAATATAATCTTCCAATGGATGTGGTGACACATACCTGTAATCCCAGTGACTTGGGAGGCCGAGACAGGAGGATTGCAAGTTTGACACCAGCCTCAGCAACTTAGGGAGAGCTTTTCACAATATAAAACAAGGGGAGAGGGGCTTGGGGATGTAGCTCAGTGAAAGCACTTGTGGGTTTGGTCCCCAGTACCCAAAACAAAGAAAATCCCCATAACCCTCCTCCTTGATACATGGGGAAAAGAAGAACAAACAAAACCTTAAGCAAACAGAGGGGAATAATAAGGATTTAATCAGAAATTACTGAAATAGAGACTGGAAAGACAATAAAGAAAAATCAACAGAACAAAGTTGGTGCTTTGAATAGTTCAACAAAATTGACAAATATTTTCCTAGAACCACCAAGAAAAAAAGACCCCTTGAATTATTAAAATAAGGAGTGAAAGAGAACACATTACCATTGATCTTACAGAAATAAAAAGGTTCATAAGAGAATACTATAAACACTGTGTGCCAAAAAGTAAGATAACTTAAGTTGAATGGGCAAATATTTAGAAGACATTAATAAAACTGACTCTAGAAGAAGTTGAACATCTAAATAGACTTTTAAAAAGTAGAGACTGATCCAAATCAAACTGATCTAAAACAAAGCAAAAGAACAATAAAAAACCCTAAGTTGCCCACAAAGTAAAGCCTGGGCACAGATGATTTCATTGATAAATTCTACCAAAATTTTAAGATTTAATATCATTTTCTTCATAAGCTCTTTCAAAAAATAGTAGAGGAGGGATTTGTTTCCATCTCATTTTATGAAGCTTGTTTACCCTGATGTCATAACAACATAAGGTCAGCACTAGAAAAATAAACTACAGACCAATGTTTCTTATGAACATGGAGGCAAAAAAAAAAAAATTCTCATCAAAAACTAGTAAAGTGAATCCAGCACATCCAGGGTTACACATAGCCTAGGAATGCAAGGTTGGTTTAACAACAACAACAACAACAATTAGTTAATTTAAAATCTCTTATGAATAGAATAAAGAACAAAAATCAATAGATAAAGAAAAGGTATTGGCTAACGTTCAATGCCCCTTGATTATAAAATTACTCAACAAACTAAGAGTAGAAGGAAATATCTTCAACCTGATAAATGCCACCTGTTTAAAAATAGTGAAAGACTGAAGACTTCTAAGATCAGGAACAGGAAGGATGTCTGTTCTCATCACTTCTATTCTACATTTAGTGGAGGTTTAAGCCAGCCCAATTAGTCTAGAGAATGAAATAAAAGGAATCCGGATTGGCAAGGAAGCAATCAATTCATCTCTGTTTGCATAGTACATGATTTTAAACCTAGAAAATCCTATGGAACCTATGATTAGAATTCATGAAGGAGTCCAGCAAAGTTGCAGGATACAGGGCCAATATACAAGAAAAAAATGATGATAACTTTTTATGACCTTATTATAGACAATGGTTTCTTAGGACACCAAAAGGACAAACAACAGAAGAAAAATAGAAATCTGAAATCATCAAGACTGAAAACGTTTGTTTCAAAGGGAACATCAAAATTAGAAGACAACATGAAAAATGGGCTGTAATTTTTGCAAACCATATATCTGATAAGGAACTTGAATTAATCTAAGTAAAGAACTTAACAACGTGACAATGCAGAGATGAATGACCCAATTTAAAAATGAGTAAGGAATCTGAATAGACAATTCCCTAAAGAAGATAAATCTATGGCCAATAAAGCTCATGAGAAGAGGTCAACATTATTAACCATCAGGTGAGTACAAATTGAGCCTATAAGGAGACACTGCTTCCCACTCATTACACTCGATGGTGTAATGAAAACGGCAGATGATAACTAGGATTGTGGAGGATATGGAGCAATTGGAACCCTCATAGAGTGTTGGTGGGTGGTAAATGGGTGTTAGGGTTTAGATATGAGGTGTCTCCCAAAAGCTCATGTGTGAGACAATGCAAGAATGTTCAGAAGTGAAATGATCATGAGAGACGTAGCCTAACCAGGGGATTAATCCACTAATCCACTGGGTTAACTGGGTGATAAATGTAGGCAGGTAGAAAGTGACTGGAGGAAGGGGGTCACTGGGGGGGTGTGCCTTTGGTGTTTATATTTTGTCCCTGGTGAGTGGAGCCCCCTGTCCGCCTCCTGGTTTCCCTGTTCTGAGCTGCTTCCCTCTGCTGTGCTTCTCTGCCGTGATGTTCTGCCTCACCTCAGGGCCCAGAGCTATGCAGTTGGTTGACCATGGACTGAACCTCTGAAATCGTGAGATAAAATAAACTTCTCTTCCTCTAAGTGGTTCTCATTGGGTGTCTAGAAGAGCAACAAAAACCTGCCTACAACAATGGGGTCTGGAGAACAGGCTGGTTCTTCCTCAAAAGTTGAACTTGGAGTAACCACACCACCCAGCAAAGAATTGAAAAATAAGCATTTAAAAAACTTAATCACAGATATTCATAACAGCATTATTCATAAAAGCAAAAGATGAAATCAATCCAACCGTCTCTCTACTAAAATAATATAATATTCAGAAATAAAAAACGAGGCACTGGGGCTGAGATTCTGGCTCAGTGGTAGAGCGTTTGCCTAGCATGCATGAGGCACTGGGTCCCATCCTCGGTACCACATAAAATAAATAAATAAATAAATAAAATAAAGTTATTTTAAATAGATAATAAAAAAAAAGAAATGAAGCACTGATGCTGAAGCATGGACAAATTCTGAAAACATTAAGGAAGCTAGTCATAAAAGGCATATAATAAGGTTGTGCTATGTGATTCCATTATAATAATTCTACTTTTATTATTTATTTATTTATTTTGGTGCTTGGGGATTTGAACCCAGGGCCCCATGCATGGCAGGCAATCACTTTATCACTGGGCCACATCCCCAGCCCTACAATTCCATTTATATAAAATGTCCAGAATATGCAGATCCATAGACACATAAGATACATTAGTGGTTGCTGAATGCTGTGGGCAGGGGGAAGGGCACTGGAATCCTTTAGTAAGTACAGAGTTCTTGTTAGGGAGGTAAAAATATTCTAAAATAAACTGTGGTGATGGTTGCACAACTTTGTGTATATATTAAAAATTATTGAATTGTATACTTTTAGCATGTAAATTACATCTCGAATTTTTACAAAAAAAAAGAACAACAGTGAATCAACAACTTCAGTCAGTTAAAGTTGGCTAAGTAATGCTGGTATAGTTGGTAAGACTATAATAGTTGACAAAAGATATATTTTATTGCAAAAATAGATTCTTTGTAAAGAAAATGAATAAAGTAGTCTTATTACAGAATTTTCATATATAAAACAGAAAGTAATGGGTCCCTATTTACCCATCACTCAGCTTCAACAATTATCAAAATTTTGGCAATCTTCTTTCATCTCATAGCATGTTTTTAATACATCACTGATAATCTGGAAACATAAACCCTTTTCCATATTTAGAGATGTGTGTTTAGCATTCTTTTCATTTTTGTCTGCTGAATATTTTCAAAGCATTATTATTCCCTGAAGATGGGAATTGTCTGTCTTGTTTACATGCTGAATTCTTTTATCACTCAGAAATACTTTCAAATGAAAGTAACAAGAAACTCAACCACAGTGGCTTGTACAAACATGAGCTTATTTTTTCTTCATATTAAAAAAAACCGGAGGTAGACACCTCTAGTGTTGGTTCAGAAGCTCAGGCAAATAGCTCTGAGATTCCTTTGGATTTTCTACCATGAATAGTTAAGACAGGAAGGGAGACAGGCAGCATCAATATTAGAAAAGTAAAAGTGTTCCCAGGAATCCCACCCATGTCTGCTTAAATCTGGGCCACTTCTGGCTGGAAAGTTCGTGAGAAATAGGGGGTTTGGAAATAGGAATGGGAAGTGGGTCACCAACTGACAATATCTTGCAGACAGTCTTAACATATAGTAGGAGGTATCTTCATAGACCCTTATAAACGTCTGTTGAGTGCCTATGGTGGAATGTTTATTCATGAATACCCAGGGCTCCTCCCTTCATGGGATAAGACCTCCATGCTCCACTGAACTCAGGCATCTGAATTATCTTTGGTGAATGAAATGGACATAGAAGTGGCTATAAGAGAGAGACTTTCTTATGTCTGCAACATGGAAGCATGGCTTGAGATGTCCCTTCCATCAGTTGGGGTCCTTTATTAACTATGATGAGAATTTCCAGCTTATCCATCAAGAATATGTTGTATGAACAAGGATTAACCTCTATTATGTAAGCCAATGAGATTTTTTTGGTTGTTACTGCAGCCTCATTTATCCTATACTGACTAATGCAATGCTGGTACCAGGTTACAAAGAAATCCATAACAAATTTTCCAGATAAATATTTAAAAGCTTATATTTCTGATCACATTACACACTAATACCAAGAGTGTGCCTAAATTAAGATAAATGATAGCTACTTGAAAGTTAAACAACATAAAAAATAACTTCTATCAATGTGAAAATCAATGCTTTTGGTGGGGTAGACTAGTCATTTAAGATAATGGGACCATTGTATAAAAATACATGTAGGGTACGATAGCATTGTTCTTAGCAAAATCTATACTCTAAAGCTGTTATTACTAAAAATAAATGCGTTCAACTGGCTAAAGATAAAAATTAAGAATTCAAAAATAAGAAGTAGAAAATGAACAGCAAAATAAAAGTATAGTCAGAGGAAGCAATTCATACAGATAAGAGCATGCATTAATCACAAAGAAAAACATTCAGTGAGATTGATTACTCAGATCAAGACTCAGTTGGTAAAACAGGAAAATCTTTGGAAAGGCTAATTCTCCCTAAAACCAGAGAAAACACAGATATTTGGCACAGGATATGAGGAAAGGGCAGGATCAATTGATCCAGCACTTCTGGTGGGTGGTTGGATATGACCGTCAAAATGTGACAGGAGCATACCTTGAAGATTTGAGGAATTTGTAATGTCAGATTGAACCAAATGAGGTTCTCAAATATGAAGTCTCATGAGAAAATGTTACTTTTCTTTTTGTAAGCAATTTGGGTCCCTGGACCCGGCGTGAAGAGGAAGCCCCTCTCCAACAGACTTTGGGGCAGAAGACGTCAGTCATTCTGGTCCTGCAGATAGGTCGCCGGACCTGGTCCCCGTGATCCTTTAAATCCTGTGCAAGGGGGATAATCTCTGTTATCTCACTTCTGTTCTTTCTTCCCCTTCTAGAAATTTCTCCCGGATGATCCTCAAGCTCAAAAAGATGAAATCACCCTCAGGTTCCCTCCAAACTACAGGGGTGGTCCCAGCCATGCCTTATCTATCCACCAAGTCATCTCCTGTCTCCGATGCCTTCAGAGAAGCCCCTGGGGTTAACTTGCTTCTTCTCATGCTAAAAGGCAGGGCTCTTTCTGAGCTCAGGAGCAAACCCCCTCCTCTTCTACCGTTTTTTCTTCGCTAGGCTTAGAAGAATGAGCAATTAAGAATGGAAGCCTGAGGACCATTCTGACCTCTAGATCTTTGTCTGCCCTTATCAGCTCCATCTCCAATGGGAGGATTTCTTCCTTACTGTCCAGGATCCTTGGGTGTAAAGGACAAACGCATCCAGGCTCTTCGTCTAGAGTAGACCCTGGCCATTGGCACTGAGGGCCAGCACTGAATGACAGGCCATTCCTTGGTGCATATCCACATTTATTCATTTACTCATTCATTCACTCAAAAATATTTCTCTGCACACCTGCTTGGTGCTGGATCATTTGCTAGACCCTGAGGATTCAGCAGTGAAATCAGTAGAGAAAAATCCCTGCCCTCTTGGAGCTAACATTTTGGAAGTGCAGAGGAAACAAGAAGCCAAATAAATCGGTCAACTAAAATGCACGCCCCTAGTAGTAAGATCTGTGGAGGAAAAAAATAAAAACAGGAACGGAGGCTGGGGCCTGAGGGCGGCTGCAGTTTTAAAGGCAGACATTCAAGACCCCACTGACGGGTGACCTTGGAATGAAGGCAGGAAGGAGGAGTGAGTGGACCATGCAGGTTCCTGGGAGAGAGAAATTCCAGGTAGAAGGGTTGACCAGGGATTAGTCCTGAAGAGGAGGCCTGGGAAGAGCATGGGAGGAAACAGCAGAGAGATCGGGAGCTGAGGTGGAGGTGACTGCAGGGTGGAGGGCGGACGTTGGCTGTTGCCCTAGTGAACTGGGAGCTACTGAAGGATCCTGAGGGAGGGTGGGGATCATTGTGGGGACGCTCTGCGGGGAACAGACCCTGGTGCAGCTCAGTGGGTTAAGAGGCGCCTGTCGTAACCTGGGTGAGAGGCGGCGGTGGTTAGACCCTGAAGCATCACAGGAGGAGATGAAAGTGGCTGGGAGCTGGGGATCCTGCAGGTGGCATTGTGGAGAGGCCGTCTGGAGAGGAAGACGGGAATCGGCAATGGCTCCAACCCCAGCTTTGAATCCCCAGATCCACAAGGCGATGTGACCTCTCAGATCTCCTCTTTCATCCGCCTCCTTCCCCTCTCAGGACCTTCGTGAGATTCCCCTCTGCACGCTGTTCTCTGGAGCTCAGTGACTCTCTCTCCAGAGGGCTCTGTGCTTGGACCTGGGGGTGGGGGCAGGCGGGAGAGAAGAAGGGAGCCTCAGCTCATCGGAATTCTGCCTCAGTCTCCTTGCTCTCTTCAGTGACAGTGGAAAAAAACATGTCTGTGTCACCTGTTCAGTGAAAAGCAATATTTAATTAGGGCTGGGAGAGTTAGACAAGCAAACAATTAAATGTTCTATTACGATCAGTCGTGAGCCATTTAAGCTTCAGTCCAATAAAGAATCATTATAAAGTTCTCATGGAAATGGAAATAAAAATAGTGCAGCCTTGGGTTGCATTCCCATGTCCTTGGGCTGCCGAGGCTCTGAAGGCAGTTTGGGGGCGGATGAAGGCTCCCAGCCCCAAGGGGACTCCGCACAGTCCGGAAGGAGGTGCAAGGCAGGCGCATCCTCCCGGGGAAGGAGGGACAAGGGCAGGAGAGGAGCTTTCAGCTGAGCCGGTTTGCACCAGGGCAACAGGGACTTTTTCATCTTATTTTTAGAGAAGCAACATGAGTATTTTGCCTGGGAGGGAGAAGCAGCTTAAAAGAAATTTCGGAATGTCTTGTGAGATGTTGGATTATAGAATAAATATGTCTAATAAAATCCCCCTGGTTGCTCAGCTTTGAGGATTTGAAAGTAACTTCAGACTGTTCCGGAAGGTGTTGCTTGGCTGCAGCTGGAAAAATACCTGCTGAGGGCTTTGAGATGAAGCGATCATCCATCTCCGAGTCCCTGCAGCCAGGACTCCCGCCCGGGCTGCTGGGGACGCATGGAGGGCAAACTCAGGCTCTCCTTGTGGTTTCCTCTCAGCATCCCCTGCTCCACTCCAGGAGCCCCTGTCCCCTCTTTGGAACGGCCAGTGCATCATGGGAATAGGCTTTAGATAAAGCCCTAGTGTAAGTCGGGTCTTTGGGGTTGCAAGTAACAGAAAACACACTCAAACTGGTTTAAGTAAAATGAGAAACCTGTGGCTCAGGTACCTGAAAAAGTTCAGGGCTAGATCTAGCCCCAGGCTGGACTGGATCAAAGTGCTGTTACGTCCACAGGAATCCAGCTCCCTCCCCTTGACTCCGTTGGCATCACTCATGGATAGAGGCTCTGGGGCCGGTGGCCACGTGGCTTCTGGAGGCCACTTGGAAGAATTTGCTTCTTTTTCCTCTTGGCTCTGTTCAAGCACATTCTCAATCTGATTCCAGAGGCCAGAAAGGTGGGACAACTTAATTGGCCAGACTAAGGTCACAAGCTTACCCCTGGATCCAAGGTGCGATGGACCCTTACATAAAACACAGGATGAATTCTTGCCTCCTGATTTCCCATCATGGTCAAAGGCTTATTTGAGGCCAGTTAGGAACCAGGGAGGAACGTCCGTGAAATGAGGAGCAACATGTCTGTCTCAAGTCCATGGGTTGAGACCTTGGGAAGAGACCCCCAGTTTGCAGGGTGTTAATACTTGCTTTCCTTAAGCACTGTGTTGTCTAGAGTGGGGTGGGCAGCCTTGTTCTCTCAAGGGCCATATATTAAAATTTTAGCTGCAGATGATCCTTGACTCGTAATGGTTCCACTTAACAAATTCTCGGGGATTTTCGATGTTGCGGGGGCAATATTTATTTGGTAGAGACTCTGTTTCAAATTGTGAATTTTGATCTTTTTCAGGCTAGCCCGGTGTGACAGGAAGCAGCTGGCTGTAGCCACAGGATCATTAGGGTGCATGATAGATGGTCTACAGGGGTCTGCTGCAAGGCTAGGGTGTTGGTAGGCTAAGTGTGGAAGAGCATTTTCAACTGACGGTGGGTTTTCCGAGACTGCAGAGGACCTTCTGCATTCATGAGCATAGTCTCTGCCCCAGTACTTAACTCTGCCATTGTGGTTGGGAAACCAGCCATAGACACTCAGGAAACAAAGAGGCGTGGTTGAGTTCCAATAAAACTTTATTTTTAAAAACTAAGGCTCAGGCCAGGACGGGGCCCGATTTGCTGGCTTCGACCTCAGGCTGGGCTTCTTGGGGTGCTGCATTGGAGTTAGAGGGCGGGCACAAGGTTTGTGGCCGGTGGGGTGGGTGAGATGTGGGAAAAGAAAAATGAGAGACAGGATTGGGCTGGAGGGGCCGTGAGACCACATTGCAGAACTCATAAGGTCCCTGCCAGCCCTTGGGAGATGTTCTGGAGCAAAGGTGCCCATGGAAGGAGGCCTGCAGGGAGCAGAAACGGTCAGACCCTGGTTCACTACCTTGCTTCATCCTTAGCCAGGGACCACCCCAAAAGAGTTTGTGCAATAGCTGAGGAGGTTGAAGTTGCTGCTGGGTGGAGAGTGTTGGTCACTCCCACTCCTTACCACTGGGGGGCGCGTTCTCCCTGAGGGTGGATTGAGCGCCACATCTCCAAGTCCTCTGCAAGAGTGAGGAGGGGTCAGCTCAGAGGGAAGGGACCAGGGAGGAAGATTCGCTTTGGAGTAATACTTTGACCTGCCCCTAGAATGGGCCCAAAGCGTTCCATCTGTGCTTTTCCGTAAAAAAGAGTGTGATTTAGCTTAGTGCATCCTTTCTCTTGTGCACAGGTGGCATTGAGCATCAGAGCAAGAAGTCAGAGGCTGCCACGTTTGAAGTGGGTCAGGCTTGTCCTGCTCGGTTTTATTTTTAAATGACAAACTTCTGATTATAGTTTGGCTTTGCACGTGGCTTTCTACAGCAGAGAATGTACTGCTCTTTTCACTGAGAAGGGAGGTCTTGGAATTATAGCTTCTTACCAGCCTTCATTTCCCGTGAGTCTACCCCAGAGACATGAATCTGGGCGACAGTCCTACTGGATCAGCGGAGAGTGGGCTGGAACCCTGGGAGAGCCACCAAAGCCAGGGCCCCGGTCAGCGTTTTTGGAGCTCAGGAAGGTTGGCTTTCTTAGAAACCTCCTGATCTTGCGAATCTCGTCTTCAGACCTTTGGCACTGCACCTGTAAGAAGAGAGTTATCAGGTGCATGACAGCCACTAAGTCTTTTTATTTGCTTACATTTTATTCAGTGATCTTTTTAATTGACGCGTAATAATTGTACATATTTATGGGATGCTATGTGATGTTTTGCCACATAGAGACATTATGTAATGTTCAACTCACGGTAAGCATGTCTGTCTCCTCCAACGTAGTTTCCTTATGGTGAGAAAACTGAGCATTTATAGACGGATCTTGACCATCGTGAAAAGGAAGATTTGGAAATGTTAAGTAAACATTGTGACCTTTGCCGGTGAAGGGATGGAACTGGAGACTTTCATGCTAAATGAAATAGTCCCCAAAGGTCAAAGGTTTTCTCTGCTATGTGGACACTAATCCAAAAGAAGGTGGAGGGGGGTTTAAAAAATAATAGAAGAAATATCAGTGGAGTAGACCAAGGGAAATGAAGGGAAGTGAGGAGGGTTGGGGTCGGGAAAGAGAGTGGAATGAATCTGACCTACCTTTCCTATGTGTATATATATGAAAATTTCCCAGCGAATCTCACCATCATGTACATCCACAAGACACTGTTTTTTGTTTTTTTTTAAGTAAGTAAATAGCAGGAAGATCAATAGAGAGAAGGAAACACGGGGAGGGAGGTGGAGAAGGGAAGGGGAAATACCGGGGACCGAATTAGAGCAAATTATATTCTGTGCTTTTGTAATGATGTCAAAATAAATTCTCTTGTCATGTATAACTACAAAGAACCGATAAAAATTAAAAAAAAAAAAAAAGAAATGCTAAGTAACTTGCCTAAGGTTGTACAGATGGCAAACTAAACCAGGATCCAAAAGGCAGATGTATGTCACAGCGTTTGGGCTCCTTTCTCATCTTGAGTGTCATCTCTTTGGTAGGACAGAGTTCTCTGGTTATATAGCCAGAAAAGCAGCATTTCCCCCTGGACCCGTGTTGTTCTGACAGCTAGTATGAAATTCTGCTCTGTAGTGGCTTTGGATTTCCTTAGGTGTCTGTGTCTACAAGTAACAGGGAGGCTGAGGCCATTGTGAAAATCCAGGGTACGGGTGAGCCCCTGGGAGTGGGGGAGCATGGGTCAGCATGGAATGGACCTCAGTGCCTAGGTCTATGTAAGACAGTGGTCACATGTGGAAAAAAAATGCCACCAGAAACGTCTTTTGGGAACATGAAGCCCACCTTCCAATTCTTTGCACACATGCAGTAAGTAACCGCAGGGCTACGGGGGCTGTTGGTGATGGAAATTAGCCTGATCTATTCAAAGAGCCGACAAAAGGCATGAATCACCAGGTATCTGAGAGAACAGACCAAGTCGCCAGCAGATTTTTATTGTTTTTGTTTGGCCCCGAAGGAGGGGGATTCAAAGCATTTGACAGCATTTCAATCGTGGAAGAGCTCGTTTGAAAATTCCATTTCTAGTTCTTCCTCTGGAGACCCTGGGCCAGCTGCCCTTGTCGGTGTCACTCGTCTGGCTCTCCGTTCTTCCTGTGTTTCTGACCCTCTGTTTTAGGGAACAGAGAAAGCTGGGATTTCCAGAGGACCGTGGGCATCTTCCCCAGTAGGATGGATCCCAGGTACCAACTTGCAGGATGGACAACCGGGAGGAATCCTTAGAGCATACGCAATGCAGGGACATGACATGGGTCAGGGGCCACACAAGGCCACGTGGAATGGCATCTTCCCGAGGGGTCGGGTTGATGTTCCCAGAGCTGCAGAATTTCCCCTGATCCAGTTAGGCCAAGATGGCCGGCCACTGGTCTATGTGCAGCTCGGAGGTGGGTGAACGAGTGGACGTGGGTACAGGTGGCATTTCTGGGTGGCCTCTGGGGGGAATGAGGTGCTTGCTGAGGATGTGTTGCAGTGAATGACAGAATTGTGTCTTGACTGTGTGCCTTGAACCCAGGGTGTTCAAGATGGCGGCTCACACTGGAGTGAACGTGCTTAGATTTTATCACGTAGCCCTTTTATCAGCATATTATTTCAGTTTAATTGTCCCTCCTCCAGTCCCTGGGGTTTGACACTGACAGCAGAAGTAAGAGCCATCCGTGTTGGTTTCACATGGTGTCAGGACTCATCTCCTGGCCCTGGTTTGCCTGTCTGACTAGTTGTCTAGCTAGCGGTCGAGTGGGTCAGATTTCAAGTTACCTTTGTGGGTTTCCTCTCTTTTCCAAGCCTCATTTTGGGCTTGTTCCGTGGAGTCATGAAGCCCCAGTTCTCTCGGTAAGTCCATGCTGCAGAATTCTTTTCTAAAAAAAATATTTAAATGAGTTTGAATCCTTTCAGAATATATTAGATGACCCGCTCCCTTGGGTTGGATATTTGCAGGGATGAAAGTAAACTGAACATTTATCAGACATCTTTTCTTTCTCCTTTTAATTGAACGGGAGCCTGGCTGCTGGGAGGATTGGTATTCTGCCTAAGGGTCTCCCTGAGCATCCACAGCCGGGCTCCTGATGGCCAGGCCAGGGCAAAGGTGCCCCAGCATGGAGAATCAGAACCTCCACTTGTGGGTCAACTCCATTGAAGGCCCTCCTGAATCTGTGATGGCCGAGTCCCTTCTTAATTGGCAGCCCATCTGTCTCCTCGGGGGACTCAGAGAGACCTCATACCAGCGTTAGTAACTTTGTATTTTGCAAATGGTTTATGGTTTATGATGAACCAAACATCTGCCTTTCAGACGACCTGTTGGGGTAAGTCTGACCTGGGGCTGGAGTCCATAGTGGGGGACCCCATCCTGTATGTCCACAGGGTAATCCTGATCAACCTTCGCTGGGAGCCCCCAGAGTGTGAATTTGCAAACTGTGCCCCTCTGGGGAGACAGCCCCACTGCCACACAGTTGGGCAACCCAAGAGCTTGTCCTTCTAGAAGAAAGCATGACCTTATCCCTTCAGCCATGCAGAGAGTGTAGCTCCCGCTGGCCCCTGGAGTCCTGAAGTGAATGTTATTCATTCTTTTGTGACAGTTGAGCAAACCTCTCCAGGTGCTGGTTCTTTCCAGAGAAAGAAAGATCTACCTCCTCCGTGTCCAGTCTTCTTTGCGTCCTCCTTGTGACCTAGCCATTTGGCTGTGATGTGAGCGTTGTTGGTCTCATTTTAGAGATGAGAACTTTGGGGGCTCAGAGGATCACTGTGCAGTTTTGAAGGGATCAGACTGGAATGATCAGAGCTCGGGTTTGCCCATCCCAAAGCCCATGATTCTTCAACGACGCCTCCCTGTGCCGTCGTGGGAGAGGGTCTGGTTTTGTATGGACGGTGGTTCTGTGTACCTCTCTGTCCCTCCCCAACCCTGATAATGCCTGAAGTTCAAATCCAGCTCCAACTCCTTGCCTAGCTCCGTGATCAATGCCTAAGAGGTAAAGAGCAAGAGGAACATCCTGTTGAGTTTGGAGAGATTGACAAGTCAATCAACGTCCCTCTCCGTTTCTGTTTCTCCATGAGAAATATCTGAGGGAGAAGGGGAGCCCTGACCTGGGATCTCCCCTCAGGCTGGCCACTAATTTGCTGTGTATAGCCCTGAACACGTCACTCGACTAGGTGACCACCTCATTGGGGTTTGCTTGGGACTTTCTCAGTTTTAGCACTGAATGTCCTTGGAGACCCCTTTGTTCCTGAGTAAATCTCACAGGATTGTGGTCATCCTTCATGTGATCCTAAAACTTCTGCCTGGCTCAGAGCTTCATTTCACATAAAACAGGGAGTCAGCTTTTTTTTTCTTCCTTTCTTTCTTTGTAAAACAATTATACAAGTCATGCATTTGATTGCTGAAAACAGAGATAACCCCAAAGCATGATGCTCAAACTAATTAAGGGAAGAAAAGATGCTCAATGGTGATTTTAAAGAAACAAGAATCAAAACACGCTATCATCTTCACCTTTCAGATTGGAAAGAAAATGAAAATATTGAGAAGGCTTAGTTTCAGCTGGAAAGGATGACGGTGCTGGGGGAGAGGGAACGTAGCCTCTCATTTTCTGTTCTGCGAGTGCAAATTGGGGCAACCTTTTAGGAAGCCCATTGGGTACATTTATTAACATTTGAGTGTGAACATCATTTATTGTAGCAGATCCATTTCTAAGAATGTGTCCTCTAGAAATATTTGTCTGGGTCTATGAAGATGTGTATGAAAGAAGGTTCAATACAGATTTTTTATTTTTATTGTAAGAAAAAAATGGAACTCATCTAGGAATCCACCCACTGGGACGAACGGTGGAACAATTCCATATGGTGGACGTTTGGGTATTTCTCTTTCTGTTCTTCCTGTAGAAAGAGTTCTCAAACTTTAGCATGCATCTGAATCACCTGGAGGGTTTGTTCAAATGGATGCCAGGTCCTCATCTCCAGAGTTCTTGTTTTAGTAAGTCTGGGACGGAGCCCAAGAATTTGCATTTCTAAATACGCTCCCAGATGATGTTTCTGGTCCCAGGACCATATTTTGAAAAAAAAAAAAAAACATTGATATAGAGAAAAAGGAGAAGATCTTTTTAAAATGAGATCTAGTCCAAGTCTGGGAGCAGCACATTAGAGAGAGAGAGAGAGAGACAGAGACAGAGAGAGAGAGAGAGAGAGAGAGAGCGAGAGCGAGCGAGCGCGCACACCTTGGACAGAAGTCCAGGCATGGGGCAGAGGGACCCTCTGATTTACCCTCCACTGGCCTGGACCTCCCACCTTATCACTTAGAGAATGAGCCAAGTAAAAAGGGGCTGGATTACTCAGCAAACTTAAAAAAAAATAGCGATTCTTATAGAGCAAGTCTCAGGTGTGGTCAGAAGGAGGACTTGGCTTGTGAGCTGTCCCTCCCCAGCACAGACACAGGGCGAGGAGGAGGAGGAGGAGGAGGAGGAGGAGGAGGAGGAGGAGGGCGGGCTGGCGGGGACTCCTGCCAGCTGTGTTTGTTGGTGTCTCTGCTCCTCCCTGGGAAGCTGGCATTCTGGTTTCGAGGACAACATCAGATGCTCAGGGACTAAAGGAGCAGGTGTTCCCAGGAACTGAGCCTTGCGAACAAATTAACAGGTGTTGACTGCCGCCGGGCAGAGGTGGGTTGCGTGTGGATGTGGTTTCCTGCCTTCTTCTCCTGTTCGGTCCCAGGCTCGCATCACCACGTTGGTCCCCTGCTCCCGTCAAGCTTCTCTTGAGCCCTTCCTGTTGCATCCTGTGACTTAATTTGGGACTTCTCCCCAGGCGCAGGGTTCTGCCCCTTCTTCCCCAGCCTCGACGGTGAGGTTTGCTCTGTGAGGAGGAAGAGGAGGATGGAGTGAGGGAAAACCCCCTCCTCTTTCCCTCCATCATGTCCACCATTACCACCACCTTTGCTAGAATTTTCTTCCATGTCCCAGGTAAGATCAAGGGAGGGAAAGGAAACACAAATCGCTGTTGCTGTGCGACTCCTCGTCCACCAATCTGAGCTTTGCTCTGTTTCTGGACACACAATCCGCATTTTGTGTCTCACCCTCTGTTCAGGCTCTGTGCACCACCTAGAAAAAGCACACTGGTGTGCACTCACACCAGTGTGCTTTTTCTAGATCTCTCTCTCTCTCTCTCTCTCTCTCTCTCTCTCTCTCTCTCTCTCTCTCTCTCTCTCTCTCCCTTTTTATTTCCAGACTGGGTCTCACTAAGTTGCTTAGAGCTTCACTAAGTTGCTGAGGCTGGCCTCGAACTTATGATTCTCCTGCCTCAGCCTCCCAAGCTACTGGGATCACAGGCGTGCAGCACCACACCTTGCTTATTCTTGAACAACTTTGATTCATTCATTGCAGCTTGCTTCATTCTGGATTTGACTTTCCTGGCTATTGAATTTGCTACTCGTTCTCCCATTCATCTCCTTTCCTCAGATTGGTACCAACTTGGCCGCACTCAGAAATGATTTGAATTCTCCAACCAAGAATCCCTTTCCTAGGCTACCATGGGCAGTTCCTAATGTCAGTTCTCTCTAGTAACCTTTACCTGACCCTTCCTGTTCCAACACCACACCTTCAGACAGAGCAACCTCCAAGGGAAAGACTCGGGATTTCTTCTGTCGGAATCCCTGGCCTGAACCGGAGGAGAGAAATATGAACTTGGAAGTAAACTGGAAGTCAATGACCCCCATGGAGGAAGGTCAGAACTGTAAAACTGCAGACTAAAGCCGAATCAATGTTGAGCTGACTAGAAGGTGTTACAAGGTGCTGGTCATTGAACAGAACTCTGTGAGGATCCTGGTGGGCAGCGCATCTGCTGTCCATGGTGCTAAATTGCCCCTGGGAGAGGAACAGGAGTGGGTCCACAGGAAGGAGAATGGGAACAATTGTGCTACTGTCCCCATCAAGAAGGTGCATACTGTTAAATTAGGCTCTAGTTAAGCTGTAGTTATTTGAGGCTGTCTGATTGGACTTGTGATCCATGACCACGGAGAAAGGAAATATCATTGAATCTTTGGCTAGGCGTTGTGCTTGACACTGAAGCTACATAATTTTTTTTTCTTCTTAGTAGCAGGGATTAAACTCAGGGGTACTGAGCTACATCCCCAGCCCTATTTTGTATTTTTATTTAAGGAGAGACAGGGTCTCACTGAGTTGCTTAGGGCCTCCCTAAGTTGCTGAGGCTGGCTTTGAACTCGTGATCCCGTGATCTCACCCTCCTGAGCCGCTGGGATTCCTGGCTGAGCTACATAATTTATTTTAAGCTTTAGAATAGCTAAAGGTAAGTATTAGTATCTTCATTTTACTGATAACGAAAGAGAGGCCCAAGAAAAGTTGCTCATACTTTGGTCAAACTCCTAGAGCTATAAAGTGGTGACCAGGGCTCAAACCACAGAGGATTCCATCCCCAAAGCCACCACTGGTGACATTAGATCCACATGAATAGAAGGTGTTACAAGTTGAACAGAACTCTGTGACGATCCTGGTGGGCAGCCAGTGCCAATGATTCTTTTTTTAGGCAGTTACTCGAGAACTGTGGACACCTTGGTAGGTTACCAGATTGCACGTTTTTTTTTGCACCAGGACAGTTCAGATTTCAAATCTTGGAGATTCCGAAATGATTTCACCCACTTTCTTTGTCTTCCAACAACACACACCACACTCCCACCAATGAACAATCTTCATGGACTTTTTCTTTTCCTAGGACAGGGATGTGAATGTAAGCAAGACATTCAAATTAAAGTGGACTGTTTCATTTTAATTGACCTTTGAGTCCCCATTCACCATCTCCCTCCCTGCCCGCCCCCTCCTCCGTGGCTTGCTGGGCTCTGAGATTCATCAGCGCCTGAGGCTCAGCAGCTGTAATTGGTTTGTAACTTCCTGGAATGTCAAAGCCAAGATGGAAATTTTACGTATCACTCCACCAATTCCATCCTGGCTTTAATAATAAGTTGGCAGAAGGGAAGGCAGATTTACAGCGGGAGAGAAATGTAATCAAATTTGGAGGTGAAATGCAATAAGTACAAATGCTAGTTTTCATTTGGAAGCTTCTTAGATAAATGTGATTTCACTCGGCTCCCCAGCCGAATCCTTTGTTTCTTCCCTGGGAACAGCGGAGGGCCTGGGCACAGTAATAACCCTGGAAGGGAGAGTCTGTATCCGGGGGTTCCCCACCCTGGCTCCGGCAAGTGACCCTGGCCACTGGGAGGTGCTGCTGGGAGATCATAAAAGGTCAGCTGGCGGGACAAGGTTTAATTGGGAGCCTCTGACTTGCTGAATACCAGAGGGAAAAGCAGTGTATTAAGTCCTTTGAATGCCTTATCTATTTCAGGTTCACAGCAATGGTGTAAAGTAATATTCTTTCCATTTCATAGGGGAATAAAGTTAGGCTTAGGGAGAGGATTTTCAACAATAGCAGAGTGGGATTCTGTTAGTCTCTGTGGCCTTTCTTTTTTATCCTCTCTCGCAGAAATAACAACAGTTAACGTTTCTTATTAGAATAAATAACAGTTAATGTTTCTTGAATATTGGTGTGCTGGGTTCTTTAGGAGAACTGTCACAACATCTCTGTGTGGTTGTCCACACATCCGTAGGATGTTGTCCTATTTTAATATCTGGGTATCAGATGAGAATGCTCTCTCAAGATTGATCTCCTTATAAGAGTCGGAGAGAGCCCCGTGGAAAGATGTTCACCATCATTAGTTATTGGGGAAATGCAAAATAAGCCACACTGAGACACCATTAGACATCCATTGGCAGAGGGAAAAAAAATTGGGGGAGGGTAACCAGGGATTGAACTCAGGGACCCTCAACCCCTAAGCCCCATCCCCAGCCCTATTTTGTATTTTATTTAGAGACAGGGTCTCACTAAGTTTCTTGGTGCCTTGCTGTTGCTGAGGCTGGCTTTGAACTCGCGATCCTCCTGCCTCCACCTCTGAACTGCTGGGATGACAGGCGTGCGCCACCGTGCCTGGCTAAAAAGTTTTTTTTTAAAGTGATAACACCAAATACTGGGAGGATGTCAAGGATTAGGATGGCCCAGTCATTGCTGGTGGCAATGGAGAGTGATTCAGCCACTCTCAAAAATGGACCCCAGTTTCTTATAGAATTAAACACGTGCTTACCGTGCTACCCAGCAGGTGTACTCTTGGGTCTTTGACCCAGAGAAATGACAACTTTTGTTCATACAAAAGCTGGCACAATGAGTGTTCATGGCAGCTTTCTACCTAGCAGCCAATAATTGGAAATAATCCAAATGTCCTTTGACGGTGGGTGGTTATGCAAACTGTGAAGCATCTGCACTCTGAATTCCTGGTCAGCAATAAAAAGGATCAAGCTACAGATCCACGCAACCACTTAGATGGATCTCAAGGGAATTAGACGGAGTGGTAAAAAAAAGCCAATCCCCAAAGGTTACGAGCTACGTGCTTCTATTTAGATAGATTCTTGAAATGACATAATTATAGACATGGAGGGAGACTCCATATGGTGGCTGCAGATAGGAGAACGGAGGAGGAGACTGGCTGTGGCTACCATCGTACGGGTGGTGGTGATGGATCTGGATCATGGTGGTGGCCACATAAATCTATGCATATCAAAGATTTGAATAAAAACCACCCACCCACATACACCCCCCACACACACACACCTCAGTACACTGTAAAACTGGTAAAATCAAATAAAGGTGGTGAATCATATCCATTCCCTGGTTGTATTGAATTGTACCCTATTTATGCAAGATTAAAGGTATTGTCGGGAAAAATGGGGTAAAGCAATGTGTGATCTCTTGTTTTCTTAAAACTTCATGTGAAACTCTAATTAACTCAAAAAGGTGCTTTTGAAGGGTGATGAGGGAAGTGGATAAAGAAAGGGCAAGGCACTTGCCCAAGGTCACATGCTGGGTGATGGGACTTCTAAGTCTTGAGCTCCTCACCTCTGCTCCATGCTGTTGGGACCTTTGCTTCTGGAATTTGCCCTTCCCCTCTCCTCGTGGCTCTAGTGACCTGAGATTGCAAGTGCACGCTCTCACCCACACTCGGGGCGGACCTGTGAATGCTGAGTGCCATGCCCACCTGCCCCACAAGATGGAGGGGGGGGCATCCAGGAGGTCTGTGAGCCAAGCAGGGCCAGAGTCCTTTTAGAGGGAAATATCATGGAGGCCGAGAAAGAGAAAGACTCTTTAGTTCTGAGAGGACCACGGAAACAGAAATCTCCAAGTGCCAGTTCTCCACCAGGGCAAGATGGTGTGTCCGAAGATCAAGAGAAGGGAAATCAGAGCAAGGGATGGGGAAAGAGAGGTCGAAACCTGGTGATTGATAGAAGAGAGGCTCATCTGGGTCCATATCTGTTGTCATCCACCTAATATTCACAACTGAAGCCTCCTCTCCTTGACTTTTTGAAGCAGTAGATTCCCTTTTGGAGTACTTTACTATTATTTCTAAAATTAGCCACTCCCCATCGGTAGACCCGTTTTTCCTTGGGGGTCTACACCTTGGAGACGATTTTCCACCGAAGTTGTCAGCCCACCTCCAAAAGAGTTTAGATCAGGACTCAGGGAATACAGATTCTCACCCGAGTTCTGACACGGGTTGTGGGACATGGGACAAGTCACCTAACCACCAGTGTCCTCATCTGCTGCCTGGGATTTGACATCCCCCTCCCCAGTGAACCACACTAGGGGAGCCTGGTGGTTGGTTTGCATTTCTGATTTAGCTGACCAGATCCTCGGATGACCAAACCTGTCCACTAAGTCCTTTCACAGAAGGGTCAGGGCTGGGTTCTGGGAGATGCTGGGTTCTGGGAGATGCTGGGCAGGCGGAGGGGGAAGAAAGCACAAGGCTTGGTGAGGATTAAGGTGGGAAAGCCTCAAAAGACGCACTTCAAGGGATTTGTGCTTTACCTTGTTCAGGGCCCCCTAAGGTTGATCTTACCAAGGAGGCTCATCTTGAAATTCTCCTCCCTAGTGCACACCCCAATGCTCTGTGTTCCTCCGTGCAGCAGGGACTCTGGGGTCCAGCCTACCCAACAGATGGGACTCAGTCCGACAGCTTGCACTTGACTCCCACCTCAACCACGGCCTGTGAGAGTGGCCAAAGAGTGGATCTCAGAATCTCAGGTTCAGGTCCTAAGCTCTTCAAGTCTCTTCCGCAGCTTCACTGGGTACGGATTGAATGCTCTCTCCGAATGGAGGCACAGGATGGTAAACAACTTTTCCAAGGTCAGGAAACCACGGAGCGGAATAGCCAGAAGTTGAACCCTGGTGTGGGTACGCTTTTATCCACCCTCCATAGCAATCGGGGAAGGTTTCTACGAGGCGATGGTCAAAGGCTGTTTTTATTCTCTGTCTTGATGAAGTATTTGTATGCTCTGACATTTACAAGGTAAACAGAACATGAGCTCATAAGTCAGGAAGCTATTCCCTACCACTCTCTATATTCAGGTGAGACTGACCTCCCCCTGATCTGGGGGTGGCCATAGATTTGGGGGTGGCCACAGATCAGGTCTGTCCAACCAGGATTCATGTGCTCCGGGCCATAGTGATTAATTCAGCGGTGGGCACTTAACACAAGCCAGATCCATGATATATATATATATATATTAGTATTTATGTTTTAGTTGTAGCTGGACACAATACCTTTATTTTATTTATATATTTTCATGTGGTGCTGAGGATTGAACCCAGGTTCTCACCGGTACTAGGCCAGTGCTCTACGGCTGAGCCACAATCCCAGTCCCCAGATCCATGAGATTTGATCTGGGATTTTTTTGATGGCCCCTGGCAGGATGCTATTTGTTGATTGGCCGGGACTGAGTCATGTGCTCAGCTTCCAACCAATGGCTGTGGAGGAAGGGAGAAGATAGGATAATGGACTCTCCAAGGTCACGTCTACTCTAAGTGCATAAAGAGAGGGGGCAGGGGATTGGGTCTCTGAAGAAAAGCTTACCTTAGGTCAAGGGCATGGAGCTAGGAAGGTGCTGTTCCCATGCTCTTGCCTCCATGGAGGCTGGACGGAATTCTCCTCCACCAGCCCAGCCCTGTCCCAAGACAGACCAAGCCAGAATGGAGGAGGTGAACCCAATTTCATGAAATACAGTGGTGGGGGACACCTTCCGGCAGGCTGATTTTCAGGATCCCAGAGTCCCAGGCTACTCTTGTGTGGAGTCTCCCCCACATGATCAAGGTGTCCTGTACCCAGGTCCTGAGCTGTCCCCTCTGGGTCATAGGACGGTGCTTCCATCCTGCCTCCCATCTCAGATTCCTGCTATAGCTATGGCCTGCGCTTCCGGTTTCTCCACGGAGGAAATTACAAAGTGATGATCCATGAATGTGTTTTCTTTGGCTTGCACAGTTTTGTTTTTTTTTTTTTTTTTTAAGTGAAATCCATTGACATCTTTGAAAATCTACACTTCCAGGTTGTCTTAAAAAACTTGGAGGAAACTGTAACAGGCTGAGTAGAGGTGGCCCCAGGTTAGAGGGACATGCATCATTCAGCTCCCCACAGTGAGCCCGGACCACTTCAGTCACAGCTGTTTCCTGCCTGGGCTCGGTGGATACGGGGTTAGGACCCCTGCCCTCAAAGCCTGGGCCTCCTCCCACTGCCGGCCCTCTCCCATGGAGCTGAGGTTGTTCACTGAAATGCCGCCCAGGCTTGCTCTGAGCTGCCATGCGCTCTGCCACACTGTGCCCAGTGGCCTAGGGCAGACCACTAGAGGCTCTGGGACCCGGGTCCTGCAGGGAAGAGACAAGCAGATAACAGATATGAATGTCTCAGAAGCAAAAGTGCTCAGATGTGGGTTGGTGACTTGGATAGCACGCCCCCCTCCCCCCCATTTTTCTTTCTTTCTTTTTTTTTCTTTTTTTGGTAGACTGGGTTTGTTGGGGTTCTGGAAAAGTTTCCAAGATATCACAAACACAACTGGCTGGTGTCGAACCCAAAGGAGTGGACAGTTTTCAAGTGCCCCATTACTTGCCTTCATCTTTTCCTTCAAGGGGATGCGTTTGCCTCGAAATTTAGAAGGCGCAGGAAACCCTTCTCCCTGGCGACTCTAAGCCATCTTCCAGTTTTGAGTCTCCCCAAAGTATTATAAGTAGCCATGTCATGTGACTAGACAGGACCAGGGGGTGGAGGAGGGATGCAATCAGGAGACCAAAGACAAATCCCGGGGATAGGAGGGTCCCCATTTTCTCACTCTGAACTCTTCATCATTTCAGGATTTTTAAGAGCGGCTCATCATTTTGGAAGGCTGTGTGGTTTTCACGAACCGTGTGGTGCTTGGGTCCCTCCGCTAAGGTCTGACCTTGAGGATGGATGGAGACCAGCACTGAATGGATCCTTCATACCTGGGCCGGGGGCCTGGATCTGCGGTCTAGACACCACCCCGGAGTTACTGAGTCCAGGAATCTGCATGGTTACCAAGCCACACCTTCACGCGGTAAACCATATTCACATGAAAGATTGAGATGAACTGATTCAGGCTCTCAATGTTAGAAGAAATTGTTAACAATATATAGGCGGTGGACGTTGAGGTCTTCACTAGATGGCTCTGTTTCCTAGACAAGGCTGCTGTCTGGAAAACTGCAGTGTTGAAGGCTGGGACCTGAGGCTGCAAAAGCATTAAGAGATTAGGGTGTTCCCAGACCTGTCAATAGGAATTCCAAATAAAAACAACAGTCAAGAGTAAAACACACGTCTACACGTTGCAATGGCTTTCTTCTGGAGGTGCAAATTAGGAAATGTTGAATGAATATGTTTATTGAGACAGAAACAGTCTTATTCTAGGGATGCTTGCTGCTGTGTGGGCTCATGCCCCGTGATGATCCTTGTTCAGCCTCCTGAGTCGTCTGGCTCTGGTATCCTTTATTCATTCAATAAACATGCAACAAAGGTTTATGGAGCACAGCAGCTAACAAATAAGCAAACCCTTTGCCTCTGTGGAGCTCACATTCAGGTGATGGGGAGACAGGGAATAAACAGAGAAGATAAGCAACCTGCATGGCATGGGAAGAGAGATAAGGGCTCTGCGGGGAATGGGCATAGAAGTTCCCGGGGCTGAGTGATCAGGGAGGGCTTTCCAGAAGGACAGAAGTTTTTTTTTTTTTTTTGTACCAAGGATTGTGCTCAGGGGCATGCAATCACTAAGCCCCATCCCCAGCCCTATTTTGTATTTTATTTAGAGACAGGGTCTCACTGAGTTGCTTACCACCTTGCTTTTGCTGAGGCTGGCTTTGAACTCAAGATCCTCCTGCTTCAGCCTCCAGAGCTACTGGGATGACAGGTGTGCACCACTGCACCCAGCCCCAAGGTCAGATTTAAGTGCTGAAAGGGGCAAGCAAGAAAGCCACATGGCCCTGGAGGAAGAGGGTCCAGACAGAGGGGACGGGAGTTTGCCTGACTCTGGAGCAGCCACGACGTGGCCTTGCGTTCCCCTCATAACCCAGAGGTAAGCTCTTATCTCATGGTTGACAGCCGAGTTTAACTGGTTCCCCTTATGGTTGGGGGGCCATAGGGGCTGTCACCCAGACTCTGCTCACAGTTGCCACGTTCTCCTGGGAGCTCACGTCAGATCTGTCAAGTGAGCATCAGTTTGCTCCGTGCCTGGACCTGTGCCAGGCATCTGAAGCTCAGAGACTGGTGGGCAAACCAGACCAGGAACTCGAGAACTTGCTACATATGAGAAGCGGAGAAGGGACGTCTCTTTCAGCCTTGGGGCCCGGGGTGACTGGGGACTCCTCACCTCCTTCCCTGACTGCTCCGCAGCCTGGGTCACCGCCCCGGGAGCAGCCTCCTCTATTTCCTTCCGAGATCCTTGGGCACTGGTCTTCACACTCCATTCTCCACGGACGTCGGGACTCCGTTTCTTCCATTTGTCCCTCCGCCTCCAGGGCCTGACAGATAGAAGGTTCTAGATCAATACAGATGAAGACCATTTCCAAACGAGGGATGGTTGAACCACCCCTGCTCTCTGGCAGGTTTTCCTCCAGCCTCACCCCTTCTGCCTGCCCCACGGCCCCCCCCTCAGAACACTCCTGGATGCCCTCTCTGCCCCGGAGAAGCTTGTCCTCGGTCCCACCAGACCCAAGCAGTGTCATGGTCAAGACTATGGACTGGGGCATCCAGACAGGCTTGCTTGGGTCTCTGCCCCTGCCGCTTGCAAACTGGGCAAGTTAATCAAACTCTCTGAGCCCCAGCCTCGGTTTCCCCACCTGAGCGGAGAGTGCCTTCCGTCAGCAGCCACTTGGTTATTCTTCCAAACAACCATTACTCCATCCTTCTCTCTGCAGGGGTCGCTGATACCACCGCCTGCCTTAGAGGAGAGCCCGGGGCCTGGGCTGGAGGCCCCTGGGAACCCCCCAACAGAGACCTAACAAAATGAAAAAGCCCAAACTCAGTGATTGTGCCCCTGGGGACCCCGAGTTGATGATCCGGGGACAGTTAATGAGCTCCCTTCTCTGCTCTCCCCCTTGGCAGGTGGTGGGGCGGCCACCCAGACCCAGCGGCTGCTCCCCGCACCTGCCCCCCCCATTCCAATTCCTTTGCAGTGTCCTAAAAAGCTAACGAGGCTGAAATCACTCCTCCCACGGCCCTGCCACTCCCAGGCTGAAATCACTCCTCCCACGGCCCTGCCACTCCCAGCCGTTATCCAGTGTTCTCTGAGGCCCCTGCCTCCTCCCCGCTGCCCAGCCCTCTCCATCTGCTGGGGGCGCTCCCAGGGCCTGGCAATGGGAAGTGCAGAGATGGTCTCTTCTGTGCCGGGTCTGCCTTGCTCAGGGTGGAGGACAGAGAGAGAGGCTGACCCCGAGGGCCTGCTTTGGTGGAGAATTCCAACAGTGACCCTTCTGGCCCCTGAGCAATCATCCTGGGGTGTCACATTATGAAATCATGAATGTCCCCTGTGAGTGCCCCAGGAGAGGGGGCAGGCCATGGTGGCTCAGACCCTAGTCCTAGGACCAGGAAGCCTGGGATCCAGTCTTGGCCCCACTCTTTAATAACTATGGAATCTCAAATCTCAGTCCAAAATAATATGAGCTGCTTTTCCTCCCTCTTTTTTTTTTTTTTTTTTTCTGGGTGCTGGGGATTGAACCGAAGGACTTCGTGTGCGCTAAGCATGGACTCTACCTCCGAGCCGCGTCCCCAACCCCTCATGGTAGCTTTGGTTTCACGCACAGCCTGCTCTTGGTGGCCGGCCTTTGCTCATAAGCCCACACGCTAATAATAATCCTACTAGCTGATGTTCGTTGAGAACCAAACAATGCTTCTTGATGAATTAATCCAATCTCCACAGGACAGACACGTTAATGGGTAACTTTTGGGGGGTGTTCAGGGTTGTGCCTAATCTAAGGTTGGATACCGAAGCCCAGGACTCCTGGGCATTATTTGCAGGAGTGAGTGGCATGCAGGCAGGGGACTGTGATAAGGACATTTTAAGGATTCGTCTCCAGGATCAGAGCGGAGAGGACACTGTGTCCTCAGGCCAGCCCCATGGACTGAGGGGGGTGTGTGAACGTGAGGAACAACAGTACATTCTTTGGGTTTTTGGTAACGTTGTGTTTCTTTTCTGTATCTTTATATCCGTGCTTTCTGGATTTCTCAGCCTTCAGAATCATGAGCTAAAGAAACCTCTATTCCTTAATAATTACTTGTTCTCGGGTGCCAGGGATTGAACCCACGGGTGTTTCACCCCTGAGCCACATCCTCTGCCCTTCCTGTGTTTTATTGTGAGACAGGGTTTTGCTAAGGTACTTCTAGCCTCTCTAAGTGGCCGAGGCTGGCTTTGAACTCACGATCCTCCTGCCTCAGCCTCCTGAGCCGCTGGGATGACAGGCGGGCGCTTCCTTGCTCAGTCCATCTCTTGAGCTGGAGGGTTGGTATTGGTTTCGGTGCCTCGCACCCCAACCCCTCAGCCCTTGTCAGACCTCACCGCCGCCCTGGTGAGGGGTCCTCATGCACACAAGGTGTCCGCCAAAGGTTCACATGTTAGAAAAGGAATCCCCAAAAGTTACATGTCAATGGCATTTGCCGGAGACTGAGGGAGGTAATTAGGTTGGTTGAGGTCCTGAGACTGGGGACCCCGTGGTGGCATTAGTGGATGGGCTTGCTCTGTCTCACCGTGTGATGCCCTCTGCACATTATGCTGCTGCAGGAAGACCCTCACCAGGTGCTGGCACCAAGCTCTTGAACTTGCCAGCCTTTAGAAGCCTGAGCTCAATAAACCTTTTTTTCCTAATAATGACTTGGTCTCCGGTGTTTTGTTATATAACAAGAGAAAATGGACCAAGGCAGGTCAATAACCCACAACGTATTGACTTTGCCTCCTTCCCTCTTCCTCTCTTTTCTTTTTTCACTCCTGTAAGGTCAGGCTACGGCGACCAAAAGGAGACAGATTCAAAAAGGCCCGTGAACGAGGCTTTATTGAGACTCCACTCCCAGGAGGAACCCTTAGACCAGGAGCGTGAGAAGAGGGTCTGAGAGGAAGCGCTCTGGGGCTGGACTGGACTGGAATTTTTATGGGCTTAGGGCAGGCAGGGAGCCCTTGGGACAGGAAAAGGGGTTTTTAGAGTCCCTTGTCCTACTGGGGTTGGTCAGAGGGAGCTGGCTAAGATGCAGGATTGGCCGGGAGATCCCGCTGATGGACAGCGGCAGAGCTCTTCTCTCTGCGGAGGCTGCCACAGCATACGTGGCTGGTGCGCAGGGGCCTGGGGTCCCCGGGTGGTGTCCAAGCGCCTATGACACATCTCCCATAGACTCCCAGCAAAACCTGAGGTGGTGCCATGGCAGAGACTCCTTATTGCCCTAGGACTCCGAAGGCCGAGTCTCCAGTGGCAGTTACACTTCCCGGCTTCCCTTGCCACTAGAGTGGCCCTCTTGTTGCCAATGGAATGTGGGCGGAAGGGATGGGTCACCACTTAAAGGGAATGGTTTGGTTTTACTTCCTCTGATGCCCTTCTCTGGGGGTTGGCCGTGGACGGGGTGGTGGTGGTGGTGCACGGGCCGTGGGTGAGAGCAGCATCTCAATGCAATGTGGAGCAACAAGGTCAAAGGAGCTGGAACCCCGAGGGACATTGTGGAGCAGAGTTGCCTCCCCGTGTAGTCAATGGGTGTCCCTGCAGGGCACAGGCCAGCTTAGCCGTTCAGAGCGGGGAGGAGGATTGCCATCCACCTCTGGGATGTTACATGAGAGAGAGAGAAATACACTTTTATTCTGCTCAGACTGCAAAGAGCGTGCGGCTGTTTCAGCAACTCATCCTGCGCCCCAACTAACGCAGTCAACAGGGGTCTGAGCAAGCGAGTTACAGGCATAAATGCTGACGCCACCTCATTCGTGCCCCGAGGCTGGTGAGGCCTGGGGACGTTTCCTTTACATAACCACCCTGCCTTGTGCTCAGCACCGCAGAGCCCTGGGAGTTAGCAAAGCTCCTGGGACACTCCTGGGACCCAGGCTCCTCTCAAATGGTCACCTCAGCAGTCCCCGTCTTAGACTGTGTCCCCTGTCCCCCAGTGCTGTCCATTTCGATGTATTTCCTTCCAAGTCCTCTCCCCGCAGACATGGCTGCACATTGGTACCCGGGCTGCTTCCCGGGGAGCGGCCTTCAAAAGGAACATTGACCAGCCTTGGGGGACGTGGGCGCACGCAACAAATGGGCAGCAGTTCTGGAACAAACATGCCTGGCCTGTGCTGTCCGGTTGTTGATCTCCGGGTGGGGGCCATTTTCCACCCCGTGGTCATCCTGTATCTCCTTGTTGTTAAGCAGAGCCAGAAGCTTAGCGCAAAATGGCACCTGCTTATTATCTTGCAGTTCTGTAGATGGGAAATTTGGGGTGGGCATGGCTGGATTCTCTACTTAGGGTCTCCTAAGGCTGAAATCAAGGCATCAGCCGGCTGGACTCTTATCTGAAGGCTTTGGGGGAAGAATTTGCTTCTAAGCTTGTTCTTGTGGGTGGGAGAAATTTAGGTGCTTGTGGGTGTAGGACTGAGGTCCCTCTCACCTCCAGGATGCCGCTCCCCAGCTGGGTCTCTGTCACCTCCAGGATGTCATTCTCCAGTCCTCACACGTGGCCTCTCCATATGCAAAGTCAGTAATGGTGTCCTCCACCTTTTTCATCCTTTGACTCTCTCTGACTTAAGTTTCTGCCACTAACTTGAGGAACATGCTCCGCTTTCAAAGGGTTCATGTGATTCTGTGGGGCCCATAGAATACCCTCCCTCTCACTCGACTCAGAGTCTATTGATAAGCAACGGGAATCACAGCTGCAAAATCCCTTTTTGCCACCCAAGGTGACCCATGGCATGGCATCATATTCAGGGTCCTAGAGATATGAGCAGAAAATCAGCTTAGAATTCTGCCTGCCGTGTCTAACAACCCCTTGTATCTTAGCATACGTAAGCTTCCCCTTCCCTGGGGGGAAATAAAGGTGATCTCTGGATGCCAGGTTAGGGGGAAGACCCTCACAATGTGGAGGACACTGGAGGAAGGGTGAGTAAGCATCAGGAGGACGGATGAGTCTTGGATGAAGGACGGACGCTTTCTACGCGCATCCAGCCGCATTGATTGAGAACCTACGGTTGCAGGGGCCTTGTATCTGGCAGGAGACAGAACAGCTCAGGTGGAGCTGATGGTCTAGTGAGATAGCTGATTAAATAAAGATGGTGAGTGTCCCCCAAAGAGTAATGTGGGGTTCAGTGGGAAGGAACCAGGGAATAGAATGTCGGCTGAGCATGACAAGGCACGGATTGACATAGGGTTGGTAGAACCTATATGAAGATTGGGGACACCGTCTCCCAGGTGACGTTACACCTCAAGTCCCTGCCATCTTGTTTATAGAGAGTACTGAGCCCCCTAAGAATCGGGACTTGTCTTTGAGCCCCGAGGGTCACCAGGAGACTACATGTCTTAGCGTATTGACTAAACCAGGGGGTAACTAACTCAGTGGGAATACCGACTTCACATGAATAAATGAAACTGTCTACATGCGAACAGAAGAACAGGACAGGTGTATTGACAAACGGTGCCTGTCCCTGACCCACGGTGCCAAGGAAGGAGTAACAGGGAGTGGTGGGTTCTCGACTCTGGAGAGGAAAAGTAAATATCGTATTTACCTTAGTATCTACAGTTCTTAGTACAAGGTGGGCCTTCGATAAATATTTGAGCATTGGACAGATGATACATCGGTCATCATTTGGGTTCATGCAAAATAACTCTGTGCTTTTTACAGACATTGTGATTGAAGCCTGGGAGTGCACCAGGGTGGGAGAGCACTTACCAAGCATGTGCAAGGTCCTTGATTCAATCCCCAGCGCTGCAAGAAACCAACCCCTCCCCCAAACCAAATAAGCACTATGATTGAGGACCCATCCCTTGCATTGCTCAGTGTTCCTTAATTGGTGAGGGTGACAGGCTGTTTTAATTTTCCCAGGGCTGAGAGAGTTCTTGGAACCCAGGACTTGGAGTTAAAACTAAGATTGGAAGGGTTTCCCCCCAACCAGAGACTTCCAATGTAAAAATTGGGAAAGTCCCAGGAAAAGAGAGGTGCGTTGATCACCCCACCCTGAATAAAGACCCAGAGGAAAAAAGAAGATTCTCTTGACGTTCAACTAATGGATGGGATGTTGGGAAACTCCCTCTTTGCCTTGACCTCAAAAGAGCTCCAGGGTCAGTTTTATGGATAACGTAGATGGCCGGTCAGTCTAGGATGTCTGTCTGAAATAGTTGTTTCTGCTTTGCTTTTTATTGTTTTAATTCTCTCAAAAAAATTAAAACAAACAGCACAAACTGCACCCGAGATCACACTGAATGACTCTTAACTGAACGTACTCGAGAGATGCCTGTTCTTTTCGTCTTGTTATTTCCCTTCAACTGGCTATTTCCTTCTGTGTATTTATTATTTAGGTGGCCGGCAAGCCGTGGCCTGTGAGCTAAATCGGGCTTGCTGTCTTTTTCGTTCAAATGAATTTTGTTGGAAGCATACTCATTAATTTATACGCTGACTAGGACTGCATCCGTGTTTTGATGACAGAGTTGAGTTGTTATGACAGAGGCTATATGGCCCAAACAGCCTAAAATATTTACTACTTGGGTGTGACGGCTAATCTTGTTTTTTTTTGGGGGGGGGTGTGTACCGGGGAATGATCTCAGGGGCACTTGACTACGGAGCCCCATCCCCAGCCCTATTTTGTATTTTATTTAGAGATAGGGTCTCCCTGAGTGGCTTAGGGCCTCACTTTTGCTGAGGCTGGCTTTGAACCTGCGAACCTCCTGCCTCAGCCTCCCGAGCTGCTGGGATGACAGGCGTGCACCACCGTGCCCGGGTGTGATGGCTAATCTTGTTGTCAGTTTTGAGTGCATTGAGAGACCCTAGAAAATTGGCAAAGCACACGTCTCTGTGTGCTGTGAGGCATTTGCAGAGATGATTGATGGGCACGTGGGTCGGCGAGCTGAACGTGGAAGGAACCATCCAGTAGTCTGGGGGTCCAGGGGAACACACAGCAGCAGCAGGAGGAAGCTCATTCAGGTGTAGCCAGTTCTTGAGCACCTGGGTTTTTGCTGCAGCCATTGACCACAGACATTAGACTCCAGCTGCTTCAGCCTTTGACCGTGGACTCAGGCCTGAGGCTCTCCAAGGAGTTTCCAGGCCTTCAGCCTCAGACCGGGCCTGCGTCACGGGTCTCTCTTCTTCTGAGGCTTCCAGGATCTTGGACTGAGTGGCCACTGGGTTCCCTGACTCTCCAGGTTGCAGATGGCCACTGTGGGACTCGCCAGCCTCTGACTGTGCAAGCCAATCTAGTAAGTCCCTTTTTATAATTATATGTACATTCTGTTGATTCTGTTTCTCGAGAGAACCCTGACTAACACATGGGACCTTTACCACGAAAACGGTCAGCCGAGTGTGGTGGCCCACGCCTATAATCCCAGCGACTCAGGAGGCTGAGGCAGGAGGATCACAAATTCAAAACCAGCCTCAGCAACTTAGCGAGGCTCTAAGCAGCTTAGCAAGGCACGGTCTTAAAATAAAATATAAAAAGGGCTGGAAACTTAAAAGGGCTGGAGATGTGGCTCAGTGGTGACGTCCTCGTGAGTTCAATCCCTCGTACCCCCCCCAAAAAAACCAAAGAACAACCAAACAAAAACCTGTCGATTCCTGGATTATGTCTGAAACCCCTAACCCTTTTAAAGGATTTATATGTCGTTGCACATTTTACACAAACATGTATATTTCCTGTTTCAGAAGTGCATATCTTCTCTATATGCGTATTTTAATTTTACAAAAGTAATATATACACATTAGAGAAATGATAACATCACAGAAATCTGTAATAACAATAACATAGATTCCCCTTTAATAAGTTCCTGTTGGTGGCCTCGTTAACTCGTTAACGACTGTCCGTTTCTCCACTATCCTTCCAACGCATCAACCAATCTATGTATATCATTAAAATAACACTGCACACAAAAAATAAATCTCTATGTGAGCAAATTTTTCCTGGGTAAGCATTCTTAAATTCTGTACCAGCAGCATTTTCCTGACACACTCAGACTTTCTCACTCATTGTTTCCAATATCTTTCCTCATTGATCTGGTTGAATGAAAGCCTTTTCTGTATCCCGCTTCACAACAGCAACATCATTGCAAGTTCTAATTATTTCTGGTACCTCTTATTACCGTAAGTATTCTCTTTGAAAAAAAAAAAATGTCAGTATTAATTGCTGTGACTTTAACTCCAGGGATCAACGAGGATGGCAGATGCCAGGGGACTGTCACCTTGCTTCCAAAACATCGCACTAAGTGTTCAGGACTTTTGGCTTCTGCTGGTTTCTCACTGGCCTCTAAAAGACTAGCAGGACCGGTGTCCTCGTGCTACACACGTCTCATTGCTCACCTCCGGAAGTCTGGGTCTTCTAGGGCCTCTGGCACCATCCCGAATCTCAGAGCCTGGAGCGCTCTGCATCCCTAATTGCACGGATGCCTGTGTCCCCCTCAGTTCTCTTCTCAAACATTCCTTAGGTGCCTCTGGAACTCCCATTCTGCAGCCAGCAAACGTCCTGATACTTTCAATGTCTTTCCCGAACATGGTCTTTATTCTCTTGTCCTAGATTAAACCCAGTGGCCCTGCGCCTCTTGTTCAGCCTTCTCAAATGCGGGGTGTTTTTCTAACCTCATGCACCCCAGAGCTCTCCTGGTCACTTTCAAAGTGTCCCCTTTACTTAAAACATCCCAGAAACCTTCCATGGAAAGCCCTCAGGTCCACCTCAATTCGGACCAGCCGCCCTGCAAGCACTCAATGGCCGCCATATTGGACAGAAGAGCTGTGGCCTCCGCTGCTCCTCAGAGAGATCATCCTTTGTCCCATCAATCATCAGATAATCCCGTGCCCACCTGTGGCTGTGTTCTGCCCACGGTTTCCATCTCATCATCCTGGGTGTTTTCAGTACTCACGGACAGCTCAGCCAAAGTTGACGTCCTCGCTCCTGGTCCTCCCCACCCAGCCACCATCTGTTCCCCCACCACTTCACCACTCTGTCCTACAGCCACACCTTGGACCTCACCGCTGCTGGTGACTATTCAGTCTCTGAGATGTGGATTTCAAGTGTCCCATTTTCTGACTAAATACCTTTACTCCAAGCCACATCCCTGCTTAGTGAGACCTTTAGTTCACCCTCACCCAATGGAAACATATGCAAGCCACATATGCCACTTAAAAGCCACATTAAGCTGGACACGGTGGCACACACCTGTAATCCCAGCAGCTGGGGAGGCTGAGGCAGAAGGTAGGAAAGTGTAAGGTCAGCAACTTAGTGAGGCCCTAAGCAACCTATTTCAAAATAAAAAGGGTTGGGGCTATGATTCAGTGGTCGAGCACTCCGAGTTCAATCCCCAGTACCAAAAAAACAAAACAAAACACACATTAAGAAATATAAAATAAACAATTAAAATTAATTTTAGCAATATATTTAATCCAATAGAACTAAAACATTATTGTCCACGTGCAATCAATATAAAAATTATTAATGAGATATCATACACATTTTTTTTCCTTACTGCCTTTGAAATCCACGCGTACTGTCCACTTGGCACATTTTAATTGAGACCAGCCACTTATCAAGGGCTCCACGGCCACGTGCAGCTAGTGGCTACCATGTTGGATACAGCTGCTGGAGTTCATTGACCTAATTAAATTTTTATCCAACCACTCCAACGTCCTCCCGTTCTTTCTTACCCAGTGCAGATGCCATATCCTACGATGACATGATTCAGAACGTTCCTCCACTCTCTTTTTATTTCTTCACCTGGAAGGAAAGCTCATGACTGGTTGGACCGGACCACCAGTCTGTACCCCTGCAGTTGAATATCACAGGAGGAAATCACCCACCCGGGCTGCTCTGCCTCACCTTATCTTGGTGGCCACAAATTAAAAAAAAAAGACATCTAATGCTCCCCAGAAGGCTGATTCCACTTCCCTGGTTGAATTTCCTTCCTCTCTCTCTGAGACTCCTGTTGAGTCTGTTTTCATCTCTTCTCAGACCTCCCTGGCCTCCTCCTCCTCCTCCTCCGCCCACCTCTCCCTCTCAGCTCCTGCCCTTGCTCCATTATTCATTAACAGACGTCACACATAGAGCATGTCCACATCGCAGCCGTGCCCTCCCCTGGCTGTTCCATTCGGGTCATGGTGTCGTCACCAAGGTGGAAACCCGAGCCCTTTCTCATTCTTTCCTCACTTCTTATCCAAACCGAACCTAAAATCTGCCCGCTCTGGATGGAGCCACCACCGTCTCTGGCCCCGGCCGCAGTGACAGCTGGCTGGTCCTTTTGGTCTCCGCGCTGACACCTTGAAATCCGCTTTCTACCCAGCAGCCGGTACAGTCTCTGAAACACAGATCCTGCCATTCCCTTCCTTAGGACGACTCGTTTCCATGGCTACAAAGGTCCTCCGCGGTCTGACCCTTGCTCACGTCTCAGTGCAATCCTCCTGTATTCCTTTCCCCACGCCCTGCGTTCCAGCCACACCAGCTCCTCTCTTGTTCCTTGGGCACACGAAGCTCTTTCTTTCCTTCTGGCTTTTCAGTTGCTGACCCTCCACCTGGAAAGATCTTCTCCTGGTGGGGCCTGGGCGATGGCTTCCCCTCCTTCTGCATTTTGGAGATCCTCCCTTTACAATCCCACACGAAGCTTCTCCTCCCATTCCTCATCAGTTCTGTTATTCTCCTCCCTGCATTGATTATCTGAAACCACCTGGCTTGTTTCTTGTTTACTTCTTTATCTTCTGTTTATTCACTAGAGGAAAGTTCCACAAGGGGAGGGAGCTTTGTCTTGTTCCCTACTCTTTCCTGTGCCTGGCGGAGTATCTGGCACATAATAGAAATCCAATGAATATTTCATCAAATGAACGGATGGTTGGAGGGAGGAAGGAAGGAGCTGGGAGTTCTCACGTTTCAAGGCTCCTCTCCTTGCTGTGAATTGCACGGGCTCATGGGATTGAACTTAACAGCCTCAGGAAGTTCATTAACTTCAGATTTGGGTCACCGAGGTTGACAAAGTGCTGGTCCCCTTTCCCCCCTCGATAGAGACCATGTCTATAAATACAAGCTGGGTATTTAAGGCTCTTTAAATGGTACTAAAACAGCAAGTCTAAATAGATGGCTGTTCTGACCAGGGTTGGGTCAACAGAATACATATTATTCCAGGGAGGGAGATGGGGTTGAAGCCTCGGGGCTACATCAGATTGAGAGCTCCCGGGGATGTTCATCACGCAGGTTGTACAAATAGGTCACGACCTAGTGGTAGTTCTGGGAACTTATCATCGAGTCCCTTATAAAAATCATGCTGGCTTCTCTCCATGGGGGATGGATGGGAATGGAGACAAGAGTTGGGAGACTTTGGTTTGTAAGTGGCAGAAGCTCAAATTGGTTACAGCCATGAAAGAATGTATTGACTCACGTCATCCAGGAGGCTGGGAGTGTGTAGCTTCAGGTATAGACGGATCCAGCGGCTCCGAATTATCCTTAGCCAGGATGTGGAGTTGAACTACCCCCCATCTCCTTTGAGTATGGACTTACTTCTAAAGAACAGAGTATGAAAGAGGAGGAAAAACCAAAATAGCTTGATAGTTGAGAAATCGGGCAAACACTATGTTGGTCAGGTAATGAAGGTTAATGTCCCCAGCGATGAATCATTTTGATGAATCATTCCCTGTCATCACACAACGGGAGGGACATTTCACTTTTGTAGTGTTGTCTCTGAAGCCCAAAACTCCAGTTCAATCATGAAAGAAAACATCCAGCAAACCCATGAGGAGGGGCATTCCACTTCCTGCCTGATGAGTGCTCCGTAAGACTCTCAGTGCCTTAAAAAACAAGGAAAGACGGAGAAGCTGTGATTGACCAGAGACCGCTATGGAGACGGGATAACTGAACACACACCGTGTTCTCCCAGATTGGATCCTGGCACAGGAAAGGCATCGGAGGAACAGCGAGCGAAACCCCAGGAAAGGGTGGAACTCGGTCAATAGTAATGACCCAACGTCAGTGTCTAAGTTGTGACATGCGCGTAGCATGCTCACACAAGTAGTTGACAGTCGTGGGGACTGGGTAATAGGGTGCAAGGGACTCTCTGAACTATCTTTGCAACTTTTCTGAAATGCTAAAAGTCACTGCCCAATAGACAGGTTGTTTAAAAAGTGGGATTGAGTCTCTTAAAATGTTGTGTATTTATTAGCAAAAAAAAAAAAAAAAAATCTATGACCTTTGAAAGATTTTAAAGTTAGGGTAAAGTATACATAACAAAATTCATCATTTTAACCTTTTTAGGTGTACACTTAAATGGAATTAAGCTCAGTCACACGATTGTACAACTATCACCACCGTCCACACACAGAATTCTTTAACCTTCCAAAATTAAGATTCTATGGCTGTTAAAATATAACTCCCTGTTCTCTCCTAGACCCAGCCCTGGCAACTACCGCTCTATTTCCTATCTCTGTGAGTTTTGTTATGGTTTAAATAGGGGGCGTCCACCAAGGGTCGTGTGTTAATGCTGGAATATTCAGAGGGGGAATGATTGAATGGTGAGAGCTGGCACCTGATCGGCCATGTAACTAGAGACAAGTGAGGCATGGCTGGAGGAGGGGGTCCCTGGAGGTGGGCTCTGGAGGAGTTCCTCTTCCCTGAAACCTGCTCGCCTTTCTCTGTCTGTTCCCTAGCCATCACAGACAGAGCAGCCCTCCGCCACCAGGCCCTTCCACCAAGATGCCCCACCTCACCTCAGAACCACAGCAATGCAGTTGGCCAACCTCGGACTGGACCCCGGCAACCGTGAGCCAAAAAAACCTTCCCTCTTCTGAGTCGTTCTTGTCAGACTCGGTCACAGCAAGGAAAACCCTAACTGCACAGAAATTGGTACCAGAAGTGGGGGCCCTGGCTGTGACTAACCTGACCCTGTGGTTCAGACGCCTTTAGGACGGGTTTGGGGGAGGAGTCTGGAAAAGTTTAGAGATTCTGGCTGAAGCCTTAGAATGTTTTAAATATTCATCCTTTTAATTTCACGTAGCCTAATGCACTCAAGGTTTATCCATGGTGTAGCCGTGTGTCAGAATTCCCTTACTTTGAAAGATTGACTAATATTCTATTGTTTGCATATGTAATATGGTTTATCCATCCGCTCATGGAAGGGTATTTGGGTCGCTTCCTCCTGTTGGCAAAGCAAAATAAATTTTACCTCTAGTTCTGAACTCTGCTTTTCCTGCTGTCAGCGCTTATCATGGGCAGAAGGACTAATCACCCCATTTTTTTCCAAGTTCCAATTTTTGGTCTATCGGCCAGCATAATTTACTCTTAAAGTGTCCCAGTTTGGTTGCTAAATTATGTGCCCACCCAATCTCCCTGTGCAGATCTCAGCAGCTCTGGACTCCCACCCTCCCAGCCAGTTCTGACCTGCAATGGGCCCGGCAGAGTCGGATTGAGTCCGGTGGCTGATCTCAAAGCAATCATGTGAATAAGGTTATATCATGTTTTGGTGGTATCGTAAGCATGCCCACCTTTTGTATCAGGACTGGAGTCAGCTATACCCAAACCACATTGGAGAGAGGGAGGATTTGCTTCTCAGACAAAAATCAGAGGTGGAAAGGACGCCAGGTAGGCAAAGCACAGATGTCAATCAGATGGGGAGAGGAGAGGTCTTTAGGTGATTTACTTTCCAAATCTCCAAACTGGAATGGGGCCAAGGCTGTGCTCCTCATGCCCCGCTCGCTAGTGTGTTAAGAACCCCACGTCCTTGCAGCGGATCTGGTCGTGGGGACAGTTCATAGTGATCGATGGTTGCTGTTATGTTGTTTTCTTAACCACGATAGTTGGGAATTATTGTCCTGTTTGTGAGCTGTCATCTATAGTCGCTTCAGATTTCTTTTACGGTTTGCCCTCGGGCAAAGCGGAAATTTATTTGTGCCGCTGGAGATACACTGTGAATTCTATCTGGTACTTGTCGATGGTCAGAGTCATTGTTACCAAGGACAGATGTCTGTCCCCTATTATAAGACACCCCAGCGCCATGGAGCAGGGCTGGCAGAATTCTCAGGGTGCTGGGTCCTTGGCAAGTCCCATCCACCTGGGCACCTGATTCAAATACCTGCTAAGATCCTAAAATCCAAAGGAGGACAGCCTGTGTTGGAACCTCAGGGTTCCCCCAAAGCTGTGTGACTCTTGGCAAATTACTTAATCTCAGTAGCTTATATGGCACCATTACAAACCCCCTGTGCAGCATTTAGCAAAACCTGCTATGCATTCCTTCTTCTCTCCTTCCCCGTGTACCAACCCCCAGAGCCCAGGAACTGAGATGCGTTTTTTGTTTTTTTTTGCGACTCCAAATAGTACTCAACGCACAGCATGTGCTTCGTCAATGATGCTTGAGTTAATTTAGCAGGAAGAAATTATAGCTCACAATGTCTTTTATATTTGGAAAGTCCTCAGTGCAGAGGGTTAATGAAAATTCTCTCTGGGTTAGAGAAGGAAGGTAGCCAGGCTCCCAGAAATGTAGGCGTGGGAACAGAGCGATTCTCTTGTTAGTGAGAACATTTCAAAGCCTCTTAGCTATTAGGCTGAGTGTCTTTCTGTATTTGAAAAGCAGACTACAAACGAGTACCAAGTGTCACAGGTCTCGTCCGCTGGCACATAACACTCTGATGAGACCGTGGCTCCTTTATTTATTTATTTATTTATTTTTCATCGACATAGAATTGTGCCTACTTATGGGACACGCTGTGATATTTCAAGCTATCTGTACAATATGCCATCATCAGCTGAGGATAGGTGGTCTATCGGTCTTCTCAACCTTTCTCCTTTCTTTGTGTTGGGAATCTTCAAAATCTTCTCCACCAGCAATAATGAAATATGCAATTAATTGTCAATCATAGTGACCCTACGGGGCCACAAATATTCTGACTGCAATCCTGCTCCCCTGAGCCATCCTGTCTCTGTCCCCTGTCTGCCCGTTCCTGCCTCTGGAAGCCACGATTCCACTTCTCTACCTCTACCAGGTCCACTTTTTGGCTTCTCTATGTCGGTGAGACCACACGGTATTTGTTTTTTCCGGGCCTGACCTATTTCACTCAACACAATGCCTTCGGGAGATGGATATTTGCTGGGGAATTCAATTTATTTGACTGGTTTTTTTTCTTTCAAGACACCATCCTTAGAAGATAGAGGCTGGGAGAAGGAACCAGAAGGAAAAGGAATAATTAAGAAAAATAATGGGTTTCGAAATAGCGTGACAACCCTATTTAGTAAAAAAAAAAAAAAAAAAAAAAAATGGGCTGTGTCTTTTCTGCTGGATAAATAATGGAACAGAATGAGACAGGGGATGCCGAACAGAAGGCTCTTGACAAAGACGATCAATTTAGAGTTGAACTATTTCAGATGTCTCCCGGTGCCCCACGCTCCACCCAGCTGCAATGGCTTATGTCTCTCCTCCTGTCTGTCTCTTAGACTCACAGCTGCTGAAGTTTAACCAGCCTTTTCCCAGTTGGATGGAGACGCCAAGGCTGTGGCGGACAGGGTCCCGTTGGTGTGGGAATCGGGGGAACATCGATTTCAATGGAGAAGAAGTGATCTACTGGGCTCTGACAGGAGGGACTGTCTGGATCCTCCTGGATTCCTGAGTTTCCCAAGATGGGTCCGTGGCCAGAAGGAATCGCGAGACCTCACAAGTTTTGTCCGTGTCATGATATGGTCTGTACCTTGGGATCAGGACTGTGGAGGTCCCCAGCACACTCACGGGAGTCGTAGGCATTCGAACAGTATTTTAATAAGGTACCGGCCGATATGTCCTCTTAATTCTGTGTCAAGTGGCAGGGAGTGACCTGCTCATCAAAAGAGGTAGCCTAGCCAATTTCACACACGCTATGGCTTTGTGTGTGTGTGTGTGGGGGGGTGGTGTTCTTTGCATTTCCTATTTTGGGGATCTTGGTGACTTAGGACATTCAGCACAGGCTGAGTACAGTGGACAGTTGGCTAGAAGGTTCCACCGCTTTCTTTGGCGGTCTTGGCCCCACGATCTCACCAGGTCTAGCACTAGGAGAGCAGGCACCTGCCCACCCTGGAGTCCAGCTGATGATAAAGATTGACCATCAGGATGGTGAGGCCAACCCTAGTGACCCAGGGCAGGGCAGTAGGCCTGAGTGTATCCTCTGGGGTGTCTCCGTTGATGTCTTGGGGGTTCTGCAGGAGGGTGGCGCCCCAGTGGGAACAGAGACAGCTCTGACGATGCTGGTGGGTCCCATGGATCTCATCACAGAGACTCTGTCATAGGGTGAACTGTGTCCCCCCGAAAAGATAGGCTGAAGTCTTACTCTCCACCCAGTAGGATCTTTGCAGAGAGCCAGACAGTAAATATTCTAGGCTTTGGGGGTCACATGGTCTCCATCACAATTATCCACCTCTGCTTTTGTAGCGGGAAGGCAGCCTTGGACTGTAGGTGGGCAAGTGGGCGTGGCTGTGTGCCAATAAAACTTTATTTCCAAAGCAAGCCGAGGACAGGGCTTGGGCCCAGGTGCTGTCGTGAAGGAAGCTGGGGTCTCGCCATAGAGTTAGACTCCTGGGGGCAGTTTCTTCCTGATGCACTTCACCGCCCCAGACCTGTTTGTTCCAAGCTTAGGTGGAGAGGTGCAGGGGCCTTGGCAGCGGCCCCCTGTCTGGGGAGTGAAAGATGAACCCTCATCATCGTGTGCAAGATGGAGAGAGCGATGGAGACAGTCCACTAAGGCCCTGGCCACTTTCCTACATGTAGAACTTCTTCCCAAACAGAAATGGATCGAGCCGCACAGCTTGATTCATATTGCCTCATCAGAGCATCTCACTGCTCCGCTCCAAATCCTCCCCTGGCTCTGTCTCACCCAGAGTAAAGCCAACGTCCCTGAGATTGGCTTGCAAGGCCCTGGGTACCTCTTGGACCACATCTTCCTCTCCTCTTCCCTCGGTTCCTCCCACCACATTGGCCCCCCCTTGTTGTTCTTTGAACACACTGAAAATACTCTCACCCCAGGACATTTGCACTGACTGTTCCCTTTGCCCTAGATCCTTTCCCCCCAGTTATCTGCACAACTGGCTAGCTCATTACCTCTGTCGGGTCCTCTTGTCTTTGGAGTTTTCTCCGACCACCTTATTGGAAATGGCAACCTTCCTTTTCTCCGCCTCCTCAGACCCCTTCTTTCTTTTTTTTCTGTTGTATCACTCCCAGACACCACCATCTCACAGTCTATGCATCTTAATGACTTATGTGCTCATTGTCCGTTACCCTCCATTAAAACACAGACTTTTCAGAGGGCAGAAATGCTGTTTTGCTCAAAGCTACCTCTTTAGCACCTAAAATAGAACCTGGTGCAAAGTGTCTATTTAATACTGTACAATTTTTTTTTTGCAACTTTCTGGTTGATATAAATTAATCACAGAGCTTTTATGAATTCCATTATGTGGTTATATCCTCATTTATTAACCCGACTTCCTTCTGATGGACAGCATCTCCTGGTTCTATTGTTTGGGTATTAAAAATAGTGCTGCAAAAGCTAGACTGTGAAAAACTTTACAAATGACCTGGTTTTTTTTTTTTTTTTTCTTTTTCAGCAAGGAAATTGCCAGGAAAGAGACAGACATGGGTGAGGGTGGGGGAGAAGAAACTTGAGAGACATATCAATAAATAGCAATGTGTGAACCTTCATCCAAGTAAACAAAGTCTCAACAATCGTATTTTTTTTGGACATTTATTTATTTATTTATTCTGATTTGTTATATATGACAGCAGAATGCCATTGGAAGTTTCAACACAGGTTCTTTAGCAATGCTAGGAAAATATCGTGAGTTAAGTTGGGGTGTGATCGTGACTCTGGCGGGGGGGTTATGTGAAATAAAAGAATAACATTTTCGCCTTTGGAGATACAGGCTGAGCACTGTTTGTGTGAAAGTCCAAAATCTGAAATCTTTCTGAACCCCCCCAAAGTTATAGATTTTGGAGCATTTCAGATTTGGGATCCTTCAGTGGTATATAGACCATGAAAATATTCCAAAATCTGAAAAAAAAACCACCCTGAAATCTGAAATTCTTCTCCTCCTAAGAGTTTTGGATAAGGGATACTCAGCCTACATTTAATGAAATATTTGCAGGTCAAATGATGTGATGTCTGGGGCCCGGTCGCAAATAACATAGAGATAGGCAGATGAGAAAAATGCAGTTTTCTAGAAATAAGACTGGCCATGTTTGAATAATTGATGCAGTTGGGAGGTAGCTTTTGGGGGTCTCTTGTATTATTACTATTATTATTATTGGCACTAGGGATTGAACCCAGAGGCACCTAACTACTAAGCCACTTCCTCAGCCTTTTTTCCTTTTTTATTTTGAGACAGGGTCTTGCTAAGTTGCCGAAGCTGGCTTTGAACTTGTGATCCTTCCACCTCAGCCTCCTGAGCCACTGGGATTACAGGTGAGCGCCACCGCGCCCGGCCCATTTTTGACACCTTTCATAACAAGAAAATCTAAAAATACGTAGTGATTAATAATCTAACGTGTGGGGTATGACTCATGGGTGAGGCTTTACATGAAATAGAACTGAACATACATCGGATGGAGTGCCTGCTGGGTATGTGAGGTCTTCGAAGCCATCCCCTCTACTATATAACACCTAACATTTTCTGTAGTGACGAGGGACTCTCCTGCCGGGCAGTGAATATCTTGCATAAACTCCCTAATCTTTCCCTTGATCTTGATGGGGCTGATCCAGCCCTGTTGAATGTGGTATTTGGCCAAAATCCATTTCCAGTTTAATGTACTAATTTTTTTTTATTAAACGCAATGTTATTGAAATATAATTTACATATCATATATAAATTCACCCGTTTTAAGAAATAAATCCATGATTTTTGGTACCTTCACAGAATCATGCGTTTATCACCGTAATCTAGTTTCCAGAATTTCCATCATGAGCCCTTGCACTTCATCTTCTTTCTCACCCCCAGACCTGGGTCCCCACCAACCTACCTTCTGTCACTACATATTGGCCTTCTCCAGATACATCCTTTTTTATTTGGGGTTTTTACCTGGAATTTTTCGACATTCTCCTTCCTACTCAATAAAAATGGTATTTCTTACTCAGAGATGCTTCTTGGTCTGTTATTACTGAACCAGTTTTTTTTTTTCCTTTTTTAAATCAAATCTTACTGATTTTGCTCATAAATTTAAAAGATCCAATTCCCTACATTTGGGTAATTATCGTGTCACAGTAATGTCTGTGACCCTGAAGTTACATAGAAATTAATGATATGCTAATAGGACAGTAATGATCCAGGCTCAGAAAATGTCCTGCAGGTTAATGAATGGCTTAGCGAGCAGACAGTCAAATCCGAACCTAGAGGTCAGCAGACCCAATAAGTATGTTTCTCCATCAATGTCCCCAGGAGCAGGGCTGTAAGATGAGGTCTGAGAGCTCTCTGGTGTTTTTGCCACCCCATGGCTCAAATTTGCATTATTTCCACGCCATAGATCTTTGACCCAGGTCCTACAGGGCATCCATATAATGATATTGCTGAGGTTTAGTTCTTTACTTTGTAATTTATCACATCCTCCAAGTTCATTATAAAGTGTACACTGGGGGTTCTTATATTTCGTGAGCTAGATTTCTCTTAGGATCCAGAATATGAATGAAGGACCTCCTATCCAAGTTATTGGATAGTCTCTATCTATTGAATAATTTCCTATATAAATCCTGAGCCACGAGGCGATACATTTGTTCACTCATTCATTTAATAAGTACAAACCATGTGTGGAAGTTCACAGTGTATCGGTGAAGACAGACATAGAAATAATAGCAAAAACTAGAATATTCTGTGCAAGATATAATGTTGATATAGAGGGAGTCAGGATACATTGCACAGATCTTATGTTGGATTTGGGTCTCGAGGGGTAAGAGTTTGCATATGGCAAAAGAGCCAGGAACATTTTAGGAGAGAGAAAAAATTTTAAAAAATGAGGCATAAAATGAGATTTGAGAGCCTAATTATTTCCCTGAGTTCCTTTGAGTATGATTTTTTCCCCCTTTCTCAACTCTGAGGTAAAATGCCTTTGCTTCTCTATAGCTATTAGTATTCAATAAGCTATAAATTTACTTTTGTATGTTGCTTTGGATACACCTCATATTTTTGACATGAAGTGGGTTTTTTTTGTTGTTGCTTTCAAGATTAAAATCTGTTGGTAGAAATCTAGGTTTAAAATAGATTTCTGAATTTTTCAGCATGGCAATCTTTGTGAGCTAACTTTTACCTATTTCTCCAATTTTACATCTGGCTTTACCCTCAACACTCATGTAATAGCAATATTCAAGTTCCTGAATGATCCTTCTCTTGATCATTTTAATGAGTTTGTCTATGTTATTGTTTTCTGGATTTGTGGACCTTTAGTCATGCTTCCCAAACACTTTTGACTTTGAGAACACTGCCTCCCTAGGAGTTTTCCAGGTTGATTTAGCAGCAAAATACATAGAGATACTTAAAAAAAAGGTTTAACTTGCTCTAGAAAGTAATTTAATATCGAGTAAGTAAATTTGGGGAATGACTCCCAAAGACAATCAATTTTAGTTTTATAAGGCTGATATTGAGCTATTTTTATTATTGCACGTAAGCAACAGAGTAACTTGTCTCAGGAGGTTCATGATAGTAAATCTTGAAACTACATCCTCAACATATGAGCATATATTTTTCTTCCTACTTTTCACAAGGCAGACTATCCTGACTCCATTTGTGGTTCTTACAGTGAAATGAAGAGACAGATGGGATTAGGTGTGTTCAGGATGGGATGGCCATAGATAAGATACAGACCTCTTAGGTGACTTGACATCAGGAAACGTGTCTCAAGTTTCTCCGTCTTAGACTGTGTTATCCAAATACTCAGAGACAAATGAAAAAATAAGTGAGTAAAATTTGCCAGTAGTCTTACATTTTTCTTGGCAGACATTGTCCTAAGAAGGCAAAGGAAACTTGGTGGCTAATACAAAATAATATACTTAGTACTCACTTGAGGCCTCAAACTGATTTATTCAGAATGCAATCAGTTGAGTATAAAGCTGGAATATGAACTTCAAGTGTTATCTGGAAAATGAACAGCTCTATAACTTGGGCGGCTGATCAAGTTGCAGCTGAGTTCATCTAGAGGGAAGAGTATCTCAAGGGCAAAAACAAGGAACTGTGGAAATCTGTCAGAAAAGGTTTTCTAAGCCGGGTGCGGTGGTGCACACCTGTCATCCCAGTGGCTCAGGAGGCTGAGGCAGGAGGATCGCGAGTTCAAAGCCAGCCTCAGCAACAGCGAGGTGCTAAGCAACTCAGGGAGACCCTGTCCCTAAATAAAATACAAAATAGGGCTGGGGGTGTGGCTCAGTGGTCAATCCCCAGTACCAAAAAAAAAAAAAAAAAGAAAGAAAGAAAAAGGGTTTTCTATAGTTCTTGGCATGTATCAGGGGGTGTTTCTGTATATTTTAGCATCTTCAGTCCATCTTTGCTTTAGGATTCCTTTCAGATGCCTTCTGCTGTTTTAATTCTGACCAGATTTCCGCAAGCGGACATAGGCCACTATGTCCACAAGCCTGATTGTATGCACATTTCTTGGCAGATTTTTTTTTTCCTTGCTTCTGGGATTCACTTACCTTTTTTTTCTTTAATTTACTTCTTTTATTTAATTACTTAGTGAAGACAGCATTTTACTTTTCATAAATGTCCTTATTCTGTTCTTGTGAGAGAGGGCTGGTTTAGCTAGGCATGCACTTCTCCACGGAGTCCTTTTCTTTCGGACCCTTGAAGCTTTCCTTACTATCATTTCCAAGTTTTCACGGTTGCTATGGAGAAGTCCCCTGCTGCTCAAATTTCCATTCCTTTGTCTTTCATTTCAGTCTGCTTTTAAGATCTTGTTCCTTGACAGGGGAGAAGAGTTGGAACACCCTTCAGTTTTGCTGTGGTTTGTCTGGGTGCTGAGTTTTTAGTTTTGTTTTCTTGAATGATTTGGATTTGCCTATTTTTCTGAGAGTGCATGTTCATTTCTTCATCCGTTTTGGAAAATGCTCAGTTCTTGTCTCTTCACTAATCGCTTCCTTCTTGCTGATGACTTTCTTGGAAACAGGATTACAGAGATGCTCTAGAAGCGATGTTTCTAGAGCCCTTACAATTTCGTCTTCCCTTATCTCTCTGTACAATCCTCTGGGTCGTTCATTCAGGTCTATTTTTTTCTGGTGCTGTGGATTGAACCCAAAGCCTCTTACGTGCTAATCATCCCCTCTGCTCTGTCACACCCCTGATCTGCTTCCTTATTTTGGCATCTCAAGATTTCTGTTATTTGGATACTGGCTCATCCATTCAAGTTACATTTTTCATTACCAAAATTATGCTTGTGATTTTTCGCTTTTGCCCTTTCTCTCATGCCTTGTGCTCTTTTTGAAAAATGTTTCAGTCTTTCTCCTTCTTAAAAAAAAAAAAATGTAGTTCCTATTTTGAATCGGATAATTCTACATCGTGACGTTCTGAGGAACCTAGTTATTCTGTTTATGTGTCTCCTAGATTCCATTCATGGTGATTTACTTCTTCGTGTGATTTTTAGTTTTGACTAGTGAGCAGATGTTTTAATAGGGCATTATCTGTGGGATTCCTGGGAGGCCTGGGGTGGAGGTGGCTACCTCCGGAGGGAATTTGTATTATCTTCCTCTGGGTACTCTCGAGCATCACCAACTTGGAATCACTCTACTAATTTTTTTTTTTTTTCACACTGTGGAGGCGAAACCGGTCTTGAAAATCAGGATTGGATTCTCATTCCCCCAGTGTTGAAGATTAAACACCCAAGAAATGGAGAGGCGAGAGCAAAAAGTAAATTTTATTTAAGAAACAGAAGAGAGAGAGAGAGAGAGAGAGAGAGAGAGAGAGAGAGAGAGAGAGAGAGAGAGAGCCCTCTGGAGAGCAAGGGGGTCCATAGCTGGTACCCAAGAGAGTAGGGGTGTCTGGCCCCTTTACAGATTTCAAATTTTCTTTCTTCCCATGTCCCTGCCTCTTATCTTTTCTACAGGACCAAGAGTGACCAAAAGGGCCGGAAGAGAGCCGTCCAGAGGGTGTTGGCTTGTGTTGGAAAATATGATCCTTCTCCTCCCCCAAAGGTTGTTAGCAACTGGGTGATGGGTAGTGCTATCTACCTATTTCCATTTCTTTGATAATTAGCTGCCTGTCCTTTGTCCTGGTCTCCTAGGGAGTCACATTTAAATCCCAAGTTTACATGAGAATAATTCTGCAGTTAGGAGTCAGTCCAATAGTCTTCTTTAACTGTTGCCTCTGGCAATGGGTGAATTATTTTCTAGCCAAAGAGAGTAGTCCTTTGAGAGTCCTGGCTTTATATGGTATTTTCCTTGTATGGGCGGGCTTAGAACTTGGTCGTTTGTCTCCATCTGACTGTTAAAATCTGCAAACTGTGAAGACTTCTTGGTCACTGAGATTCGCAAACATCCCTGAGGTGGTGAGAGCCCTATGCCAACTTACCACTCTGTTTTTTTTTTTTTTTTTTGGTTTTTTTTTGAGCTTCTACTTCATGTTTTGGCATTGGAAGATTTCTGTTATTTGGATACTGGCTCATCTATTCATTTAAAAGCATCTCTACATGTTTTACGTCAGAGGTTTTCCCGGGATATCCAGCCTACTAGAATATTAGAAATGTAAGTCCTATTTTTAAAAAAAATTTTTTCCTTACTAATCATATATCATGAACATATTTGGTACCAATAAATATTCATTTAAAACATGATTCTTATGAATGAAAATATTTGCCTGTTTGTATAGTTCTTTGTACATTTCTATAAGAGGTTTTCCATTTCATTGGTATTTCAATAGACAAATTTAGATATATGGATCGATTTCTCCATTTTGAAAAGTGAGCAGTTTGGGGGTGTGTCCAGCGAGCCATCATATCCTTTTTCCTGCTGCATCCTGATGACAACTTAAACAAGCCCTTAAACTGTTGTCCCAGGTGTGAGTCTTCTGATTCTTCTTTGTGCAGATGTCCCCTCCCCCTCCTTGGCTAAATGTCCCAGACATTATTATCCCTGTGCACGCTTACCAAGGCTATTTATAAAAGCAAGAGAAATAGACAGAATGTGTGTGTGTGTGTGTGTGTGTGTGTGTGTGTGTGTGGCAGAGACACAAGCAGAGCAGACAGACTGAAGACCCTCAGAGGTGTGCGTACTTACCTGTCACTCGGGAATCTCACAGAGAGGAGAAACCACGGCTTCATCTGATTTCGGTTTCCCCATCGTGAGCTCCGCTCACCAGGGCTGTGGCTAAGCCTGGCTCTGCATGGCTTGGGGCTGGCCTGGGCTGCTATTGATTTCAGGGTTGCTAATGACCGTATGGAATAGAAGAAGCTTTTGTGGCCAGACTGCACCCAGACGCAGAGTCGCATGACTAACTGTTCCTGAAACGCCGCCTGCTGAGGTAGTCAAAGTGGGTTTGATATTTTTGTGAACTTTTTGGCTCCAGTCTCTTTGAGGCCGGTCAGATACGGCTGGGAGGGCAGTCTGGGCAGGACTGGGTGCCCCCTGGGAGGCGAGATGCTGAACAAGGAAAGGGTTTCCTCCGGGGGCAGTGGAGGAGGGAAGCGACCTTGGATGAGTCTTTCGGTACACCCACATAAGGCACAATCTCCTCCTAAGGTCACGCAGACAGCAGTTGCTTTAGGAATATACCCCCCCGCCCCACCCCGCCCCGGGTGGCAGACTTCCTCCCAGGACTCCTGGGAACACATACTAAATGGGACAGGCCTGGTCCCAAGCGTCCTCTTCATTCAAGGACATACACAGAGTGCTCAGGAAAAGGACCACCCACCAAGCTCTAAGTCAGCAGACGTCACAGAAACTGAAATTTCCTCAGTGTCCAAATTCTGGTCTTTAGGATGTCTCTCACTTTGGCTGGGATGACTGAGAAAGAAGGGAGGCTTCACTTCTGTTTCCCTACAGGCATCGGATGACTTCTCACCTCGTTAGGGCTTCAGCTGTGTGTAAAACAGAAAGAAAAGGAATACGTAAGTATAGTTCAGAGCACCCCTGGAATATCATCCAGTGGCCATGACCACGAATTGTTCTAAAATGGACCACTTGCCACTCTGTAGGTTGAACAAGAGGAAATGGGGAATATGTCCCTGTAACTTCATCCATCTGTCCATCCATCCATCCTCCCACCCATCCATCCATCCATCCATCCTCCCACCCATCCATCCATCCATCCATCCTCCCACCCATCCATCCATCCACCCACCCACCCACCCATCCATCCAGCCAGCCATCCACCCACCCCTCACCCACTCACCCATCCATCCATCCATCCTTGTATCCATCCATCCATCCACTCACCCAGTCACCCATCCACCCACCCACCCATCCTTCCATCCATCTATCCACCCATCCACCCACCCATCCATCCATCTATCCATCCATCTATCCATCCATCCATCCATCCATCCATCCATCCATCCATCCATCCATCCATCTATCCACCCATCCACCCACCCATCCACCCACCCATCCATCCATCTATCCATCCATCTATCCATCCATCCATCCATCCATCCATCCATCCATCCATCCATCCATCCATGTATCTACCCATCCATCCACTCATCCATCCATCCATCCATCCATGTATTCATCCATCCATCCACCCACCCACCCTCCCATTCATCCATCCATCCACCCACCCACCCACCCATCCATCCATCTATCCATCCATCTATCCATCCACTCATCCATCCATCCATCCATCCATCCACCCACCCACCCTCCCATTCATCCATCCATCCACCCACCCACCCACCCATCCATCCATCCATCCATCCATCCATCCATCCATCCATCCATCCACTCACCCAGCCACCCACTATCCATTGGCTTATCCATCCACTCACTGAGTGACCCTGCAGCATCAGGCACTGTTTTGGGTACTGCAACACAGAATCAAAGAGATAACAAGAGAGCTCCCAGCCTGTCAGGTGAGATGGATAGAGAATAAATGATTAGGCGATTCATCGAATTGGTGGTAAGGGCCGCACGATGAGCGTTGCCTATTAAGACTGACGGCCACTCATTTTCTGATTCGTACCCCTCTGGTCCACGTCACCAGCAGCTCTTGCTTTCTGAATGGACTCATGTTTCTGCCCCTCCTTGTTCTTTCTCCTTCAGTCTGTTCTCCATACAGCACCCAGAGGGACCCTGTTAGGAACCCATCCATCTCCTCCCTCTTCCACTCACCACCCCTCCAAGTGGCTCCCTTTGCAGAGGGACCCTCCTGTTCTAGCCCATCCCATGACTCTGGGACCTCATCTCCTGGTGTTCACTCCTGACTCACCTGCCCCGGCCACCCAGCCTCCCCGTTGCTCCTGGACCATGTCAAACCCCACCACAACTCTGAGCCTTTGCTCTTCCTTCCAGTTGGAATGCTTTTCTTCCAAATATCCACATGGTCAGATCCCTCACCACCTTGGTCGGTGTCCAAATGGTGCCTTCTTGTTTTCCAGATTTATTCTTCCCTCAGCTCTTACCGCCAACACCACGCATCTTAATTACTTACAGTATTTATGGTCCCTCTCTCTGCTTTGGAGTTAAGGTCCAAGAGAGCATGTCTGTGTGTGTTGTTCTCAGCTGATCTCCAGCAACTAGAACGCGGCCAGGCTGCTCACAGGCTCTCTCTTTCTCTCTCCAAGAACCTGACATGCTTGCACCGTGATCTTGGATTTCCAGCGATTTTCCAAAACTGTAAGAGGTAAATTTCTGTTGTTTAAGCCACCCAGTCAGGGGGGTCGTGTTAAAGCTGCCTGAACTGAGAGAGACAGCCATGCACCAAACCCGGGTGCCACGCATTTCAGCCCAGAGTCTAGCTGGCCATGGCCAAGAGGAGGATCCCCAAACAAGTTGAAAAACCAGGGCTGTCATAAGGAATGGAATGCAGTGGCAGAGTGGCCCAGGGATAGACCTGGGGGTGACTCCTAAGCTCATTGTGGGGCCAGCTGCTGTTTCTGAATCTACTCTCCACTGCAAAATCAGACTTTTCTATTTACCATCCTCTGGGGCCATTCCCCCCCCCCCCTCATGCCCTAGAGAGCTTGGAGTTACACTCTCAAGCCACTAGGTGGTGACTCTACTTTGAAAAGTCAAAACCCAGAGGTGACCACTGACCAGGAGCTGGGCACTCCATAGGAAAGCACGTTGCACACGCTATCTCATTTAAACTTCATGACAACTTTAAGGAGTCAATGCTATTATTGTCTGTAATTTACCGACCAAAAAGCCTTCGACTTATCAAACTTTAAGGGTTTTGCCTAATGTCACTTACCCGATAGGTGGCTCTCTTAACACATTGTACGTTTGGGATGGGAGGAAAGTAAACAATGACCCTTTTGCAGTTGTGTTGTAGGGACAGATGAGGCAGGGCACCGAAGACAGCAGGAGACAGTTTTATTTGGCTGCAGCCAGGTTCAGAGGGCACAGCTTTTGCTGTCATCAATCAATTCCCTGAACCCTGAGTCCAGGGAGTTTCAGAGTTTTATCCCCAGCATGTAAGGGGAGGGGCTCAGAAGTTCACAGTCTGCAGAAGTTCACATAAAATCAGCTTTTTCTTTCACTGTTCTGGGCAAGTTAACTCTTCAAGGACAGCACCTGAGAAGGGGAGAGCTTCTTCTCCCCTTTCTTTCCTCCCCCTGCCAGCTGTTACCATGGAGCCCATTTGTAAGGTATCTTAAAAATGTAGACACCTCTGGGAAGCCCAGCTCAAGGCCAGAGGCCTTGTCTGCACATTTCTACAAACTACTATACTGGAAACTAGTAAGGGGGTGTCCAGCACCTGGAGTGCTGGTATCTTCTCGGCCAGTGGCCAAGTAAACAGGGCGACATGAAAATAGGAAGTTTATCTACATTGGACTCTTTTGCTGACCGTCTCCAAATCAGCCCTGGTGAAGATTTCTGAAGAAGCCCAATTAAGACTCTTCTGTGGGGAAAGGGGGTGTCACTTCAGCTGGACAGGGGCGGTGCTCCAGGAAGTCATGTATATTGAAAAAAAATCACTAATGGTATTCCGTGCTCACTGGTGCCGAAGTCTGGCTTGGCACAAATCAGGAGCCACTTGTCAAAAAGAAACTAACTTTATTTTTAGAACTACAAACGCCAAACAAAACAGCTCCAGGGAAAAACCCTCAGAGCCCAACTGCCACCACCGGCTTCCACAAGCCTCTCTCCCCCACACCAGCCTCCCAACCTCCCACAATCCTCCTCCTCTTGAGGCCGATTGGCTGGGTTGCGTGGGCAGAGCCAAAGAAGTCACCCAATGAGCAGCTCCGTGGAGGAGCCAATCAGCTAGATGTTGCTGGGGCAGCTGTGAGCCAATCATCAGCTGGCAGTCTGAAGGGCAGGGAAACAGCCCAATGAACATCACCGCAGAGGAGCCAATCAGCTAGATGTTGCTGGGGCAGTCTGAAGCTTGCTGGCAGCTGGAAGTTTGCTGGGGCCCCTTTGGCTGTGGCTCTCAACATCTCCCCCTCTCTGTTTAAACAACAAGCATGTGGCTTATGGACCGTGCCTGCCTTAGGTTGTCCAATACATATGGTCCTTACCCGTCTTCGGATGAGCTGACCTCAGGGCGTCAGCCTCCTGTCTTAGGTTGGTACCATTGTAATTGGATCTTACCCGTCATTGACTACCGGTCCAGTACAGCCACACCTGTGGAGAGGTCTCAGCGGGGGGGGGGGGGTGAGGTTCTTTGCCTCACCTCTGTTGACCCCCAAATTTTAGCTGAATGATCTGTCTCGGTTTTGTTTGGCGTCATCTTGTTGGGTTGTATTATAGTAGAAATACGGGATCAGCAATTAGTAAAAAACAAACCGAAAGAGTGTTAAGTAAATTGTTAGAGGAAGGAAGCTTCCCAGTAAAATCAAGAGCAGTCAGGGCATACGTTGATGTAATACAAGAATATAGCCCATGGCTTTTTAAGGAGGAGCTGTTAGATATATCACAATGGAACCATCATGGTGAAGATTTAAAAAGAATAGAAAAGAACAACCCAGGGACTCTGCCAGTTGGCACATTGTCATTGTGGACGTTGGTATCTAGTTTGCTTAGTCCAAAGCCTTCAGTTCAGACAGAGGTAGAGGAAGAAGAAAACATATTGATTCAAGTAGAAGAGGAAGTCTCTCAAGTTAGTCAGAAAGAGGAAAAGATTCAAGTGAAAGAGAAGGTCTTTCGAGATAGTGAGACAGAGGAAGAAAGTTTAGAGCAGAAAAATCTATCAGGGGAAAATTTAAAACAGGAGACTGCTAATAAGACCCTTTTATTAGAGAGCGTAAGTGTCCAACCAACAGCACCGCCTCTACAGGAGACTGCTACTAATAGCATTCTATCACCAGAGGGCGTAAGTGTTCAACCAACAGCGCCACCTCTACTAGAGACTGCTACTAACAGCACTCTATCACCAGAGGGCATAAGTGTCCAATCAACAGCACCACCTCCATATGCTAAGAGACTCCCAACCCCCGCAGTTGATAGTTGGGATCCTGAGACAGGATCTCAAGTATGCCCTGTATTTGAGGTAGGAGGGCAGCGAACTTACCAGGGTTTAAATTTCAAATCAGTGAAGGAGCTAAAAGAGGCTGTAGCAACCTATGGTCCTCAAGCACCCTTCACTGTAAGCTTGGTCGAATCCATTACCAACTTAAGCATGACGCCAGCAGATTGGGCTAGTTTGTGTAAAGCTGTGCTAAATGGAGGACAATACCTGTTATGGAAGGTTGCCAATGAGGAATTTTGCAAGGAGACGGCTAGTCGAAATGCAGCAGCTGGTTATCCTCAGAGAAATCTAGATATGTTCTTAGGAAAGGGACCTTATGAGGATCGGCAGCAACAACTTGCATATGATCCTGGTGTATATTTACAAATTGCTGTAGATGCAGTTAGGGCATGGAAGTCTTTACAAGAACCTGGAGGTTTACAAGGTCAATTATCTAAGATAATACAAGGAGCTAATGAACCTTACGCTGAATTTGTAGATAGGCTTATTCAAACAGCTACCAGACTTTTTGGGAATACAGAACAAGCAATGCCATTTATAAAACAACTGGCTTATGACCAAGCGAATCGTTGGTGTAGAGATATCATTAGACCATGGAAACAGGAAGATTTAAACACATATATTAAATTATGTAGAGACATTAATGAACAAGGGCAAATTGTGGCAGCTGCAGTAAAACAAGCTTTAGATGCCAGAGACATTAATGAACAAGGGCAAATTGTGGCAGCTGCAGTAAAACAGGCTTTAGATGCCAGAGACATTAATGAACAAGGGCAAATTGTGGCAGCTGCAGTAAAACAAGTTTTGGATGCCAGAGACATTAATGAACAAGGGCAAATTGTGGCAGCTGCAGTAAAACAGGCTTTAGATGCCAGGCCAAGAACATGCTACAATTGTCAACAAACAGGACATTTTAAAAGGAATTGCCCCATAGGAGGAGGGTTTAACAAAACTAGGTATCAAACAAGTAGAATACCGGGTATTTGCCCACGATGCCGTAGAGGGAGACATTGGGCTAATGAATGCCGTTCTCAAACCACCATAGAGGGTACTCCATTATATTGGGCTAATGAATACCGTCCTCAAACCACCATAGAGGGTACTCCATTATCAAAAAACGAACAAGGACAAGGTGTTTATCCACAATATCGTGGACAAAGGCATCAGGCTCCGTTGCCAAAAAATGGACAGGGGGCCCCAATGCTCCGGGGCCCCAAACCACAAATATACGGAGCACTGGAGGAACCCAGCAACCCCAGCAACCCCATCAGGGTAGTGCCCAGCACATCAGATCCCTCATCAGACAAACCAGAGGGAGCGCAGGGTTGGACATCTGCGCCTCCACCAAATCAGTACTAACTCCAGAGATGGGAGTTCAAATCATTCCCACAGGGGTAAAAGGACCTCTTCCCAAAGGAACAGTAGGCTTATTATTGGGACGCAGCTCTTCTACTCTAAAAGGACTTTTGATAAGTCCTGGGGTAATTGATTCCAATTATGAAGGTGAAATAAAAATTATAGCCAGTTCTCCAAAGGGTATATCAGTAATTTCACCAGGAGATAGAATAGCACAGTTACTAATAATACCAAGCCTACATGATAAATTTTCCAGTCATGTTGTAGAAAGAGGTTCCAAGGGATTAGGCTCCACAGGTGTAGATTGGGCTATGCTTTCTTTAAATTTAGATTCTCGCCCCATGCTAAAACTAAATATTCAAGGACATGAATTTAATGGGCTACTGGATACAGGTGCAGACCTTAGCATCATCTCTCGTCAAGAATGGCCAAAACATTGGCCATTACAACAAGCCACTCAATCGCTTCGGGGCCTAGGAGTGGCGACTAATCCCGATAGAAGTGCAATGCTATTAGATTGGAAGGATCCTGAAGGATGTGAAGGAACTATACAGCCATATGTATTGGATCATCTTCCCGTAAATTTATGGGGACGAGATGTCTTAGATCAATTAGGTTTGACATTAACAAATAATATCAATCAAAATGCACCCACTATTATGGCTAGACAAGGTTTTAGGAAAGGAAAAAGATTAGAAAGACAAGAACAATGTATAGCAGCACCAATACAAATAGATCAAGGAACAGACAGACATGGGTTGGATTTTCACAAAGGGCCACTGAGACAATAAAAATTACATGGAAATCAGAAAGACCAGTATGGGTTCCTCAGTGGCCCTTGACTAAAGAAAAGACACAAGTAGCCCATGATCTGGTCAAACAACAATTAGCGGAAGGACATATACAACCTTCTGTATCTCCCCATAATACTCCCATTTTTGTCATCAAAAAGAAATCTGGTAAATGGAGATTACTGCAAGATTTAAGAGCCATTAACAATGAAATGGTCATTATGGGACCTGCTCAATCGGGGATTCCTCAATTGTCTGCTTTGCCAAAAACCTGGTATGTTTTAGTTATAGATATTAAAGATTGTTTTTTTTCAATTCCAATTCATCCTGAGGATAGTCCACGTTTTGCATTTACTATCCCTGCACTAAATCATGAAGGTCCTGATCAGAGATATGAATGGAAAGTACTCCCTCAAGGGATGGCTAACAGCCCAACTATGTGTCAAATTTATGTTAACAAAGTAATCCAGCCACTTAGAAATCAAAATCCTGAACTACAAATATTTCACTATATGGATGATGTGTTATTGGCACACAAAGCTAAAAACACATTGCTAGAATGTTATGCCACACTTACAAACTTATTAAAAAATTATAATCTAGAGATAGCAATAGATAAAGTACAATTAAATTTTCCAATTAATTATTTAGGAGTTCTATTATCCTCAACCATGGTCCGTCCACCAAAAATTCAAATACGAGTAGATCAACTCAAATCACTTAATGACTTTCAAAAGTTATTAGGAGACATAAATTGGATAAGGCCTTATCTAGGTATTCCAACAGGAGAATTGGGACCTTTATTTGATATCCTAAAAGGTCCATCAGATCCAAATTCACCCCGAATGTTAACGCCTGAAGCAAGAAAGGCATTAAAAATCATTGAAACATATATGGAAAATATGCATTTGGATAGAATTGATATAAGTTTGCCTTTATTATTTATTGTACTACCAACAAAATATATTCCTACAGGAGTATTTTGGCAAGAAGGTCCATTATTATGGATACATTTATCTTATTCTCCTAACACTATTCTTACTAGGTATCCTGAGGCTGTAGGACAATTAATACTCAAAGGAATAAAAACAGCAAAGGCAGTGTTTGGAATTTCTCCCCATAAAATTATTACTCCATATACTATGAATCAAATTGATGAATTAGCTAATGAGTTAAATACTTGGGCAATAATAATGTGCAAATCTAATGTTTCATTTGATAACCACTTACCATCTAATCCTTTATTGTCTTTTTGGTCATTGCATCCTGTAATTTTTCCAAAAATGACAAGAAAAACACCTATCATGAATGCTCCAAATATATTCACTGATGGGTCAAATAATGGTACAGCAGCAATAGTTACACCTGATCAAACTTTTACATTTTTAGTACCCAAACAATCAGCTCAAAAGGTAGAGCTTAATGCAGTATTACAAACTTTTGTGATGTTTAAAGATTCTGTATTTAATTTATTTTCTGATAGCCAGTATATAGTTAATGCTATAGTATCCCTTGAAGATGCTGGTAGAATTTCCCCCTATCTGGTGCTGATAACGCCAAGGTCGCGGGTTCGATCCCCGTACGGGCCACCAAATGCCGAAGTCTGGCTTGGCACAAATCAGGAGCCACTTGTCAAAAAGAAACTAACTTTATTTTTAGAACTACAAACGCCAAACAAAACAGCTCCAGGGAAAAACCCTCAGAGCCCAACTGCCACCACCGGCTTCCACAAGCCTCTCTCCCCCACACCAGCCTCCCAACCTCCCACAATCCTCCTCCTCTTGAGGCCGATTGGCTGGGTTGCGTGGGCAGAGCCAAAGAAGTCACCCAATGAGCAGCTCCGTGGAGGAGCCAATCAGCTAGATGTTGCTGGGGCAGCTGTGAGCCAATCATCAGCTGGCAGTCTGAAGGGCAGGGAAACAGCCCAATGAACATCACCGCAGAGGAGCCAATCAGCTAGATGTTGCTGGGGCAGTCTGAAGCTTGCTGGCAGCTGGAAGTTTGCTGGGGCCCCTTTGGCTGTGGCTCTCAACACACTGGTGGAGTACTTCCTACATCTCAGGAATGACGGTTTACAGACAATATTTAATTTAACCCTCAAAACCACCCTATCCGTTGGGCACCGTTGATATCCTCACCAGATGGGCGCATTTGGTGAGGGGCAGAGAGTTTAAGCAAATGGCTGTGTTGTGTGTCTGAGTAGGTGGAGCCCCAAGGTCAATAGCCGAGATTGCCTGACTTCGCAGGTGCTGTGCCTGGGAATCTAAGTGGGAACAGGGAGGACCTCAGTCCTTGGCATCTGCTGGAGGTTTGGAGGGGGGGGTCTCAGAAAGGGTGAAGGTAGCCCGATAAAATTCCCAAACTTCCTCAAACAGGGAGCAGTCAAAATTTTGGCTCCAGATCCGAACTTTGGCCAGGAATTAAGCAATTGGCTTCTCCTGTGCGGTGGGGGCTTGTTTTTTTCTTTTCTTTCCCAACTACACAAGAAAAGAGTTTGACTCCCTCTACGTAAAGGTTTTCCACTCAAATGCTTATAGAGCCAGACAGGAAACTAAACCAGTTTTGGTGTGGGCCAGGCAGGGACTGTGGCGGGCTGGTGAGGCCCCTTTCCAACGGGCAGCTCTGGCCTCTCATGGCTATGAAGGAACATGGGTCTGTTGCTCTCGATCTTTTGATTTTCCAGAAGAATCTGGAATATCAATTTTTTTTTAAATGTAAAATCTCCTTTAAAAATGTTGGTCATGGGTTCAAACCTTAGAAAACAACACAAATAAAAAAAACCTTTCTGATAACACACACACACACACACACACACACACACACACACACACACACACACCATGAGCTGGATTTGGAGTTGAGGGGCCAGTCCTATTGACTATGCTCAAAGATGCCTTTGTTTCTTTCCAGTTCTGAGCCCCTCTCATTGGCTGAACTTTCGGAGACATAGAAGGGGGGCAGGAGAAGAAATTAGGAAGAAAAGAGAATTATAGGAGGCTTACTCTGAGGGAAGTCCTCCAAGGTCACAGCCTCATGCTTGAGACAGTTTTAGTCACCTGGGCCTTCATGAGATGGCCAAGGCCTAGGTCCACCTTCCTCCATCAAGTTTGGACCTCTGTGCGGCTGGTGATTTCTTCAGATGATTCGGACACACGGCAAGGTTTGAGAACTATTGTGCTAGGGCAGCGTGCCTCGGCACTGGCTGCAAAGGAGAGTCACCTGGGAGCTTTTAAGACGGCGGATGCACAAGCCCCTCTCAGGACCAGGACCTCAGCCCCCAGAGGATTCTGATGTGCACCCAGGGTTGAGACTCCCTGACCTGGATCAATGCTCCAGCCAATGCTTTTCACACTTTGGTGGGCTGGAGAATCAGCTCGGGATCTTGTATAAAATTAGCAGATGGAAGCCAGAGACTGAGATTCTCCATTTCCAACAACCTCCCAAGTGATGCTAATCCTGCTGGTCTGGGGACCACACTTTGAGGAGCCAGGGTCTGGGATGGTGTTTTCCTGACTTTCCTGATGATAAGAATTACCTGCTCTGGTCAAATATATGAATTTTGTGACAATGAACCAAGACCCACCTAATGAGAACAAAGGGTCTTTCTTCAGAGCTCCCTCTAGCAAAGGAGGTGGCCGCCATCACTTCCATTTGGCAGAGACTCAAAGGCAGGCAGAGCATGGGAAAGCTTTAGAGTGGAAAGGGGAGGATTCAGGTGTGTCCTGTCGGAAGCTGTGAAAGCAACTAACTAGTACTATCTAGAACAGTGCGTGTGATTGGTTAGAGGACTTGGCCATCATTGGTCCTGTATTGAAATCAGAGCCCCAAATTAGAAAAGTTGTCCATTATTGGTTAAGTCCTGTTTTGGGGGGGCTGATTGCTAAAGGGGTTGACCCATGAGCAATGGGTCAGGGATCCATTTTTATCTACGATCTGACCCTTGTCCATTGATATATTCAGTCTCTCAATATCAGGGTCTCTTCTCTGGACTTTCTGACCCAGAAGGTCAGGGATGGGGCCCAGGAATCTCCAGGTGACTCATATTATCAGGAAAGGTGGGGAGACACCCATGGAAACCACGTTGTACCTGGCCATGCAAGCTGATAGTCGCTACCAAGACCCTATTCCAAACTCAATGTGTCAGAATCTCGGGTTGTGGTGGTGGTGAGGAATTTGCTTGTTTCCTATATCAGTTATCTATTCTTGAATAATAATTATCCCCAAACAGTGGCTTTAAAATAGCAATAATTTATTATTTCTCCTGTTCTGTAGGTTGACAGATTAAAGACTCTGGATCTCAAGGGCGATTCTAGCAAGTCTACTGTCCCCAACCCCAGCAAGGAAACTTGGTCAGCACTTTGGAGCCATCCACAAAGGGTACTAAAGTAAAGCCCTCCAATGGGTATTTTGACAGGCTTTTTTTTTTTTTAAATTTTTTTTTAGTTGTGGATGGACACAGTATCTTTATTTTTATTTATTTATTTTTATGTAGTGCTGAGGATTGAACGCAGGGCCTCATGCATGAAAGGCAAGCACTCTACCACTGAGCTACAAACCCAGCCCCTTTGATAGGCTTTGAATATCCAAATGTAGTGATTCCAATGAATTCCAAGGAGGAATTTCTTTTAAGACGATGCAGTAACTGTAGGAATTTAATTTGCTGCATGACACTGACTCTAGTGGGAGTGATGGAAACATTGTAAGTTTTTGAAGGATAGCGGTCAGTGAGAAGTTCTGTTTCCTACAAGTAATAAAAATGATGAATACATACTTTGTGCCATGTGGTTCTAAATACTTCACACGGGTCGTCTGCATTTAGTCTTCACAACCTTATAAAACAAGGTCCCATCTTTCAGGTAGGAAAAATTGAGGTGCAGAATGATTCCTTAATTTGCCTAAAGTCATAAAGCCAGTCGGTGGAGGGACCAGGAATGGAACCCAGGGGATCTGACGCTACTGGATCCACTCAAATATACTGAAATATAGCATGTACACTGAAACGAGAGGAAGCAGCTTCTCCTGGATCCCCAGTTCGATGTCTCTCAGCACGTATTTCTTGGGCTAAATAAAAAAAGCCTGTTTTGCCAGCACAACTTACCTGTCAGGTCACAAAGAACCGTGTAGAGGTCTCAGTCTTCCAAAAGAAATCACCCCCCACACCCCATTGCCATCACTCCTCAGCTAGAGGGACATAGTCCCTCTAAGCCCAAGTCCCCTGTCTAGCACCCTGTGATCCTCTGGACACTTGGGGCAAGCTTGACAGTCTAGAGATGATAAAAATAAAAACTGTGGTGAAAACAGCCCCATCATCCATTGCTATGCCAACCAGGGTTGCAACCCAAGCTATTCTATGGGGGTTGTCAAGGTAGAAAAGATTCTGGAGGATAGGTGGTAATGGAGGGCATTCAAAGTTTCTCTCGATGAATTTCACCTCTAGTCCGCTTTCAGTGTCCATCAGTGACTCACATTTGCCTTTAGGGTAAAGTGTCCCTTGTCACCATGGCGTACCACTATCTGTTCACCCTGCCCATTTGGCTGGCTCCGTCTCTCTGCATCCCTTCCTTACCAAGTCCTCGTCCTCCTGTTAGATGGAACACATTCCTTGTCTGTTCCTTCCGTCCCTCTTCTTATTCTGGTTATCCTTCAGACTTCCGTGTGTGTGTCACTTTGGGGCATGGGGGTGTTCCAAAATATCAAGGACTGAGAAGTCTGTGCATTCACTGGTTACCGTTTTGTAGATCCCTCAGAAGACATGAGGCACGTGGATCTGAGATAAAGGATAGTTCGATACTCCCAGCCACACAGAGTCCAGAGTAGAAGCAGCATTTTTGTGTTGGGTTCTCTTAAGCCCCACTTCCCACAGTGCAATGTGAACAGGGCTTTATGACCTGTGTGTTCCCGAGAGCTAAGTTATCAGAGAACCCTTGGGTAAAGGGAACCGGAATTTTTCTGTGCTGAGCAGTGAGCATGCTACCCATTGCTCCAGAGAGAGACGATTATGTTCCAAGGTTGTTTGCTATTCAGACATCCTTGAAAAGATAGCCCAGGACAAAGACAGGCAGGAGCTCTGCTTTCAGGAAGGCAGAAATGCAAGAGATCTATGGAGAATTGTCTTCCAGTAGCTCTGGGTTCAATGCCGTCTCTGTTTGTCCTCCCAAGTAACTTCCTCTCAATTGATCCCCTTTCAATTCAAGGGGAACTTCCTTCATCTCCCTTTCTCGTGGCCAATGTCAGAAGAGTAGTAAATTGTCACTGAACTGGGTTCAGGCTATAACGATTTGCTCATTACTGAGGTTATTTGATTCATATCTCCGTATCCCATTAGGTTTTACGTGGGCTTCATGAAGGTAAGGACTATGTCTATTTTTTTTTAACAACTGTATCTGTATTGTTCCGTGCAATGCCTGCTACACAGTAGAAATTGAATAAGTGTCTATTGAATGAATGAGGTCATAGAATTGAATAAAAATCACTGAGGCCCAGAGAAACGAGGTCATCGGCTCCAAATTCCCTGAACCACAATCCATTTTCTTTTCCCGTCTTGGAGGCTTGGTCAGATTTTGTGTCCACGCCGTGGTGGTGAGGAGTGTCGATTGGCAGGGCACTGGAGAAGGGCAGGAGTGACTTAGGCACCGTGGAGAAGCAGCTGGTCATCCTGGCTGGAAGACGTTTCTCTCAGCTGTTTCTACTCTGGGCTTCAATTAAGAACCAAAGTTAAGATTATTAGAAGCCTACAAGGCAGATAAATGAGTGGTTCAGAGCTTCCAGTTTTGTGGAGATTGTAAAAATAACCTCCAATTATTCCTTGGATAGTCTTTCCCCATAGGGACCCGGGACTGGCCTTCTAACTCGCTTTGACCCATGGACCGCTGACATATATGTTCTGTGCTCGTCTGCTTTGTGTTACAAAATGAAAAAAAACTGAGGCTAGTAACCTTATAAAGAAAGGACGTGGGACTTTTCAAAGTCTTTTCCCCCTTGAGGATGGGATTGAACCCAAGGGCACTTAACCCCTGAGCGCCATATCCCCAGTCCTTTTTATTTTTATTTTTTTTTTTGTTTTGAGAAAGGATCTCACTAAGTTGCTGGGGTCTCCCTTAGTTGCTGAGGCTAATCTCAAACTTGGGATTCTCCTGTCCCAGCTTCTGAATCCCTGGGAGTATCGGCCTGTGCCACCATGTTGGTCAAGAAAGGATTTTTATTTAGTTCACAGTTCTGGAGGTTCATGGGCCCACCCAGTGATGTCCGTCTTGCTGATGGAACCCCAACATGGTGCAGGACATCTCCTGGCTAGAGACAGGGACCACGTGTGCGGGTCTCTTCTTCCTCTCTTCCTACAAAGCCACTGGTGTTCAGTCTTGGGGGCTCTATTCTGATGATCATATCCAATTCCAATCACCTCCCATAGGCCCGGTTCTATACACCACCCTCTTAATACCTCGCAATGGGTATTAGGTATTAACAGATGAACCCTTGAGGGACATACCCAAATTGTAACCAAACCATAGCGTGACCCTAGCCGAGGCTTAAAAACCACGATTGGGATCTTGTCCATTTGAGGCCTGGGTGACGACTGGGCATGGATATATCCAGGGTAGCTGCTGGATGGTGAAGCACACAACCAACTCATCGCCACCCCTGATGCTGACCAGGAGCCAATACCAGACATGTGGATGAGGCCATCCTGGACCACCCAGCTCCAGCATTACTGCCAGCTGACCACAGTGATCCGCTGAGCTGACCTCAACCAGAAGAACCCGCCTGTCCATCCGCAGCACGAGGAGAAGTAATAAATATCTGCTGTCTTAAGCCTTTACATTTGGGGATGGCCTGTTAAACTCCGAAAGCTAACAGATTACCACCACGGGTTGTCGAGATGGAAATCCCAGCCTCACCATTGACCTCCCTGTGCCCTAGTCCCCTCACCTATGACACAGTGGTTCTAAATTCTCAGGTCAGGGCCTCAGCACCGTGAGCGTTCCACACGATGGAAACAAAAACTGTTTGAAAAAAAAATTGATAAATATCAGGACGCTTACGAAGTTCGCTTTGCAACTCCTGAATGCCAAGGGCTGCGGGCACCTCCGACCCTATTCACATTGTGTGCACCCCCCATTGCTGGCCCCCTGTGTTCTGGATTGGGGGAACCCCCGCTGAGAGCCCCTGGGTGGAAGGATTCTCCCTCCTCTCCTGGCTGACATCAGGATGCAGCCAGCCCCTCCCTGCAGCAGCAGCAGCAGCAGCTGCATTTCACGGGGACTCATCTGTATTCAGGCAGGGAGCTCAGCACCCAGCAAGACATTCAAATGCACATTTGAGACCCCACAAAGCCTGTTCCCTGGGCTGTGATCCACAGGGAGGGCAGAGCCCTTCCCGTGCCCACACGGGCCTCTGCCCTCCCTCTTGGGGGGCTGTGCTAATGAGGGGGAGAGCTCAGATAACGGGAGGGCTCAATGCAGGCCTTGCTCTTGCTCTGCTCGCCCAGCCTTCCCGGGGCTCTAGGGGTTACAGAGACCGAGGCCTTGGACCCCTTTTCCAGCCACAGCAGCTGACGAAATTCTGTTTCTTTTAGAATTTCCACCGAATGGTCTTAACAGAAAGGGATAAAGGGGTCTCCCCACCCTTGCATTATATGATATCATGAAATCGTCCCACGGGGGGAGGTGACGTCATGGCAAGCCATCGTCCCTCCTGGAGGTCTCTGGTTTAGGTCCAGCTCATTATTAGCTACCAGGGCCCTGACGTCTCTGATGTGCAATGGAACAAAACGTGGGGCCAGGGAAGGGCGCGGTGCTGAAAGGAACGCTGTCCACCCAGCCCTTTTTATTTCCCATCTTTTTCCTCCTGGGCACCCACAGACTGCAGCTCAGATAAGGGGTGCTGGGGGGGGAGACTTAGAACACAGCCTCCGGTGAGATGGGCTTTGGGGCTGGGCCCCGACTGAGTGATTTACTGACCGTGAGGCTTGATCATGCCACTTTAGCCATGCCTCAATTTCCCTAAATGTAAAATGAAGATGACGTGAGTTCCTGCTGGACAGGGTGGTTTGGGGGTTCAAAGAGACAAGGCAGGCACCCCCAAAACTCCACGTGCTTCTTCCTCCTGGAACGTCCACCAGATGCCCGCTTGATGGGGAATGAGTTCCTCCTACCCAAGAGGAAACAAGACCTGAGGCAGGAAGTGGGTGGCTTCAGCATTAGGCAAAACAGTGGCGGTGACCTTCTCTGGGTGCAGGTCTCCTGGTCCCCAAGCCCTTGACCTGTCACCCTGCATCCTGTCGGGAGCTTCTCCCCGGTGGCGTGGGGCCTTCCCAGCGCTGCCCAGAGCAGGTGAAGACCAGGATGAGGGTGGCCCATCTGCTCCTGCTTCAGGATCTGGCCGAGTGGCGCTTGGAGAGATCGTGACCCAGAGCAGGGGCCGCGGAGGAGGGGGGCCAGTGTCCCTGCAAGAGGAAGGTGCGGGGCAGCAGGATTTAGAGCAAAGAAAAAGCACAGACGATGTGGTCACCACAGGAAGCCTGGCCCGGAGTGGGCCCTCGGCAGGTGGGTGTTGTTGGGTTTCGGGGGAAATCTGTCACCCGTCATGTCCCATGGACTTTCTCACGGAGCCTGCTTTCCCTGCCTTGTCTGAAAATTAAACTGGGACATCGAGGCCGTGAGATGCACTGCTCCAAGGGAAGGGCAGGTGGTGAGGGGTGCAGGGTTCGACAAGGAGGAAGGAATGGTCTAAAGCAGCTGGGAGGATAACTGGAAGCACTGACCACCTCTCTCAGGGTGGACATTGTTCTGGGTCCTCATTTCTGCCGTAACAAACCATCTGCAAACTTAGTGGTGGAAACGCCTGTTTAGGAGTGTCTCCCAAGGGCCTGGGAGAGCGTGGGCTCAGGCAGGTGGGATTCGATTGGGGTTCCTCCGGTGGTGGGAGGCGGAGGGCAGCTAAGCCCTAGTCCCCTGAAGGCTGGACGTGGCTGGACACCCAGAATGGCCACTTACATGGCTGGAAGTTAGACGTACCCACAGGGGGAGGGTGAGTGACTGTGTCGCTGTGTGAATATTTCTGGCAGACAGGCCAAATGAGCCCTGTGCCTCAGGCCACGCGGGCCACCAAGCCGTAGTTCAGGGTTTTTCAAGGCCATCGGGTGGGCTACATTTTCAATGATCCGTGACCAGGCAGCTGGACTGAAATGAGATCCGGATGGTGTACCTGAGTCCTGGTTTCAGGACCGAGAACGTGCAGGCGTTGATTCAGAAAGGCTAACTGTGCTTTTCCTGGAAGGCAAAGCCTTGCCTCCTGGTGACCTGTGACCTGTGGATCAGGTGAGTAGCATCTCGCCCACAGGCAAAGATGTTGGTGGCTCTGAGTCCCCAAAGATGGGGAGACGTGATGTCAAAGAGGCTCACCCCACCCCGACTCTGGAGACCAGAGAGCGCCTGTGGACACGGGAGCTGCTAGCCCTGCCCAGAAGGCCGATGACTCCATGCCTGGATAATGCTTTGTTTACATAGGTCACTATGCAAGGACACGGGGACCAGCGCTACCACCAGTATCCATTGCAAAGTGGTGCAAAATTGACTCCAGAATCTTCTGAATCTTCTGTCCCTGGGGGCAAAAAAAAAAAAAAACCAAACAAACAAAAAAACCCAAAAAGGTGTTTTATATTTTGCTTTTTATTTTTTTAAAGGAGCAACGGTGACCGAGCTATCTCCTGTGGAATCTGTTCAAACAGAACCCTGCTGCTGCTCAACAGTCGGCTTACCTTCGTCTCGGGTCCTCCTAGGTGTTGGTGACAACATCTCAACGAAGCGGAAAGATTTGATTGAGTTTGACAATGAAACCCAAACATATTTATACTTGACTTCCTTCTTTAAATGGTTCCTAGACAGGCGCGGGGGGATGGTGGTGTTGGGGGGAGACGCCCATGCTGGAGCTCAGGCGTCTGTAGTGACAGGGGACGGACTGGCTGCGTGCGTTTCCACGGGGCTTTTCAAGTAGCCAGAGTGAATTCTGGGTTTGGCAGGTGGTGGCAGAGGAGCCAGGGGATGGAGGGTGGGGTGAGCAGGTTGCTGAGATGAGGGATCGTGGGGGTCTAGGCTGGGGATGCTAAGAATTTAGCAGACCAGGAAAAGAGCCCCCGGGAGGTCTCAGTGTCCTTGAAGCCTGGGAGCCGTGGACAGGGTAAGAAATTTGCATTTATGATGTGATGCCCCTCTTTTGAGAGATGCTAAGAAGTTCCAGACCTGGCTTGAGCTGAAGGGGGGGAGACTTCAAAGTATTGTGGAGTCAAGGAACTGGGGGGCAGGGCATCCTGCAGACACTGAAGTTACCCCGCTAAGCGGGGAGTGTCCAGGAGGTCCTGGGTGACAGTGATGAGGCTGGGGAGAGAGGTGGTCAGATGGCGTGGGCTTCTTTTTTTTTTTTTTTTTTTGCTTAGCATTGGAGGAGTTGATGAGGAAGAAGCTCGGGAGAATGTGGAGATGGGAATGACCCAGGATATGCAGGATCCAAGCTGGTGGCATTTCGTAAAGTGGAGCTGTCTGGTGGCATGAGCTGCCGTTGAGTTTCCAGCTCAGGTGACAAATGTCCGGGAGACCCCCCAAAGCCCCCTGGATGCCTCTGTATTTTGCTTTTGTTTTTAAAATCAAGGTCTCACGTAGTTGGTGGGTCTTGAGCAAACAATTCATTCCCAAAGCAAATGGCGGATGGAAAGCAGAGGCAGAGGGGTGGGTAGTCACCACAGGGGACGGAATTGCAATCTAGGTGACAGTCACACCAGCCCTGACAGCCTTCGGGGAGAAGAAAGGCCTTGCTGCCCTTTCCCCTCGGTGGGATGGTGTATCCCTTCCCAAGGGCGTGCTCTTAGGTTTCTGAGGATGGGAATGAGGACAGCCCCGATGGCCCCTGAGCCCAGAGGACTCTCTGATGGCGATGGCTCCTCTAATATTCATCCTGACACGTTTCTCCCGGGAGGAGCCACTGTGCGTGAGACTGTCCGTCCCTGAGCTCTGCATACGTCCCAAGTGCAAAGGGGCTTCCGTTGGGGGATGGCTTGAGGGACAGACCTTCATTTTTGGAACTCGTGGGAGGTGCTGACCCAAGATTCCCACTCCCACGTCCCATGACCTCCCCCGTCCATCAACACAGTGTGCTTCAGAGGAGTGACACATAGAAAAATCAGGTGCACATGTGATCTTTGGGGAGAATGGCTTGGAAATAGCCTAGTGGCTGGCCCGGGTGTGACTTTACTGTGGGGACGAGCTGATCTCAGCGGGGACTCTCCTGGATGATAGGTGAGAGCCAAGACGGCAGGGGTGGGGGAGTGGGGTGGCCTGGAGGATGGGAGATGGACAGGGATGAGGGGTGCCACCTCTGGCCTTTGGCCACTCTGTATCCAGAATGTTGAGGTCAGTCCCCTCCCACCCACCCACCCACCCCTCAGAACAGGTGGGCTCCCCTAGGACGGCTGAGATGGTGTGTCTACCACCCAAGGAGATAGGGTCCGGGGTTTTCAATGAAGGTTGGCCATAGAACCATCCAGAAGGCTCAGTTTCTTGCCTCTCCAATATGTGGACTGGAGATGCGTGCTTCTGGGGACGGTGTGTGTCAGGAATTCTAATCAATTCTGGTTTTAGGTTAAATTTCAGGTCTGCATGCCGCATGCATAAAAAATGGGAGAAATAAAGCCACCATCCCTCAAGGACAATGCTGACGTCCTGAGAGAATCGGTGGGCAGAGAGGATTTAGTTAGTTTTTATTTTTGGTCTCTGTGACAATTACCTGTGTGTGTGTGTGTGTGTGTGTGTGTGTGGGTGTGTGTGTGTGTGTGTGTGTCGGGGGGACAACTTAGAGGAGAAAAGAGGTGACATCATGGCGGAAGGGCGTGGAGGAGGAAGGCTGCTCAGCTCACGGTAGCTGAGAACCAGAAAAAGAGAACAGAGAGATGGGGTCAGGAAGGGGTGGGGGACAAGAACTACCCGTCCAGGACATTCCTCCAGGGACATACGTCCGTCCTCCCACCGTCTCCACCGCCTCCCACTCAGCTGTGAATGGATGAATCCATCCATGAGGTCAGAGCTCAAACAAGCCGATCACTTCCCCAAAGCCCCACTGGTGACCACTGCTGCCCTAGGGACCAGGCCCGCCACACTGAGACTCTGGGGGACTTTTCAGATCCCAACCATAACAGGTGACTTCGGAAGTCACCGCTGGGTTTCACAACAGTGCTACCTGGTGGATGCCCCGGTGGACAGTTTCCCACCCAGTGGCAGGAAGAATCCGTGAAGGAGAAGCTGGAGTAGCAATTGTCACCTAGAAGGGAAGCCGCAGGCTCTCTGAGCTCCTGTCAAACCAGAGGGCCTCTCTGGGCGCCCCCGAGTGGCATCCCTTGGGAGGTGCAGGGGGGACCCACTTGTGGGGATTCTTCTGGGCACTAGAAGTCTCCAGGGTGGAGCTGGTGGTGGTCAGGGCTCTTGGCCTCCAGAAGTGTGGCCCTCATTAGCAGTCTCCCGTGGCCCCGGGCGTGGATTGGAATAGTTTAGACATAAATGCCGCGTTCCTGATTGACTTGTTCCCATCGAGTCCATACCTATTAGGGATCTGTTGGTAATTATCCGGCTCCACTTCAGCCTCTGGGGGCCCGTGTGCCGCAGCCGTAATGAGGCTGGGCAACCTCTCTGGCATAATAAACAGCCCCGAAGGCACACAAGGGCACTGGCTGCGGCTCTGGATAGGGCAGCTCTGGCTTCAAGGACGGTGCCGAGACTCACGAACACCAGCAAGCTTTAATTGCTTTTGTAAAAACTGCAGATGAGGAGCACGCGCTGAGGTCCCCCCTGAGTCTTGGTGGAGAAGTGAGCTCTTTATTCATCTTGCTTATTTGGAAAGTAAGTAGGAGTCGCAGTGGCAACCGCCATCGTTTAGTGAGTGTTTATTATGTGCGCGGCTCTGTGCAGAGGAACTTTGTGCACGTATTGCGTTGAAAACTCACCAGAGCTGGTGAGACCATGTTGGTGTATGTACATTGTCATCCCAGAGACCTGGGAGGCTAAGGCAGGAGGATCTTCAATTTGGGGGAAGAACGTGTCTTTTAAGACCCAAGAGATAATATAATTTTTTTTTAACAGAATGGGAAAGAAGCAACCAGATAGATCAAAGGCCAGAAAGATGTATATCACCCTCCGAGGGGTAGAATTCTCCTCGTTTGATTTCCCTCCTCTTTTTGTTTGCTATAATGAGCCTATTTTTTAATTTAAAATAATCTCTAAAACGGTTATTTTTTAAGAGCTACAATAAACATTTCTCTCCTACAAAGTCAGCTGTGGGATAGAAACCATTTCATAGAAAGTAGAAATGAAATATAACATCTTCGATTTTGTGGGATAAGTTGAAACTAGATTCAGGAAAAAAATAATTGTCTGGAATGTTTTAGTCATTAAGCAAGTAGAGAGTGAAAACAAATGGGATGAACATCGACCTCAAGCGTAAGGAAGAGAAGAACAAGGAGATCAACTCTAGGAAGGCAGAAGGAAGGCCTTAAAAAAGAGAGAGATACGTCATAAATCAAACCAGAAAATCTTAGACCAATAAAAATTGATAGCTTCATCTGAGATCTGGGTCTTTAAACAGACCAACGAGATAAACAAACTTCTAGCAAATTGAGAAAAGGAGCAAAATTCAGAACAGAAAAGGAATCAGAGCCATGGAATTAGAGGGAGTCTGAAAAGAATTACCAAGGCCGGGCGTGGTGGTGCACGCCTGTCATCCCAATGGCTCAGGAGGCTGAGGCAGGAGGATCGCGAGTTCAAAGGCAGCCTCAGCAAAAGTGAGGCCCTGTCAACTCAGTGAGACCCTGTCTCTAAATAAAATTCAAAATAGGGCTGGGGATGGGGCTCAGTGGTCAAGTGCCCCTGAGTTCAACCCCTGACACCCTCCACCCCCAAGAAAGACTTATCAAAGGATCGTATGATGAGCAATGCAAATGCATTTGAAAATCTGCGCAAAGCGGCTTCTTTTCAAGGAAAATGCAAATAAGTAAAATTGAAAGAAGTGGGAAATGTAAATAGACCAGTATCCCTGAAATAAACAGCAAAACCTTGAAACAAACACACAGAACCCCACTTCCCTGAGAGAGTCCGTGCTCAGACAATCTGTGGGTGAGTTCTTTTAAGTACAAAGGATAAGAAAGGTCTCGACTTGGATAGAGCAGATAAAAAGAAGAAAGGTCCCTCGAATCATTTTTCTGACCCTAGCGTAACCGAGAGTCACATCTCCTAAACATCACCGAGAAGGAGTGCGATCCACCAACCAGACATCCTGGGGAGTATTGGTCTAAAAACTCCCAATAAGACTTCATCCCACCGAGTCTCATCAGATTGATTCTGACACTGTTCTGAACACAGCCCAGTCAGGCTTCATCTTGCAAAGCCAGGACTGATGACGGTTAGGAAAGTTATGAAAACATCTGGTCGCAACAGCAAATCCAAAAGAGAAAACCAAGTCATCAGCATATTTTTTTTTAAAACCCTGTGACAAAAATCAATGTTCACTTTTCTTACCAACTCTAGGTAAAACCAGGATAAAAATGTAGTTCCATAATATGACAATATAATAAGACGATAATAAATAAAATACCCAGGGTAAAAGAGAGGCCCGTTACGATTTCCATACGTCGACATTTAACGCTGCTAGATTTCCAGCCCCAAATTTTAAAAGATGATAAAAGCTAGTCAGAGGTGGACTGAGAGAGGTGAGCCTTTATGCGGAATGCTAGTTCCAACCTGATTTTAAGCATTCAACATTTGAATGCCAAGAGTTGTGCATGCTTGTTGCATTAAGTTAAACCATGGCTACCATTCGAGCTTCCAAATAGTATTAATGACCTATATTTCCTTATGCAAAGTAATATTCCTATTAGGCACCTTTCCCCTAGCTTATGTGAATGTATGAAAATACTAATACATACCTGGGTTCCTCTTTCTCTTTAAAATGTGGAGAATACAAAATGTCTCTTTAGCCCACTCACTTTGGCCAGTTAATGGTTTATGACGGACAGGCAGTTTTCCAGTTAATAGATAATATTCCACATGGTTAAAACTGATATTCATGAAATGTTTGTTCAGCAGGGAAATGACTGGGTACCGTGTGGGACAGAGTGGAGAAGGAGTGCACATCAGACTCTCCACTGGTGCACGGACAATTCAGCTCTGCCCCTGAACTTGCATGCTCCACAGAGCAAAATGACATCCCTTAGACAGTAGTTTAGTGACCTTCTTTTTGTTCCTTAAGCCCGTCTCTTGAGGGGCCTCTCTTCTCCTCTAGACATGGTTCATCAGCACATACCTTCTAACCGAGAGGAATGTCGGTGAATACAATGTTCAGCAACACTTGGGTACACAAGTGCTTGTCTGATGCTCTAATACACTGTGGCTCGGGGGTAGGAGAATGAGCCCTCGTAGACTGTATGTAACTGGATGCACAATCTTTGCCTGGTGCAGTTTGTACGTTGAAATGGCATTCTATCGGACCAGGAAGTGGAACATAAAATAATATATAAAAATTCACTTATTACATAAGTCAAATAACTCCGATTATTCTGGACAAACCTTTCTGGACAAAATGTCTCACACTAACTTATTTACAAAATACCAGAAGATTGGGAAGGATCTAAACATTCATCAACAGGAAATATGGTTAGGGTACGTTTATGTAATGGGATGCTATGTAGTTGTTAAAAATAATGTTCTAGAAGATCAGTTATTGTCCCAGGAAAATGTTTATGATATTCTGACAACTGACAGGTCGTACGGTGCCTGCCCCTCTCCAATCACTCAGTTGTATTTACTGAGTCCCACGCACCCACGCCCACAGAAGGCGCCAGGCCCAGGAACACGCCAGGGAGCGACACCACTCCCCGTCCTGTTCCCAGGGAGCCCAGGGTTCAGTGCAGGGGGGACGCATCTTAAGGCAATGGTCACACCAGTGCACGTGACCTCAGAGAAATGAGGTCAACTATTCCCGCGAGCAGTAACAGCGGGAACGTGGGCTTGAGTCACTCCCTCCCCCAGGACCTGCGGGTCCCCTTCCCTCCTTTTCCCAGGGCAGCGGGGAGGCAGCGCCCAGCCTTTAGTCCTCCACACCACGAAGTGCCAGGGGAAATGGTCTTTCCTTCTTGTCTTAGGGTCAGGGTACGGGCAGGGCTCATGGTGCAGCTACTGCTCAGACGCAGGAGAAGGAGAACACAGCTCCCTGCTTACAGTGGCTCTTGAGGTTGTCCTGTGGAAGTAAGAGGAGGGAGGCTAAAACTGGACCGCACGAGCGGAGGATCATAGAGGACACAAAGTCATTTTCACTTGGGACAACTTGGACTAGTGGAGACGAGTGCAGACCAGGCCAATTTGGATCTCCATGTCCCCCAAAATCACAGAACCCAGACATCAGCAGGAGTTTGCTTCCCACTTGCTTCGTGCTGTCTTCCTCGTTCCTTCCTGCCCACGGTTGCCAAGTATTGCTGCTCAGTTTGTGCACTGCACCACTTCAGAGGCTCCATTCCTGTGGAACATAATAAGAATGGTGCTCCTTGGAAATTGTGCCACGTGGGGCCCCTGCCCCTGTTTTAACATGCGCTTTGCATCTCTGAATTAGGGATCTGGATACAGATCGGGTCATTTCCCCCCAAAAGCCTTATTTCGGCCAGCCAAGGATCGCCGGTTCCTCCACGTACCAGCAGGGCTTATTTCCAGCCGGTGCCATTGGGATTGAGTCTTATTCTCTTCTTTGTGATTTTTCCCATTTCCCAGTTTCCCTGCAATGAACGTGTATTCTTTCTTTAATCTGAGACCCGGGGGGCAAACGACAATAAATGTTACATTAAGAAAGAAGTAAGCAGAGGTGCCCTGAGAGTCTGGCGGGCAGGGGGCAGAGGCCGGCCTGTGCTGGTAAGTGAGAGGCTGCAGCGGCCATGAGAGCTTGTGTAATGAGGCCGAGAGTCCAGGGAATGTGCCAGAAGGGGGCTGTGTGATGACTGTCTGCATCGAACAGCCTTCTTTAGAAATTACCAAGTGCACAGTAAGAGGGTACATGGCCCCAGGAATGAGGACTGAGGGCTGCTTTGCTTTCTCTCTCCCCCCGAGAGGGCACAGGGCACGGCGAGCTGGGGAGAAGCCTGATTAATTACCCAGCTGTGGCTGGTGGATAAGAGTTCAATGACAATGTGCTGCTCATGCAATCCCCTCGCCGACCCAGGGAGCTGCAGGGACCGCTCTGCCTTCTCTAAGCACAAACCAGGAGGCTGGAAAGTGTGGCCTGGGGGGCACTGGAAGGGGGGGTGGTGCTGGGGAGCTGCTCCCCCGGTTTCCCTGAAGCCAGGTAGAAACTAACTGCCTTGGTGTGCGTACACTGTAGCGTGCTTCCATTTTTTTGTTTTTCATCTAAAAGACAAGGACAATAATGCCATCCTCACGGGGTTATTGGAAGAATTAAGTGGTGTGACTGATACCAATTTCCTTTTTCCTGAGCTAATTCAATGTCAAGTTCTTAGAGACTGCATCTGCGGGGGGCAGGCCACTGGGCGGGGCTCTGCAGAGAGGGGGGGGGACTGAGTCACAGAAACTCTATTCTTTCCCATCGCCTTGATCCCGAGAGATAAATATTTGATGATAACTTTGGTTGTTTTTAAACTTTTTAACTTGGAAGCAATTTTAGGTAGAAGAGGTAACAAAATAGCGTAGAGAGATCTCATAGGTCCTTGACCCAGCTTCTGCTAACGTGAACGTCGCGTGGAGCCATGGCCCAATTTGCAAAACCAGAGCATGTTACCAGGGGACCCTTCTGTTCAGCAGACTACACAGCCCATCTGAAGGACCCCAGTGATTTCCTGAACATCCTTCTCCCCTGCCAGGATTCGATCCAGGATCCCCAACTCACAAAGGGATGCAGGGCCCGTGGGGCCAGGTCTTCCAATTCATTTCTTAAAAAGGAGGATCCAGGGATCTGGATTCTCATGTGAAATAGCCTGATTCTTAAATTTGGGAAGCTGATTAAAAGCATTAGGAGCAATCCTGTGGGGACCCAACAAACATGCTGGGTGTGGCTCGCCTCTGGGCCAAGAGAGCAGAAAGCTGAAAAATGATTGTTAAGTGAAAGAAGAGGAGGAGAAGCCATCTCCAGTGACTTTAGGACAGCTCCAGTGGCCTAAGGTCTTGCCCTGGAGTCTGCAGTGCAAGACTTAACAGCCCCAAGCCCACAGGGGAGGGTGGGCGAGCTGGGGGTGTCTGCACAGGAGCAGAGAGGTGACCAACAGGGAAGGCCAGGAGCCCAGCCTTCCTCTTTAGGAACGAAGTGCTGATGTTTAGTGGGGCTCATGGCTACTTGGAATACAAGACTCTCCCCCATCCTCTCTTGCAGCTAGACAGGACCATGTGATTAAGCTGCAGCCAATGAAATGTAAGAGGAAATGTACACAATTTCAAGGAAGTGTCCTTAAAGGGGAAGACACATCTTCTTCCCTCCCTTCCTTCCTCTGGCTCCCTGGAATGTGGATGTAATGGCTAAGCATAGGAAGCCATCTCGGAGGGGATTGGCAAAGGATGGTGGACCATCAGGACAGGAGGAGTCTGGATTCCCGAGGACCCTGAAGTCGTCAGACCAGCCCTGGACTTCCTACCTCCTGCCTTACTATTGAAGGGAAAAAATAAATTCCATCTCGTTCAAGTCACTGGTATTTTTGAAGGTCTTGGTCGCATGCATGTCGAATGAAAAATGAAGAAAGGTCATTTGGTGTGGGAGGGATCAGAAGGCAAGTTCTGTCTAAGATGGTCAGTTTTTCCCAAATGCTCCTTTTACTCCCAGACATCAGAGTTTCCTGTCATGACAGAGCGGATCCCGAGTCGTGGTCTTGCAGGTCCCATGAAGGGACCACCTAAGTCAGACTCTCTGGAAGTGAGTATCAGAAATATGCATTTAACTTGTTCTCCAGTGCTTTTTAAAATTATTTTTTATTCTAATCTGTTATCTATGACAGCAGAATGCATTACAATTCATAGTACACGTATAGAGCACGATTTTTATGTCTCTGGCTGTACACAAAGTAGAGTCACACCATTTCTGTCTTCATACATGTACTGAGGGTCATGACGTCCATCTCATTCCACCATCTTTCCTACCCCCAGTGTTACCCCCATTAAAGCTTATGATTTAAAGGAAGGGAATGTTTGGAGGTAAGAAGTAGATTATCAACCATTATGTAAATCCAATTGCCTAAAATTAAAGTGGAAAGTTACTGTGCTACTCCTCTCCGTAGGAGAATTAGAGCAGTCCTCCCTCATCCGTGTTTTCACTTTTAGTAACCAGGCATGGGTCTGAAAAGGTTAAGTGGAAACGTTCAGAAATAAACAATTCATAAGTCTTAGACTGTGCACTGGTGTGAGCAGTGTGACGAGCGAGACCTTGCGCTGTCCCGACCCATCTATTCCGAGACTTGAATCATCTCTTGGTCCAGAGTATCCATGGTGTATATGCTACATTCCCATTAGTCACTCAATAGCTGCTTCAGTTTTCAGATCAACTATTGTGGTATAGAAATGCGTGTGTTCCAGGAACCCCCACCCCCCCTTTTTAGACTTAATAATGACCTCACAGTGATGCTGACAATTTGAATATGCCAAAACAAAGCTGTAAAGTGCTTTATTTAAGTGAAAAAGTAAAACAACAATAAAATATTTTGAGAGATAGAGATCACATTTCCTTAACTTTTTAAAAATAGGATATCATTTAATCATTCTCTTTTTTTAGTAGTTATTGTTAATCTGTCCTTGTCATAGTTTAAGTGTCCCTCCCGCCCCTGTACCAAATTTCATGTGTTGGAACCTCAATGGGGCAGTGTTGAGAGGTGGGACCCAGTGGGAGGGGTTGGGGTCATGGGGAGAAACCCTCATTTATGGATTTCATGCATCTTTGCAGGACTAGATTAGTGATTGAGAGAACAGGTTAGTATGAAGAGAGACTGCCCCTAGCATTTGTCTCTTTGCATAAGCCTGTGTGCCTGTCCCCGCTGCTTGAGGTGAAGAAGCCGGAGGCCCACACCAGATGCAGCCAGCTGATCTCTGACTTCCCAGTCTGCAGAAGCATGAGTCCAAATTAATTTCTATTCTTTATATATTACCCAGTCTCAGGTATTCTGTTATAGAAACAGAAAATAGACTAAGATGCTTCCTTTGTCTAATTTTGAATTAAACTTTATCTTAGGGATATGTGTACAGTATATATAGGATTTGATACTACCGGTGGTTTCAGCCATCCTCTGGGGGTATTGAAATGTATCCTTTGAGGGTAAAGGGGAGGGGAATTACTGTGTACTTCCTGCCTTGTTGAACTCAGGAAAAGCAATGAGACTTGCGTTGGACAATGTGAAGAAGAATCACTTCTAAGCAGAGCCACTTAAAGTTAGTACTGAGTTTACTATCCCTCAATAGTATTCCAGTATGATTAACCTGGATCCTCACATAGAGATAACATGGAGCAGAGCCCCAGTCAACCTGGGCTGAAAATGTGGAATAAGCAAGAAATAACCTTTGCTGTCTGTGTTCAGCCGCTGAGATGTGTGTGTTGTTACTTCAGCAGAACCTAACCCATTCTGACTGATACCAGGTCATTTATCTAAAGCCAATCCACCTGGTTGCCTGTTCATATAAATATAAGATTATGTGTCTCAGTTTCCCTAAGGGAACTTTTTAACTGATTTTTTTTTAACTTATCTGAAACATTTATGCCATTTTATTCTTGTGGATGTCCTTTTTCCCCTTTTCTGTCTGCTGAAGAACCTGTTTTGAAATTGTCTATTTCTTCCAATAAATATTTTTAGACCTGTAGCGGCGTTTTGAATAGGATTTACCAAATTCATCCATTTTCATTATTTTTTTGTCTCCTTCTTGATTTGGGGGGCTTCTGTTCTGCACTGTGCATGCTCAAGTACCCTTCACGGGCTAAATCAAATTAATATGTTGTCAGTGTTCCCTCCTGTTGAAGAAGACATGGGCGCTTTGACAGCCGGGATGAAGGCAGGAGATAGATGGGTTTAGAATCGTATTGAATTTCACTCTCTTCTATTTTCAAGATATTTAATTCATAAAGTAATTCTGGGATGATGAGACACAATGGTACGGATAATATGACTACCAAATATATTTATTACTAAATTACAGAACTGTGGAGAGAAGGTCTGTAGGCAAGCTGGCAAAGAGCCATGCGAGTGTTTGAACATTTATTCAGTCAATACATATTTATGTCTCAGATATACCAGGGGTACAACAAGGAATGACAGCTGTCCTTGTCGAGGGTCTATAACAGCAGGGGGGGGCAGTGGGGTAGTGAGCAGAGCCAGGCTTTGGGTCAGGAGGATGACTGAGCGATTGGCTTCATCCTCCTTCCCCGGGCCTCAGTTTTCCCATCTGTAAGATGGGGATGATCGTCATTCCCATGGTTGCTTGACAAATGAGTGGATTCATTAATTAGGAGATCTTTATTCACTTATTAAGACACCTTCCACGGCAGACAGGAAATCTACTAGAGTGTCAGCAGGAAGATGCCCAGGAATCTGGAGGCAGAGAGAGGCGGAGGCAGAGGCTCTCAGCTGCCAGGAACCTCTTGGGAGGAGGAGAGGGGCTTCTGGGGCAGCTTGAAACAGTTGGGGAAAAGTACCATAGTGGGGACAGTTCTAGACTGATCCCTTCCCTCCATCCTGTTCCTGGGGACAACAGCTGGTATAGACCAATGGGATGACATTGAGCAGAAACATCCTCGATGGTCCATTTCCAAGGTTGGAGGTGGAGGGAGGTTGAGAACATGGAGGCCACCCATTGGTTTCTCTGGCTTTACAGGTGAGTCATTTTGGAGTTCGGTTCCTCTGCGCCTGCGCGCACCCGTGCGTCTTCCTTCATTCCATCCGCCAGGAACACATCTCTTGACTCTTCTTCTCCTGGTTAATTTCTTCAGATCATAACACAGGTGACTCCTCCTCCAGGAAGCCCTCTTCCCTCCCCTCGGTTTTCTTGTACTCCAGTTGTCTTTTTAGATTACTGTGCCCCCTGCTAAACGGTAGGCATCACTTGTCCCCCAGCCTCCAGCCCAGTTCCGTGCTCCTGGCGGCACCCAGCAAAAAACCCACAGAGGCTCATGGAAATGAATGGATTCGACGGTGGCCCCAAGAAACAATGACCGACTCTTCCTGTAGGTGGCGCTGGTTGATTAGGCAGATCAGGGTGGAAAGGACCCTGTAGGTTTCAGGGGCTTTCGATGTCGTGGCTGGAGGTGGCCTCATCTCTACCCAAACGTGGGGGCTGTGCATTCGTCCTGCGATTCCACGAAGGTCGCGGGCTTTGGAGTTGGACTGAGTTGAAATCCAGGCTTTGCTTCTCACCAGTGAAACCTGGGGGGGGGTCACTTTACAAAATCCTCTGACCTTGGGTTTTCCCTTCTGAGAAATGGGCGTGAGAATAAGAGGACCTGCCTCCTTCCAAAGATGGGAGGGGGCGCGAGGCGCGGAGGCGCGCGGGGCAGGGCACCGAGCAGTTCAGAGACGGTCGGGAAGGCGGGGAGGGCTGGTCTCGGGTGCATCTTCCCGCCCCAAGCCTCCCGGGACTGCACCGAGAGCCGGCAGCAGAGGTTTCTGGGGTCTGGAGCCCGACTGGGGGTTGGGAAGCCGGCCCTGGGCTGTGGGCGCGCGGCTTCCGCTGCCCCCTCCTCCCCCGCTGCACGCAGCGCTGCGGCTCACAAAGTGGCCCTTTAAATGGTTTTTATAGCGGTATAAAAGCGCCAGCGGGCGGCCGGGCTCCTCCGCGGTGACCTCCGAGCTGGTGGCAAATTGCATCTCTTGGCAGAGGCGGCTGAGGGAAGCGCCAGGATCAATAACTGAGCCCTTGCCCCGCCAAGGGCAGCGCCCGGGCGCTGGGCGGCGCAGCTGGGGACTGATGGCTGGCTCCGCCTGGCTGTGCACCCTGCAGGGCAGACAGGGGGCCCGGGCCAGGGAACCACACAGGCTGGCAGGACTGAAGCTTGGCTAGGATGGGGCCTCCCTGTCCCAGAAAGGTTCCCTGGGCCTTAGAAACTCTTGGGGTTGGTGGAAGTGTCTGGGGGTTGGGTTTGGCATAAATGGAACCCGGATCTTGGGACTGGTGGAATTAGGGGCTATAACCCCAGCCCTCAATACCCACTTTCTGCCCAGGAGCCAGGCAGGAACTGATGTCACCTTAGGGGTTAGGGGGTCTTCACCCTAAAATAGTGGTTACCAGCAGTGAGCCCTGAACTCTACAAACAAAACTCTTACTAACTGTGACTTGAGGGAAATTTGCTTTGGGGGGCCTCAGTTTCCTCATCTGTGAAGTGGAATTATAAATCAGCCTCCTCAAGTTGCTGCCGTTACAGGATTTGCACAATATGGCTCATTGCCTCTTCTGCAGCCAGGCAGACATGACTAATGGATGGCAGCAGTCAATCCTGTGCAGTCCAGAGAGACTCAGCAGGGTACTCCCAACTGGCCAATCAAGAGTTGGTGCTCAGGATGAAACCCAAAGGCTATGACTGGCCTTGGGCCTTGCCAGATTCAGGGCTCCAAGCCACACGGCAATTATACCTCATTTAGCCTCATTAAGGAGGAACCTGCTATTATTGCACATAAGAATGCTCCGGTTTTCATTGCACTAGAGAAATGTGTGTGAGCCACTATATTTATAAATAAATGTACAGCCAGTGCATTTATAAATAAATGTGTGTAGTCTCTCTGCCTTTTTTTTTTTTCTTAAGAGGAAGATAATGTATCTGGGGGCATTTCATCTGCAGAATCTAATGAACTCAACATCCTCCGATATTTACATAAATCTTTCCCAGCTCAAGAGACTACCCTGGTTAGAAATCTAAGCTGAGTTGGCAACTAGAGAATGTGAACGCTCCTCTTTCTAGAAAGTTCCAAGGCCAGGTAATAAGAACTGGTTCTTGGCATTTGATGGGAATTAAGTGTTTTATGAAAGTTTTTTTTTTTCTTCTTAAGAGCGAAGACTGAAGGGAGGGATTATAATCATAAAGATGTGTGAGTGAAACAGATGGGCTGTTGGTTTGTGTAGGGGTCAGCAGGGGTCGTCTTTTGTGATCAATGAATTTCTCTAGATTAGGGTCGTCTTTTGTTATCAATGAATTTCTCTAGATCAGGGACAATGTTTTTTTATCATATATAGTTTCCTTTTTGCCTCTCCACCCCAACGTCCTGTGATTTAGCATGACCTGCTGTCTCTACCTCTAAAATCTACTCCGTGCCATAGTTTGAATGTTTGCCTCCCAGAATTCACGTGCTGGGAACTTAATCCTCAAGCCCTGTTGATGGCGTTTGGAAATGGTGCCTTCGGAAGGCAATTGGGATTCATGGAGTCATGAGAGTGGGTCTACCTAGGATTAGGAGCTTCAACCCCCAGGATGGCATTGGTAGCTTCATAAAAGGAAACAGGGAGACCCAAGTTGGCATGCTTGCTCTCTCTGGCCACGCGATGCCCTCCACCTTGTGACGATGCAGCAAGAAGGTCTTCACGGTGGTTGGTGCCACGATCTTGGGCTTCCCAGCCTCCAGAACTATAAGCTAAGTGTGTTCATCAGCTTTTCGTCACTGTGACCAAAACACCTGACTAGAACGACTTAGAGGAGTAAGGCTCCCTTGGGGCCCATCGTTCCAGAGGTTCGGTCAATGGTTGGCTGACTACATGGCTCTAGGTCTGAGGTGAGGCAAACCATCATGGCGGAAGGGCATGGCGGGGGAAGCCAGGAAGCAGAGAGAGCAAGCCAGGAGCCAGGGACAAGATATAGTCCCCAAGGGTACGCCCCACCCCTCTGTGGCCTACTTTACTTCCTCCAGCTAACTCACTTGCCTACAGTTAGCACCCAGCAGTCCCTTCAAATTATTGATCCATCAAGTGAATTAAACGGCTGATGAGGATGCAGCTCTTACCATCTAATCATCACCTAAAAGTCCTACCTCTGAGCCTGTACTGGGGACCACGCCTTTACAACAGGAGCTTTGGGGGAGACGTTAAAGGTCCAAGTCATAACACCAAGCAAACCTTCATTTTTTTTTTTTCTAAATAACTGGCCGCTCTGCTTGGAACTCTGTTCTCCCCCATCATCCCATCTTCTCACCTCCACTTAGTCACCTCATCCAGAGATTCAAGATGGCGGGCTGGAGGAAGGCTGCACATCCAATTGCTCTGTGGCCTGGAGTTCAGGCAGTGGGAGTGACGCTTCCCGGCGAGGGCATTGATGGATCTTGGAAAATGACTGTGGGATTTTTATAAACTTAATAACATAATTATATGTTATAAAAAAGGCCACCTCTCTCTGATGTGTGAAATAGGGACTCTGGCCCTTCTCCATCCACCGACTCTGCTTTATTTTGTATTTTATTTACTTATTTCGGTGGTGCTGGGGATTGAACCCAGGGCCTTGTGCATGTGAGGCGAGCACCCTACCCACTGAGCTACATCCCCAGCCCCTCTGCTTTATTTATTTTTTCCTGCCGTCAATTGATTGGCTTATTTACCATCTATGTTATATCTTCCCCCCACAAGTGTTTTTATTCCCCACAAGATGCTTTAACCATCTTCTTCAGTGTTGTATCCCTGGAGCCAAGAACAGCACCTGCCATGGTCCAAGTTACTCAAGAACAATCAGTTAAATGAGTGAAAAAATGAATCACCGTCTGGAGCTCCCCTGGGCTGTAGCACAAGCCAGGCAACCACTCAGTTTTGGAGTGACTGAAGGGTTGGCAGTGGCTTTGCGTCATCACCTTGGGGCATGACTGTGTTTCGGGATTGGCCATGTGGTGGTTTTATTCTTCAGAGGGTCCTTGAAATCCAGAAAACACGAGAAATAAACCTCAAGACAAGATCAGCCCCGAGCGATGATGGTGCCTGGCATCCACCTCTTCCCTGGACCACCTCTCTCCTGGACCCCCTCAGAGTCCGGCACCAACAAGCTGATCCAGCAAGGAGCCGGTGGGCGGGTGAATATCTCCAAGGCTTGGTTGAAGCCATCATCAATGCTCCAAATGTCTGGGCTTCGGTGTGTCCCTGAAAGGACACCCTGCGGGGATGGGTGGAACGTGTAGTCAGCATTTATTAAATGCCGCTCATTGCCTGGATACTGTGGTGCCATGCTGATTTGTATTTCCTTCCCTTTCCTTCCATGCAGGTGGGGGGCTGGCTTGGCATTTGATTGCCTTGGGGGAGGGATGTGTCAGGCCAAAGGCAGAAGCATCCTCTCTGAGATGTCGGCCGTTATGGCCAATAACTCAAATGTGTGGAGGATCAGTTTGTGAAATTAAGCAGAATGACTTGGAAGATGCAGTGGAGAGAGAGAGAGAGAGAGAGAGAGAGAGAGAGAGAGAGAGAGAGAGAGAGAGAGATGGGCTTCCCTCAGACCAAGAACAAGAGAGACCCCTCACCCCCCACAGGGCCAGGTAGGGTAGAGGAGGGAGCCAGTAGGTTCCTAGAGCAGGGGGGAGGCAGAAAGACCCCAGGGGACAAATGGGTACATGGTGTATCCATGGCCACGAGACCACAGAGACCCAGGTCTCCTCTCTCACCAGTGAGTCCTGTGACCTGTGGGTCCAGGAGGAGCAGTAGGAAGGTCCTGGGGCCAAAAGTACCACACAGAGATGGAAGAGCAAACTCTCAGGGGCAATGGGTGGCAAAGACCCTGCGCTCTGTGACCGGGCACTGCAGAGGAGCCCGTATCCTTGGCAGGAGACCCTGGTCGAGCTGAGGGACACCCTGAGAAACCCAGGCGGGAGTTCCTGCTGGCTCTGGGAGGCTCCAGATGGGAATTCAGCTGCTTCTTTAAAACAAGGTGCAACCATTCTTGCATCCCGGCTTTTGGGACAGAGATTCCCATCCACTCTGTCTGTATTATTGGGGGACTGAGAAGTGAGCAAGACAGGAAGTGACGTGTGGGTGGATTTCCTTCCGGTTGGCCAAGGAGTGGCTGAGCCGGTTTCCTGGAACCTGGGTTTCCAGGGTGTCCTTGAGGAGATTCAGGGAAATGGCTTCCTCTGGGCTTCACGGTTAGGGAAGCAGTCCGTGCCTGACTGTGCACCGCCACACCTTCCTTTGTGTAAATAATACCTAATAAAGCGAGCTGTGAGCCTGCTGCTGCAGAGAACATCAGCTGTTGAACGTTTTCCTCTCCACTCCATTGACTCTCCCTGTTTATAGCAACTCCAGCAGAGTGTTCCTGTCAGATTCCTTTCCTGCCAACTGCTGCCCTCCTCATCTTACTTCTAGGGGGTACATGCCCAGGACCACCTGGTCCTTATGGTGCTGGCCTCAGCTGGGGCCAGGAGTCAGTAGAGCAAAGGCAGAGGGTGCAGGGACCTTCTCTCTCTTGCTGTCTAGGCTTGGCCCAGATGTGTCTTTGCAAATGGCGGCAGTAACAGTTCTCTGACCTGGGTTTACCTGGTAGAGGTAAGGGGCATCTACTGAGAGGAGAGGGTTTAAGAATCTGGGTCAAGAGGAGGCTTTTCTTTTGCAGGGGGTACCAGGGATTGGATTTAGAGCACTTGACCTCTAAGCCACATCCTCAGCCTTATTTTGTATTTTATTTATAGACAGAGTCTCACTGAGTCGCTTAGGGCCTCGCCCTTGCTGAGGCTGGCTTTGAACCCTGGATCCTCCTGCCTCAGCCTCCCAAGCTGCTGGGATTGCAGGCATGTGCCACAGTAAGAGGAGACTTTTTGTCTTCAAAAGAGGACAACAGCTGTGGAAAGAGCCAGAAAGGTGAAGACTCCATTTAGGATGGGGGATATTTTCCTCTGATTAACACTATTAGTAATAATAGTAATGCTTGGTAGTTGATCTTTACGGAGTTGCTTCCTGTGTGCTGATCACTGTACTGAGAACTTAAATAAGTGCCTTATCACTTAAGCTCATCCCAACCCGACGGGGAGAGAGTGGACCGTATTAACCAGGGGGGAGTTGCTCATAGGAGGAGGACCATCTTGTAGCTGGCGGGTAGAAATAAATGAATTATGCGAGCAATCGTTCAGGCAGAACCGAGGCGTGTTATTTATTCCTCAATCCCAAGGGCGGATTCTAATCCAATAGGAGTCATGTCTAAGTAGAGCCTGAGTCTGCACAGGCACCACTTCTGGTTGCCCTGGTAATGGGACCCTCACTTTAGGACAAGAACATTATAAATGGAAAATGCAAATGAAATCAACAGTAATTAGAGAGGAGCATGGTGTGGCCTAGTTAGTGCTACCTGGGGGGACAGGAGACAGTGGGTGGGGACAGGAGGGAGGCCTCTTGTGTTGCATATGAAAGTTACCTTGAGAGGGGGCGGGGCCTCTACCTGCAGCTTCTCCCAGGGGGTTTGGGGAAAGTGGGATGGATGGGAAATCATGGTTTGCTTGTCCCCTCCCACCCCCGGCACAGCCCTGCACAGAGACATTTTCCTGGGGAAAATAATTTTAAAGACCACCTTCACGGTCATCTGTGGCTTTGTACTTGGCTTTGGACACTGGGGTCGTGGCTGCCCTGAGACCTGAGATGGACAGCATCACCACACCGTAACGTTGACCATCTGCTGCTTAGATCTTACCAACACCAGAGAGTGGGGCATGCCCCAAAGGACTATGGGAGTAGTTCTTACTTTTTTTGGCGGGGGTGGGGGGTGGGGGGGTACTAGGATTTAGCCCTCAGGGATGCTTTACCACGGAGCCACATGCCCAGCCCTTTTTATTTTTAAATTTTTGAAACAGGTTCTAAGTTGCTTAGGGCCTCACTAAGTTGCTGAGGTTGGCCTCAAACTTGTGATCCCCCTGTCTGAGCCTCCCGAGCTGCTGGGATCACAGGCCTACGCCGCCACGCTTGGCCGGTTCTTGTTCTCGACATCACTAAGGCTAAGCACTCCCATGTGGGGCTCAAGACCGAATATTTGGCTCCGGTCTAAGCATGCCATTCTCTGTGGCTTCTCAGTCATCTTTACAAAACGAAGGAGACTCAGAGATCGGTCACGGATGGCCCACCTTGGCAGACTGGCTCGGCCAACCCAGGAAATCGTGGCACTGATCAATGTTTATTTTAATACGCACTGAAGTTTTAGGACTGTCCGTTGTGACAGCACTCTGGTGGCAAGAGCTGAGCAGTCCAAAAGGCTATGGGGACTCCATCCCGGAAAGATGCACAATAGCGTCTCAGACAGCAGGAGAGCAAAGTAGGTTTGGTGGATCACAAGGACTCTCAAATCTGAAACCCTCTGAGGATTGTGCATGGGTAGAAGAAAGCAGATATTTTCTAATTCCATCCTCCTCGGAGACAGTGTCCTTGGAGAAAGAGAAAGGAAACCAATATTCCATGCCAAGTAGTTGAGATTCATTTTTTCTGTGCTTCTCCTTTGAGCCAAGGGAGGGGAAGGCACATGCCCAAGGTCACATAGCGGAGCAGTAGCAGAGTAGGGATCCTCATGCAGGTCTGATGGACTCCAAGGACCAGCTTCTTCTAAACGGCTCTGTGCCTTCCAACCTGTTACAGGGCAGGCGTTTATACGCTGGACACGGTGCTGGGCTCAAGATTTCCTAGCTGAGTGGTGGAAGATAGTCTGTGTCCCCAAAGAATCGAAAGTCCATGTGGAATAAGGTGCTCTGGGTGACAGGAGACAAGTCCTCTTGGAGTGCAGTCCCTGCCCTGTGGAAAAGTTCTACATGAGAAGGTTCTAGATCCAGGTCATGATTAACGGACAGCGGTTTTCATATCCAATGCTTTTGACTCCCCTCATCTTGAAATAGGCTTGGGATCTGGGCCCCAAGGATGGGTTTTAGGCAAGAATGAATTCTAGGCTGGATCCCCTCTGAGTTCTCAGACAGGAGCTTGATTGTGTTCTAGGATGGTGTCCGGAGAAGGCGCGAGGGTTCTAGTTGGGTTATTCTTATTGCCCAGGGAATAAGTTGGGTCCTCACCTAGATTTCGACTTGGCTAAGCTCAGGACTAAATATTTCACTCCGTCAGTGCTTGGCTTTGGGTGCTGGGGTCTCGGCAGAGCTGGGACATGAGATGGATAAGGACACCATCCGTGGTGACGTCCTGGCCGGCTTCTCTTTGGTTGCTCTTTCTTTTGTTCCAACTGCATGTGACATTTATCTGGGAAGTCTTTCTCAGCCTGGTTGGAAGAAGGCCATCGTTTCTCCTTCACCGAGGAGTGAAAATAGAAAGATTGTGTTTTTGCATGGTTTCTTAATCTATTTACCACTTCCCCCCCAAACGACACCACTTCCCTGGTTGGTGTTAATCTTTATGTCTAAGGACAGATGCTGGCTGCAGAATGCCAAGGAAGTCCTTTCTAAAGGCTCAAGGCCACTGGGTTAAAAGATCCAGGGACTTCCAACCATCACCTTCTGAATGAACTGGGGGCCACCAGGCCATGAGCTACCGGGTTCAGTATGTGCAAAGTGAGCTGAGCAAACCCGGGGACCTGGGGTAGTTTTGGGGGGGGTAGATTGAGGGGAGTATGGTGAGGAGTTCCTAGTTCCCTCTCCTATTCTTGCAGAATCCGGGCCACTGACCGGCTATCTACCTTTGCCCACGGGGGAAAAAAAATCCACAGAACCAGAAACAGGTTGATAGGAGTAAATTTCGAGATTCTGGGCCAGAGTAGACAGCAGGGACAGAGGGAGGCCACGGCTGGAAGCCACATGGAGAGAAGATCCAGGAGCGGCGAGGAGACGGGAAATTTAGTAATCGCATTAAAAAATTAAACAGCAGGCCTCCGTGGTTGTCACTTTCTGTCCGTTGAGATTCACAACACTTGACATCCAATTATAATTGTGGGTTCCTATAAAACAGCCCATTAACTGCAACTATAAATTATTATTGCTTATGTGTGGAGTGGGCTGCTGGCTTAGTACCTGATAGCGAGGATTACGGAAATTATTAACAAGCAACAGTGTCTCTCGGGGTCCTCCTGCTCTGGGGAGGATGTATAGACCCCCCCGCCCCCGCCAGGAATGAAGACAGCTGTGTTGGGGGTCCTCGCTGCCTGTTCTGCCCGGGATTACGGCTGCCTTTGTGTCTGATGGGGGGAGGGAGGGCTTCTTTCTCAACCGATCCTCAAATTTCCCACCTGGTCACCTTCCAGAGACAGAAAGGTCTATGCGTCCATGCATCTGCGTGCGCGCACTTAAGCACACACTTAATGCACGTATGCAGTCAGGGGTTATTCATTGCTCACATCTGCTGAGTGCTTTCCACGTACCTGGCAAAAGCGAAGGGATTTCCCAGTATTTTTATTTCATCTTCGTTTTATGGTTGGGATCTGAAAGATCATGGGTGGCCCCCAGGGCAGCCAGGTTCACAGGTGGGGCTTTGAGGCGATGATTGGGTTAGAAGAGCTTGGACCTCATCCATTTGGTGGATTAATAATTTGAAGGGACTGCTGGCTGCAATGGTGGGCAGGTCGGTGTGGCTAGCAGAAGGAGGTCATTGGGCATTTGCCCCTGGGGATGATAGCTTGTCCTGGGCTCTCCTTTCTCTCTCTGTTTTCTGAGAATTATTCCTCTGTAGGACCTTCTTCCATGAGGTTCCGCCTTGGAGCTGGCTGACCAGGGACTGCATCCTCTGAAACTATGAGCCAGAATAGATCTTTCTTCCTCTTAGCTGTTCCGGACGCATCTCGGTACAAACAGACATTCAGGAATGTACTCCACTTTCTAAACACCCAAACCCTCCCGTGCCACATTCCACCCGCTCCCCTCTGGGGACAAGGGTGTACCAGGGATTGAATCCCGGGGCATTTAACCACTGAGCCACATCCCCAGGCCCCCCACTCCACCCCCTACACACCTTTTTAAAATTTAGACACAAGGTCTTGCTAAGTTGCTTAGCGCCTTGCTAAGTTGCCGAGGCTGGCTTTGAACTCATGATCCTCCTGCTTCGGCCTCCTCAGCTGCTGAGATTATAAGTGAGCACCATCATGCCTGGCCCAATGCCACATTCTTAGCTGTTCCTAGATCCTCATGTGGACAACCCAATGTGTACACACACACACACACACACACACACACACACTCACACTCACACAAGCACGCACATTGTGCAGCTCCTGCTACCTGTCCCACCTATGAAGGAAAAACCAACATATATGTTGATACAGACCGTTTCTTGAATTCCTTCAAATCAACCCTTTCATCCCTTACCAACCTTTTGAATCAGCAACTTCTGCTGTCTCCATTCCTCTCCTCTGTAAGCCGCACTGCTTCCTGGGAAGGGAGGGCCCGTCGGGGAGCCTCGGGCAACCAGCGCTGGCCTTGCCAAGGACTCCAAGTGCCTTGGAACAGTCGGGAGGGAGCCCTGGGCCCTGTCCGCTTCACGCCTTCCCGGAATGTTCCAGAGCCTCTGGTGAGTTTATTCTGGGGTTATTGAAGGGATTTGCCTTTTATCATTCCAGTGCAATTTGGAGAGGGAATAGAGGTGAACACCCAGGCTAGATTCACCCCCAGAAAACAAAAGTGGTCTGTCACTTTTTAAGAGTCAGTAAATTATTATTTTTTTTACAGCAAAAAAAAGTACATAAGCATGATTGACCGTTTTGCCGAACACCTGGTATCTATCATCACATTTAATACTCCCTGGAATTCTGTGGGGGAGGAACTATCATTACCAACCCTTTTTACAGATGAGGAGACTGAGGCACAGGGGCGTTTTCTTGAACAAACTCGAACAGCTAAAAAAACGACGGCCCGCATTTGAACCGGGTTTACGGAAACCCAAAGCCCGTCCTCCTAACCCCACCCCTGCCTTCTTGTGGCTGAAAACAGGGTTTCTTAATTGTTCTCTTTTTATAAATGCAATGTCTTCTCAAGTCTCAAAAAAAAACAGTACAGACTAGGAATAATTACAAAAAGTTTTTCATTTGTCTTGGCTTACGTTTCGGGAAGAATCTTTGAGTGCACTCTTTTTTTAAAGTCTGGAATCTTCTCTCAGTTTTATTTTTTTTCCCTCCTATAATTTTTCTTTCCTTGGGTATTTTTACAGAGGGGGATTTTCTTATCCATTCTTGTGTGCGTGCGTGCGTGTGTGTGTGTGTGTGTGTGTGTGTGAGAGAGAGAGAGAGAGAGAGAGAGAGAGGCACTTTGTGTTACTAGGGATGGAACCTAAGGGCGCTCTGCCCTGGAAGGCTGGCCTTGAACCTGGGATCCTCCTGCCTCAGCCTTCCCAGTGGCTGGGAACCCAGCCCTGCACCATCATGTCTGGCTGGCTTTTTAAAAATGGGTTTTGCTGGAGAGCAGATGGGGCCCTTGTTCCATCTTTTTAAATTTCAGACTGAGAGGAGACGGGAAGGCTTGTATTTTTGTAGTTTTCTTTTTCTGGACTGGGGTTTCGGTTGCTGTGATGAGTAGGAAGTGAATTTCCGGGGAGTCAGCACTGCCCAGGAGAAGCTTCCTGATGGGCAAAGCAATTTCCTCTCTGAGTTCATTCTGGAAGCGGAAATTAGGAGGGCCCTGGCCTCTCCTCTCAGCTCCCTGGTTGGGAGCTCCCTGCGGAAATGCCTCTGCTGGGCTTGGCTTGCTGTCCAGGGGCCCACAGCTTTGAGGGCTCGTGCTGATGCCGCCCATGTCACAGGTGTCCCCTGTCCTGCCCTGTGCCCACCGCTGCAAGGAGAAATCCCGCCCTGGCTTGTGGCTGGCTGGCTTCCCTGTCTCTCCCTCCTCTCCCATTTTTATCTCCACTTCTGTGACCATTACAGTTGGAATTTATGAAGAAAGAATTAACAGCGTGAGCTTAAATGATTATAATAAAAATGCAACTTTGAAATGTCCCCTTTAATAAGGAAAAAAAAAAAAGGACTAAGAGGACAAATACTCCAAGGTACCTCTGGGCAGTGGGATGATGAGTGATTTTCATTCTTTGCGGTTTTTCCTATCTCAATTGGGGTCTCTATTACTTTTACCTCGTCGTCGTTTATCTTTTCATTTCAGAATGTCAAACATGTGGAAAATTCTAGAACCGACATCTGTGAACTCGCGGTGAAAGTGTAGCACATGTGAACATGGGCCCTTGTTCGTTTCAGGTTTTCTGCTTTTGGACATCTATTCTTCTCATCACCAATGACGTCAATGCTGGATGCAAGGTAACCTGGGGACTCTCCAAAATCCTTCAGGAAACGGTTTATTTATTAATAGCATCAGAGGCGGTGAAAACTGTAAATGAGAGACATGGTACCTGGCTCTCAGGGGGACGGAATCTGGTTTTGCTCCTGTGGCCTCAGACCTTTCATAGAATTTGAGGGAGAAGTTGGGGTGCACATACAGGTTTAATGGCTGGCAAGCATATCCCCCCGCCAATCCTGTATCTATGGGATCTGCAAACTAGTGTCACCTGGCAGGTATTTGGAAATGCACTGGGGCCTCTTCCACCCTAATGTGCGCACGAATCACCTGAGGATTTTGTGAAAATGCAGATTCTGATGCCCACCTGGGATTGTGCACCTCTAGAAGCTCCCAGGGGATACAGATGCTGCTGGTCTGCAGACCACACTTTGGGTAGCAAGGCTTTAGAGAAGTTTCCATGACTCTGAACAGAAGAAAGCCACCCTGGATGTATACAGTTGGCCTTTAGCCTCATTGGTTAGAGCCACTGTGGTACTGAATTTATAAATTTTTTTTTTAATATCACCCTTGTTCCTGGAGAAAATGTTCAGCCGCTAGAATGCTTTAGGATTTTCCTCCCAGATTTGAGTACCCCAATTATCGCAAATTATTGTTATTAAACTCCTCGAATGGAGTCCATTGGGGTGAACTCAAGGTGTAATATATTCTAGCCAGGAAAAAAAAAGGGTAAATTTCTGTAATCTCCCTATTCATTATCCATACTCAGAGTACTTCAGAGTGAGAAGAGTTGTCTTATTGTTGGTAGGTGAGAGGGTTTTAGGTACAGCACTGAAATTTTTAAAAAATATATGAATATTTGTTGAGATTTGAAAGATTCCCATAAGGTAAAATAAATAAATAAATCTATTTTTCCATCTGAATTCTGAAACAATTGAGAAAAAAAAATGTCAAAACCAGAAGGTAGATTGGGAGATGACAACCATATCCTTATTATGATAAAGGCTAGATTGGGATCTGATTCTGTGAATTGAGGGGCCCCATAAGCCCCCTCCCCACTTCAACTCCCGCTGGGACAGTCCTCCTGAGGAAAATGCCAAGTCTGAGGAACAGGCACACTTGCCCAGATAGTGCCTGACCCTGGCCTGGACAGGAAAAGGATGGTAAAGAGACAACAACTAAACAGTGGTTGATAAATCGGCTCAATCCCATCAGGACATTGGACCAAGGACTGAACTGACTGTCTCATCGAGCTTTCCCGCCCGTCACTGTGACCAAAAGATTTGACAAGAACAAGTAGAGGAGGAAAAGTTGATTGGGGACTCAAGAGTTCAGAGGTCTCAGTCCACGGTTGGCCAAGTCCATAGTCTGGGCACAAGGTGAGGCAGAACGTGGTGGAAGAGGGGGCAGAGGAAAGCAGCTCAGGATAGAGCAGCCAAGAGGCAGAGAGAGAGCTCCACTCACCAGGGACAAAATATACACCCCAAAGGCACACCCCCCCATGACCCACCTCCTCTGGTCACACCCTACCTACCTACAGTCACCACCCAGTTAATCCGTATAAGTGGATTAATCCACATAAGTGGATTAAGCCATTAATTAGGTTGCATCTTTCATTACCCAGTCAATTCTGAACGTTCTTGTATTTTGCACACATGAAATTTTGAGGGCTGTCACCTATCCAAACCATAACACCCACCAACCAGGTAAATTCTGCACAGAGAGGAAGGGTAGACCAGAATCTAAGAGTGTTTTGTGAAAGAAATCCTTCTCCTGGGAACCCGATGAATGGGAGCGAGACATTCCTTTATAGCAAGGGTGGTTCTTTTGTGTTTTAATTCATTCGTGGAACTGATTTTTTCCATTTATGACAGCAAACACAGAATTTCCTTTTAAAATAACTGAAGCAAATAAAAAAGAGTTGTTTTAAAGACAAAGAATAAATAATAATAGTACAAATGACATGCAAATATGCCAAAATTATAAAATGATGTTCAGATGTCTAAACTTCAGGAAACACTGACCCTCAATCAAGAATCCCTGAAATCTCAATGTCATATTTCAGCTTCACAAACTGAAGCTCGGGACTTCTTACCTAATGTTCTTCCTGAGGGATGGAGGCTGTAGTTCAGTTATCTGACCATTGACCATGGTTTGGTTGGGTTTCCCTCAGTAGAGAGTGTTTAGAACAAATAAACTCAGACCCTTGGTATATGATTGGCTTTGATTTCATATGTATAAATCATTTATAGGCCAAGTCAGACTATCTTAATAGTATTGATCCAAGAGTTTTTAATTCTCTTTTTCTGGTCTCTCTCTTATTTTTATAAATTTACTGTGAAAATTCAAGTGGGCAGGAGAGCAAATTCCATTTTTCAACAGCATAAAAGGAGACTGCAGTTTTTAGATGAACCAGAAACATGTTCCGTCACTAGAGGAGAATTGGGGGGTTCCTGTAGAGGGGAACCCCCAACTCAGGACGAGTGGGCTTCTTGGCAGATATCACAGAAATGAATTTAAAGACGGATGGGTTAGAGGCATAGAAAGAGCTTTATTTAGAAAAGCAGAGACACATGCAAGAGAGAGCACAGGCCTGTCTTCAGAGGGAGAGATGCTTCTGGGGTCTCAGGCTCTTCTTTTAAAGGAAACCCTGTGAGCCAGGCATGACATCAATCTGGTGATCACAAAGGGTGGTCTGGCAATTCTCAGGATCCTTAGGGTGACAGCTCTCCACTATCTTATCAGTAGGTAATATTGGGAGAGTACCCTATATTTTAGGTTTCTGGAAAAATATATGATAGGCTTCCTATTTTTCTTTGCTCCAACTATTCTAAAAATATAGTTATTTATTGGGCTAATAAACAGCGCACAGAGCGACTTTCATAAGTGGTTGAATGTTCAGTACCTTTTAAGATCTTAAGTGAAAATTTGTAGACTTACCTGAAATTTAGAAGTGACAGGCCCCAGAGAGAGAGATCTGGCTTGGGGGAGCCAAGGTCTGTGGAACTTTCGTGAAAGTCTTTCTGATTGAAGGCATAGTTTCCTGTCCTTCCTTTTGGGTCGTCTCTACCTATCTTTTATTTCTTCTGTCCTGTCTCAGTTGTACTGATGTGACAGACGGGCACACCAATATTCTTTCATCCATCGCATGTCAAGGTCATGTTCACAGGTTCCAAGAGATAATGACAAAATGACGCCAGGTAGAATTAGCTACCTGGGACTTATGCCAAAGGAAGGAAGGAAGGAAGGGAGGGAGGAAGGAAGGAAGGAAGGAAGGAAGGAAGGAAGGGAGGGAGGGAGAGAGGGAGGAAAAAGGGAAGAAAACCTGTATTTGGCAGAAAAATCTTGGCATCCAAATGAGAAACATGAAATCGTTCTACACCAAGATTTCATTCACACTGTTACCTGTGGGCCATTTTGCTGATAAGTTCCCCCCCCCCCAACAAAGGTTATTGTACTCAAAATCAAATATGCAACTGTTAGAGGTGACAGCCTCCTCCACTAAGAAACTCTCTCAGAAAAGACAGGAGTCCTCTTACATTTGAGACTTTATAAAGTCTATATTAAAAGAGACACCCTTTTACGTTATTTTCTTTGGAATCACGATGTTCTGTGTGTGCCGCCTGAAGTGAGCTGACTCAGTGCTAATTTGGGATGTTTATATAGGTCGCTGGATGGACTTGGAGACAGCACAGGAGAAGGAATGTAATACAGAGAAGCCTGGCGCAGATTCAGTCCCCATTCTGCGCCACGTGAACCCACCGTGCAAGCGTTGGAGGTAAACAAGCTCCCAGAAGGTCCCCGTAACAAGCCCCATGTGACATGATGACATGGCTTGGATCATGACTCCATCCATTCTCAACCAAGGACCAGAAAGTTCAACTGTCTTCATGTCCTGGGAATGGGTGCATGGAACCGGGAGGAGGTTCTGCCAGGGGACCAAGCCTGGGTTTGCAAAGAGGAGCACAGAGCTGTTGGGCAAGGCAAAAAAAAAAAAAAAAAAAAACGAGACCCGGATGCCAAAGATTAATGAGAATTTGCATATTATAATTTCATAAAGCGTGAGTGGGAAAGCCACATTTTAGATCCATCTGTTTACGCAGATGATCTGATTTTAAATATATCCGAGTCACTAATGGAAACTAGACATTAGGGGTAGAAGCTGACCATGTAACTTAAATTCCTAAAAATTGAGACTAGGTGGAGTCCTGGGAGTTTGCCTACAAGATCCACACAGCCAAGTCCGGCCAATTTCGTGGGATTCACTATCATAAACTCAAGTCGGCAGAACACATTAAAAAAAACAATCATTGGGACTTCGGTAGATTCCCCTTGGCCGTGGCAGGCATTTGAGTGACAAGGTCACAGCGGGACTCTGGAGCCTTCTAACCTCAGAATCTTCAAGGCCAGGGCTCTGATGTTATTTTAGGGACTCGACAGAGCATTTGTTGGATTTTTTAATTAACCGAGAACCGTCTTAAGAGGCATACTCTTGGCGGACTGTGGCTTTTCCAATAATCCTCCTTTTTGTAGAATAACCAAGCTTTTAATTGTTTTCATTACTAATTATCATTTTTGTTGACTTTTTGCCCAGTTTCTCTATTAGGTAGACCTTTTTTTTTGAACAAAGCCACAGAACACTTGTCCTTTGTGTAGTCACCAGTGTTCGTGGTGAATCTTCTGTCTACAGCTAGTAACAGAAGAAGATGGCTGAGGTTTTGTTTTGGCTCATCACTCTCTGAATTCCACAGGTTTTATCCTTCTATCAAACTCGACTGCCCCTAACTTGTAATCCTTGTGCAATATCATCTTGATCTTCCCCAACAGAATCACCTTCGTGGAACCATTATCTTATATACTTATTAATTCAGATTTACCCTTATTTTTTTTATCTAGCAAACACTAATGTGTGGATTATCCTAGGATTTCCTGTGAAAGTAATTATCAAAGATACATTATATTGACCAGCATCTCTTTTATGAAGATTTCCTGTAGGAGATTGATTCTTTCTCCGTTGAGCTCACATATTTAGACCAGCGGGGGTATATTTTCATCAATTTTTTTTTTCTTTGTCTTGACAATTAGGAAACTCAGAGCTATGTTTGAGCTCAGTCATGGCAGAACTTTTCTATTTGATAGTATCCTTGATGGGATTCTATTTTCTTTTTAATTACTGAACTTTTTAAAAAAAATTAGTTTCTTTTTTTAGTTGTAGTTGGATGCCATACCTTTATTTCACTTATTTATTTTTATGTGGTGCCAAGGATCGAATCCAGGGTCTCCTGTGTGCGAGTCGAGCGCTCTACCGCTGAGCCACAATCCCAGACCCTTAATTACTGAACTTTTTTTTTTTATCTAGAATTTAGTATTGACCCCTGTGGTATCAACTTCACTCCTCCCAGTCAGTTTGGTTTTGGAGGACAGGCTTGGTTCAATTCCCACTCCATACCCCTTGGGACTTGTCCTTGTAGCCGTAAATGAAATATTAGAACTGTGCCCAATTTCTTCTTCTTATCTCCACTTCTCAGATAATAACATACTGGACTTAGAAAAACACTATCAAAGCCACTGCATATCTGTTTTCCGTTCCCAGGTCTAACAAACTTCATTGGTGGCCAATTCTTCTCAGAAGACAATTTAAAATTTAGCGTTGTGGCCTGAGTCTCTTCTCTATAAAGATAAGGAATTTCAAGTTAGAAGTTGCCCATTTGAGTCCCGACTGTGTAACCTCAGGCAATTCCCTTAAAAAAAAAAAAAAAATCTCTGGGCTTCAATTTCTTTCCTCTGAGAAGCAGGAATAAAAATTCTTAGTTATTGCAAAGAGAAAATGATTTAAAGTATGTGAAAGGACTTTATTCCCTTAAACTAGTATAGAAGTCATGATATTATTATTCAAGGACAGGAGAAAAATCCGAGTCCTGTATAAAATGCCTTTGTGTCCTGAATTCTTTTCCTCTGTCATTGAATCTTTGTTTTTTCCATCTTACCCAGAATCTCCTTCCTGGGCCTTTGTCTCAGGGTTCTGAACGGCGCTAGCCTTGCCGTGAGGGCAGGGGACTTTGAAAGGGGGCATAAAAGACCTTTAAAGCTATGGTAAAGAGCCTTGCACGGAACTCCATTAGGATCCGATTCTGCTGGGTTTAGTGGGCTGCAGATACAGCCAACTACAGAGCACGGAAGAGCCAAGTCGGGGGCTGAGGTACAGCCACAGTCAGGCTACAAATGCATCTGTCCCACACTAGGTCTGGAAAGGAACAGAGCCCCTTCGTAGGAGCCCGAGGACAGGATGGCGAGATGGACAGGTGGCAAGACTGCAGGGTTGAGCATATGTCAATCAGACCCGTACTCCTCAGACAAGCTCCAGACTTCGGTGTGCTGAGACGGGCCATGTCCATAAGGCATGTGTCAGTCAGCCATGATCCAATTAGCCGTGTGCAGTCAATCATGTTCCAGTCAAACGGGCATCAGCCAGACATGTGTCAGTCACAGAGACTCATCTCCAGGCCTTCGAGGCACATGGGGATAAAATAAATATCAGTCATACACATGTCCCCTGGATGCGTTTTCCCAAACACTCTGTTGAGTGAGGAAAGATAACAAATCACACCCCCTCCCCAAGCAGGAGGAAGGACCATGTAAGAATTCAGAAGTTTCTAGAAGCCCTTCCATCCCTCCCCCTGCTTTTCTCTTATATCTTTCCTTCATAATCTAATCCCTTCTCCTCTAGTCTGATGACTATTACTTGTGGCTCTGTACCAGTGGGGACAGATGCCCAATGGTGAGGTCAGATAAAGTGGAGCTACATCTTATTCAGAGATGGAGTTTCAAAGTCAACAGATCAGGGACAAAGGGACATAAGCAAAACTTGCTTTGAGAAGTCCCCTCAATCCAACATTGCCAGTTTTACCATTCATGCTGTATTAGTCCATTTGTGCTGCTATAACAAAACACCCCAGGCTGCATTGTTTATAAACAATAGAAATTTATTTCCCATAGTTCTGAAGACTGGAAAGTCCAAGATCAAGGCATCAGTAGTTTCTGTGTCTGGTGAGGCCCCCGTTGCTCTTTCCAAGATGGAGCCCTGGACGCTGTGTCTTCCGATGGCAGAAGCGAATGGTGGTGGGGGGGCAAAGGTGGACAGACTCATTCCCTTCAGCTTTTTTTTTTTTTGAAGGATGCTCATTCTCCACCCATGAAGGAGGAGCCCTGTGGCCTAATTCCCCTCTTGCTACTGTTGTGTTGGGGGGATTAGGTTTCAACATGAATTTTGCAGAGGATAAATATTCAAACCACAATTTGAATGGACCATCTTTGCAACAGATTTCTGTTTTCCAGTTGGACACCTGAGGAACTAGGTGATTTGCACTGAGGAACTGTGGGGCATAAAAAGTAACTATCCACATTAGAGTCACAGTTAGTGTGGAGGCAGAATGCTCCTACTGTGAAGGGCATCCTTGGATTTGGAGGGCAAAAGATACCAACCTCCCTTCTCATGGATATTGTGTAGTTAGTTATAGGTCCATTTTATCTGCAAAATGGGAGAGAAAATTACTTACGCCATTGAAGTCATCTCTCCTTTTCTCCCTCTGACAGAATCAATGGAATTGAATTTAGGTGGACTACTAGAAGTGACTCCATCGCGTCATCGGATGAAATGTCATCTGACTTAGTGTTGAAAATGTGTCTGGTCCCATGCTCAGGGCTCAGGTGAAATCTGGGCACAGGCACACGGGTGCGTAACAAACGCTAGGGTCTCTGATTCCTCCTCTCCAGCGTTTCCTGGACTGGGAAACAGGGAGAGGAGAGATCAGGCAGTGATGTGCCAGGGCTGGTTAGTTCTGTCTACTTATAGTTGATTGTGCACATCTCTTCCTAGCTCTGCATTCAGTGGTGCCACGATAGTAGGTTAAAATTGGTTATGATGGGAAAGGATGGGAAGAGATATTGGAGGTCTTAAATATGGGAAATGCTGGAGCCACTTTGAAGATTGCTTGGAAAATGTTGGTGCGAGAAGAGACAGCTTTTTCAAACAGTCGGTCGGGGTTGCATTGTAACAGAGACTGTTAAGTGCCTTCTCCATATCTCTTCTCTCCTTCTTCCTTAGCATCAAAATCCTTGGTTGTCAGAGAGGCAACGTATTCACTCAGCAAAGAGATGACATTTTCTGGCCTTTACAACTCGAGGTGCCCAAAAGATAAACATCAGTCACTTGGTAGATTTTGGGAGAAATCTCCTCAAAGTGGGTTGACTTAGAAGGAAAGTTTCCCTCCCTCCCTCCCTCCCTCCCTCCCTTCCTTCCTTCCTTCCTTCCTTCCTTCCTTCCTTCCTTCCTTCCTTCCTTATCTTTCTAGATGGAACATAGCTGTGGTGATTGGAGCCCCAGCTGCCATCTTGGACTATGAGGATGGAAGCCAAATGTTATGGTTTGGATATGGAGTGTCCTCCAAAGCTCCTGTGTTAATGCAGAGATGTTCAGAGGTGAATTGATTAAGTTGTGAGAGCTGGGACCTAATCAGTCTGTCTAGTTTAAATGAACTGTGTGATATTTGTAGGCAGGGTGGGCATGACTGGAGGAGGTGGGTCACTAGGGTCTGTCTTGGAAGGGTGCATCTTATCTTTGGCCCCTTGAGCCACTTCCTCTCTCTGCTTCCTGGCTCTCTTCAATGGAGCAGCTCTCTCCACCATGGCTTTCCACCTTTCCAAGAACTGTGGACTAGACTTCTGCACCATGGGCCCAAATAAACCTCCCTTCCTCCAAGTCCCTCTTGTTAGATATTTTGGGCACAGCAACACACACAACCGTGGGCTCAGGATTGTAGTAGAAAGATCAGAAAGAGCCTTAGTCCCTAATCATACAACAGCTGCTGTTCTGGCTCTAACATTCCAACCCCAGGCTTCTTGAATTGGAGAGGCTAATTCTTTAATTCGTTTAAGTCACTCTGGTCTGGGGGGAAAAAAGCCCATTAGGAATACACTTTCTATTTAAATAGGACATTGATGTTTTCATTCCACACAAGAAAAATGGAACGAGTCTTTTATACATTCGTTTTGGGATATTTATGCGGACTTCCCACCGCCAACTGATAAGAGCCACACGCTCTCCAGACTTATCAGAAAAAAAAAAAAAAAAAAAAAACAGTGCCAAATTCATTGTCAGAGCGAGGAGCCCACGGGACACCTATTTATTGGCCTAAGTTGACTGTTCGTCTCTGGTGCTGAACTCTGAAAGGCGAGGAAGGAACATGAGGTGACATTTGTCTAGCCAGGAAGACAGCTGTCCGTATTCTCCTGGGAAAGGAGTGGATCTCTATTTCTGCACCTACTACAGGTAGACAGGTGTGAGGTCCACCTTGAATCTGGGGGGAAAGAGTAGCCCCTAGACTGGGGCGTGGTGCAGACAGACTTAGAGACAAATCCTGTTCCAGAATTTAGCCCACGATCCTTAATCTTTGATCTTAAGGTGCTCCCCTAAAAAAATCATGCCCCCAGGGGATTTTCTGGCTGGCAGGTAGCAACTTCTCCAAAAGATGAGGATCCTGAGGATGTCACTTTCTCCAGGAAGGTCCCCACCCACTTCCTGTTGTCCTCATCAAGGTAGATAACAGTTATTTGTTTCTGTGACTCTCATTCAAAGTTGGAGAGCTCCCTGGGTGGGGACAGGAATAAAGACCACACGCTGTGCAGCCTTGGCACCCGGCCAGTCTGCTGAAGGGTTCAGTAAGTAGAGGCCCGGGTGAAATCCCATCAATTCTTCACTTCTGGGATGTCACCCAGTAGGTTCTTTACCAGGGTGAGGAACAGACCATATCACGTCCCTCTGGTTCCTGGGAGATGCACTGTCATTGCACCTGTTTTATCTAATCAGCAAGTGGGAGTTTGTTCACACCTTGGGGGTAATGGATATTAAGTTCTATCTGGCCAGAGACTCTGGATCCCAGAGTCTAGACTGAGCCGGCTTGGACCAAGCCACTTGATCCTGGGTGGCAAGAGTGACTTAATTCAAGGCACGTTGGAAATCTGTTATCATAAGTTCACTCTATGTCCCAATTTACTAATGGTAAAAATTGGCCCAGAGAAGTTAGATAATTTGTCCACAGTCAGGACATTGCAAAGGTAGGGCTTCAAGTCAGCCCTTTCAGGCTCCCCAAATGGTGTTTGCCTCTGTAGCATGTTGTCTGTAGATGGAAGCAGGGTGGGGACAAAGCAGGGTCAGACACAGGGTGGACACATGCTCTCTGTGAGGTGACTCACAGCCGGCATTCCCCAAGGTGTAGAGAGAAACATACACACCCACAAAATTTGCTGTGTGGTTAAGATTCTCTGGTTAAGACGGTTAGGTATCCCTAATATCTGTCCTCTCCTTCTACAGGAGAATCCCCTATTTTTTAGCTGAACACAGTAACACGCAAATTAAGGATTACATTTCCCAGCTTCTCTCACATTTCAGTGTGATCAAGGGACTGAGTTCTCTACTGAAGGGAATGTGGGTGAAAATAGTAGCACTACCTTCATCCACCCTTAGGGGGCACTATCCTCAGCGTGGGAAAGTTGTGATGTTGCAACCTCAAATGGAAGAGGCATGTTCTTCCCGTGCCCCTTTTTGCTCTCGAGATACTAACTATACGAATGGACAGTAGCCAGACAACTTGACAGTGGACCTCTGACCCACCATCTGGGCCAGAACTGTTCAGGACTTGGTCAAAGATGGCTCGCTTCCCTATATCTGTCCTTGCCTCCAACTCAGGACCAACTAGAAAAAGTCTAGTGTGTCCCCAAACTACTCACAGAAGCTGTCTCACTTATAATGAGTCTGTGTCCCACCAACAGCCCCGCTAACAAACAGCCTCCACTCCGAGGTGACTTGAAGCCTTTCTCCGGTTCCACTATCAACCTTTCTCCTCCTCTGCTGCCTTGAGTCTCTGCCAGATGCACGGCTCCTTGCTCTAGCAAGCTCTCAATCGATAGCCCTGTTTGCTCTCTTTTGGGTGGTCCTCATTAGCGTCTCACTCCCTTCCTGCTGAGTGGAATGCACAAAGGTGAACCCTCCTGAATCACAGGCACCTGGAGACCAGTCTCTGATGTCCTGCACCTGTCACACGCTCTGGGTTCTCAGTGACAGAGAAACACACCTCAATCTCTTAAGGTACTGCCAATTTGGGATTCTGTTTCAGCAAATACACCAGCAAACACACACACATACACACACACACACACACACACACACACACAAAGACACACACGCACACAAGAGACTTCCTTTTTGGTTTCCGATTGAATAGTCAGACTTCATTTATTTAAACCTCACTAATTTGGAATGTGTGCAAGTTGGCCCCCGGGGCAGCCTGGGTAAAAGGGACCATTTGCACTGGATTAAAAATTAGAGTTTGCTGAGCAGATTCATGTACTCTGAATTTCACTCATTTAAACTAGAATTTTTTTAAAGGTACTTTAGCCTCTCTCATTTGCATACAATGATTGATATGCTAATTACGATAGACTCATACCTATTCATTAAGACTGGGAGGCTACTTAGTCTGGGCAGTCTGAGAATGTTTGTAATGCCAAGGAGTTAAGCTGCATTAATGCACATAAAATTCAGAATCTTCATCAATTCTGACTGAACTCTTCCCAATCAGGATAAACAAGCACATTTTGCTGACTCTTTATCCGGTGTTTTCTTCACACCCCTGTGTGATTCTGTCCCTCTGCATACAGCTTTGGCTACTACTTGGCGCAGGATTCCAGGACACCAAATACTTTGGGATGGGGGATATATAAGGGCAGTTTATATACAATCCATCCCTTTTCTGGTCACCAAAGCTCAGGACCTCAGGTTCCTGCTGATAATAGCGCTTCCTTCTGCATCATTTCTCCAATTCCCTCCAATTGCATAGAGGAAGCTCAGAGGGGCGAACCCACAGCCTTGATTTCTCTGTACCATGGACCCATCACTTGATACCCTGGGAGATACTTAGGTCAGAAAGATGAACCAAGACACAGATCTCATGTCTTAGACTTTTGTGTCTTCTGCCCTTGTGAGTTAGATTTTGATTCTAGAGTGTCCAAGCAGGGAACTGACCCAGCCAGACTTACGTTTCAGAAAGAGAACATCCCTGCACGTCTCCATATGATCCTTCTTTGCCAGACTTTGCTAGCAAGAAATCCCCCCTGCTATTTCTGCCCCCTGGCCTCTCCCCCATGCCAGGCTGTTATAGTTTGGATGTGATGTGTCCCCCACAAAAGCTCACATGTGAGACAATGCAAGAAGGTTTAGAGGAGAAATAATTGGGTTTGGGGGAGTCTTAATCAGTGAATCAATCCACTGTTGAAGAGGCATTCACTGAGTGGTAACTGAAGACGGGTAGGGTGGCTAGAAGAGGTGGGTCATTAGGGGCACGTCCTGGGGGTATATATTTTGCATCTGACAAGTGGATTGTCACGTGAGCTGCTTCCCTCTGCCACACTCTTCTGCCATGATGTTCTGCCTCACTTCAAGTCCCGAGGGGGCTCAGTCTATGGACTGAGACCTCTGAAATCATGGGCCCCCAAATAAATTTTCCCTCCTCTAAAATTTTTGTTCTCGTCAGATCTTTCAGTCACAGCAGCAAAAAGCTGCAGCCCGTCCTCAGGCCCAGCTGCACCTGGTGTTGGGAGGAGCTGAATGAATGAATGGGTGTGTGGAGAAGAACTCAGCCTCAAGGACACAAGAGAGCCATATTTATTTCACATGGACAAGCATGATTCCATCGCATGCTGAACATGAATGCTTGCGTGAGGAAAGTACCCGTAACAGCAAAATTATGTGCTTTTTTTTTTTTTTTTTGTCCACAGGGAGCAAGGAGTCACAGAGTGGTTTTCAAAGACAGTGTCCTTCCAGAACAGTGGAGACCACACAGGCTTTTGAAATCACTGGCTTATTTCATCATCAAAGGGTCTATCTCCCAGGAGGGGCCGGACGGATGCTTCTGGCTTTACCATCTCTCGTTGAGCTACCAAGACGGTGTCCCATCCCACCACCAAGGGATGCTCAGGGAAATTGAGCTCAGAGGGAAGATACATGCCACTTGGAATTCACAAGCCCCACTCACTCCTGGGTAGACAGGGACGGGGACGGACGGCTGTGTTCATAGCAACAGAACCATCACCACTTATTAGATCTGTTATCCTTGATAGCAGAATGGCTCAAGGCCTCTCTCTGATGGGCGGGAGGGAGAATGATTCTGGAACTGAATGGGGGTGCCAGGAGCAGTAAGAGCCAGGGGCAGGACCCTCTTGTGGTCCTGGACGCAGCTGGACATCCTGGTTCCAAGATGGGATGGAGCCTGTGGGTTGGAAAGAGGAGGATGGGTCTCATGGAACTTGGTGGAAGAGGCCATCGGGGAAACCCTTGCCTGTGGGCGACTTATTCCCATCGGAAGTCCTGCCCGACCGTTTCATAGAATTTGATATTGTAAGGTCTATAAAATTCCCGGAGCTGGTCTATCACTTCGGGATCGATCTGTACATGAGTTCTCCCTTTGGATTTGCCCAGGCATCGAGGCAGGAGGTTCGACTCGGTTTTTTTCAAGCAAGGGAACCCTTTGGTCTTGTTGAAGTAGAAGTGTCTGTCGGTGATGAAGCGCTTGATGCCCAGGAAGTCCTGCACCCGCCCCATCTCGCCCGCGGGGTCCGTGATGAGCCGCTCGCCGCTGACGAAGTGGATCTGGGCCAGCGGGAAGTAGCGCAGCCAGCTCTCCAGGTGCAGCACGTACATGCCGATGCGGATGGCGTTCCAGGACACGTCCACCAGGCCCAGGCTGCGGTTGCGGAAGGACAGGCCCTCGAAGGTGGGGATGTCGGGCTTCTTGGACAGCGTCTGGGTGTAATCCGAGATGGCGCGCGTCACGGGGTTGCGCACCACCACGATCAGCTTGGTGTCTCTGGACATGTTGAAGATCCGCCGAGGGGCCTCTTGAGTGACAAAGTAGCTGGGCGTCTTCTCCAGCGTGATCTGGGTCTCCAGGGTCCTAGGCATCAGGCTCCTGGTGGTGGGGGGTGGGGTGGAGAGAAGGGGGACACATGGTCAGACAGGGTTCCCCTGGTGGAATGAGTGGGGGGCGCAGGCACTGCCCCATCAGCTGCCTCTGCCCAGTGGTCAGTTGGGCCCTCTCCTCTCTGTTACCTTTGAGGTTCTCACCTGGTGAGGAACCCACCACAATTCTTGATTTATTTTAAACAAAACAACAACAACAAAAAAGTCTTTAACTGGCTTGCTTTAAGACTGGCATTAACCTGGCATGGTGCGCATGTCGGTCATCCCAGAGACTTGGGAGGCTGAGGCAGGAGGATGGCAAGTTCAAGGCCAGCCTCAGCAATTTAGCAAGGCACTGAGCAACTCAAGGAGACCCTGTCTCTAAATAAAATGCAAATAGGGCTGGGGATGTAGTTCAGGGGTTGAGTGCCCCTGAGTTCAATGTGTGTACACACACACATTCGCAGAAGACTGGAAATCATTTAAATAGATATCAATGTGGGTTAAACAAATTATGGGATAGCCAATTAACAGAGTCAGGCAGCTCTGTATTTTGCAGGGAGAGGCACTCAGGACTGAATATGGGGCTCTGCTCATGCTAGGTAAGTGCTTTGCCACTGAGTTACATCCCCAGCTCTGCACATGCTTATAGGGAGGATTTCCAACATACAGCAGAACAACTCTCTGTAATCTGTGGATTCTCCATCTCTGGATTCAACCAATCGCAGACAGAAAATATTACAGGGAAACTGCATCTGTACTCAAAATGCACAGATTTCTTATTATTCCTTATATAAAGCATAATAATAATCATTTACATAGCATTTACACTGTATTAGGTATCATAAGCATCCTGGAGATGCTTTAAAGTATACGAGAGGATGTGTATAGGTTATAAGCAAATTCTACACCGTTTTGTATAATGAGCTTCTATGGATTTTAGTAATCCCTGGGGGTCTTGGAACCTTTTTTCCCAGGGATCGACTTGATAGTTTCTAATGATGACAGGCAGGATACAGCGTGTTTATCTCTGGAAGGATACACAAGAAACCGGTAAAGATAAGTTGCTCCAAGGGAGGGAAGAGGAGGTGGGTGTAGAACTAGGAAATCAGGGATAAATGTGAATTGCTTTTGATTGTATAATCTTTTACACTGCTTGAAATTTTTAATGCATTTATTACATATTCAAAAACACAAAGTAAGTCACTGAATGTTGTTCTGGCAAAGATTTTTTTTTTTTTTTTTTTACAAATACATTAAGAAAATCTTTTTCTGGATTAAAAAAAAAAAAAGCTTGTTTTGCAGGGATAGCAACTGTTACAGAAATGAAGCCTGGCATCTTCCTCTGTCAAAAACATCCGAAATACATCCTTCGTGTGGACTAGAAGAAGCACGGAACTCCAGGTGGGTTGGGACCTCAGTCAGAGTCAGGTAACACAACCCCTCTCTCTCCCTGTTTTAATTTGCTGGCTCTGCTTGAGATGTTAGGGGCTATAGGTAGGGGATCTGAAGTCTCCTCCCCAGGTGTGCTTTCAGACCTTGATGGAGGTGGAAGGGTCTGAGGACAGGTGGATAGGGAAGCCCCCCTGCATATGCTTTTCTCTGAGACTAGCAGGAGGGGTTCAGGATGGGTACAAATAGAGGTCAGGTTTAAGATTCCAGAGAGGAAGATTGAAAGAGTTGAAATGTGACAACTTATACCTTTCTAGTGTAACAGGAGACTCGCTGGACATTAAGGGTGGTGACGGGAGTAGGGTAGAGGGTTAATTATGAGAATATGGAACATTTACTATGAAGGATGATTGAGTGGCAAGGGGCAGGGGAGTCCTGTAAAGACAAATTTAAGATTATTTGGCAGTGCCGAAGATTCAGTTAAAACTAGAATTGATAAACATACACAGGATGTGCTTGTAAGGGTCAGCAATCTTGTCCACGCTGGTTGACAACCCGGGGACAAAAAAATGGGAAGGATGAGAGATTGCACTGGTGCACTCTTAAGGGACTGGGACAGCAAGTCACACAAGGAATTAATGGTGGTGATGATGCTATTGAAATGATTGTTGATTGAATCCAGGGCAGGAATGGAGGAAAGTGACATAGAAAGGGTCATAGATGAATTTGGAGATGAGACATTTAATGAGTTTGAGACTGTGGTAAATGTGGAAAGAATCAAGGTTGTAATGTGTGGTTTTGCGTGGGTGCCGTAAGAAATAACCATAAACTGGGCAACAGAACGCCAAGTAAATTGATTCCTTAGTAATTCTGGAGCCCAGAGGTCTGCAGCCAAGTTGTTAGCAGGGGCTGGTTCTTCTAGAAGCTCTGAAGGAGAGATAGCTTTAATGCTCCTAACTTTAATGCATTTGTGAAAACTAGCTTCTGGTGGCAATAGATAAATTACTCCACACTCTGCTTTTGCCCAGGTGGGCCCTCATTCCTGTGTGTCTCCTCTCCTCTCTCCCACTTTCTTCTCTTGAGAGGACGCTCATGGTTGGATTTGAGTCTCACCCTAATCCCTGACCATCTCATCTGCAGGTCCTTAACTTAATTACATCTGCCTAGACCCCCTTTCCCAAATAAGTTCATCCTCACTGGTCTATCTCAGTGGACATATTCTTTTTGGAGGGTCATCGTGCAACCTATAACATAACCCTGTGAAATTCCAGAGTTAACCCTTGAGAGTCATGAACATTTCAATGACAAGATCCAAGTGTGGCCATTAATAAGCGTTGCTAAAGAGAAGAGGAGACATTTGGTGTAGAGGTGGTCCAAGAGCTGGGAGGCCAGGTGGAGATGATCATAGAAACTAGGAAACGGAAGACCAGGAGCCAGGGACCTCTATGCCCAAGGAGTGGAACATCAGTGGACGTCCTGGGGGTTGGGAAACCACAGTGTTAGGAGTGAGAGGAGGAGGAGGATTGCGGAAGGTGTTTTTCCGTCTGCCTTCACTTTGGACCATCTGAGTTAAAAAAAAAAAAAAAAGTACCCACGCCCAAGTGTTTTGAATCAATTTGTCTTAAGACAGAGCCCAGTCAATTTTATTGGGAAAAAAGACAAAACTCCTCATGCGGTTGTTATGTGCAGCCAGGATGATAAAAAATCCTAGTTTGAGGGCAAAACACAACCTTGGGAAATAAGTAGCCACTGGGAACCCACCCATTAGTCCCTTGAGCCTTCAAAATTCGTCATGCAAGGCTGATGCAAGTGATGCTTTGCTTCTAGGCCCAAGGTCGATATAGACCCTTGTGGGCCGAAAGTTTTAATAGTGCTATTAAAGTGAAGCATGCCCATTTCTTTTTAAAAGGTATTTATGAGAAAACAATCGCAAATGAACTTGATTGGAATTCTTTGGATTTTTTAAGGATTCTGGCTATATTACTTGATGGCCTTGGTACACTTTATAAATACATATATTTATATAAATATATTTTATACATTTATTTATATATTTAAATATATAAAATATATAAATATATACATATATATATTTACACACAGAGATAGATTAGATAGATAGCAGGCATTTAAACTCTAAGAACTTTCTAAACCCTGTGGGGGTGATAGAACGGTCTCCCCAACACAAAGTTGCTGACTTTGCAGGCTGTTAAACAGATTTCTTTGCAATATCCTCAAATACACACACACACACACACACAAAAAAAAAATCCAAGAAAAGACTCGTGGGTGCAGCACTTCCTGAGCTTATTCGACCACAGAGCTATGAATGTTTGCCAGGAGCGTGAGTGAATATCTTTCTTTGTCACCAGTTTGGAAAATTCAGATCCATTCCCATGATCTCCAGGGTAGCACGTCATTCCGCCCAAGGCTGGCCACCAAAGTGAAGTTCCACGGTTCTGATTCCTAAGGGGCACCTCAGTTGCAAAACCAAATGACAAATACAAAAGTGTAAGAACAGGACTGCAACAAATTTGTAGTGGACACACAGAAGCCAAAGGTCTCCTGGGTGCAGCAAAGAACCATCCCATCAAGAACCCTTGAATATTTGGTTCTCCATAGGTCATCGGAATAGCACACTGAGGCCTGTTGGTGACAGTGTGCCAGAAGATTCTGCGTGCACATCCCTGCTCTGTGCACACTGAGGCGGGTGATGCGCCCTGCCTGGAGGTTCATCCTCCTTATGTTGCAGATTAAATTTTGCTTCCTAGTTCCTCGCACCTGGTGAGCAGCTGAACTTTTCTCTCACCCCAACCCTCTTAAGTTTCTGCCTCTTTTTTTTTTTTCTCTGAATTACTGGAAGAATAGTTTAGCGCCCACTGTTTGGACTTACCTCCCATCTGTTGTTTTAACTTGCTCAGCCACAATTTTCCCTACATCTGGCCACAGCCCTCAGAGTTTTCTTGGAGGAACCCCCACTCCTACTTTGGACAAACTCTTGGTGGGCTGAAGAGTGGGTGCACCATGGAAGTGAGGCCAAGAAATGCCAGTTGTGTCATAGAGACTGAAAATGTGTCCTAGGCTGAAAAAAATGGAGCTCTTTCAGCCAAACACAGGGCCCTGGAAGAGATTCCCCATCAGTGTCTGATGCCGAATCCCTACTGGTCTTTGGGTTCCTGCCCTTCCCTCCAGACTTTGTGAGATACTACACAAGCTTCCAATGTCTTCTTATTACTTTAAGTCCGAATTGGTTTCTGTTGCTTATACCCTTCTCTTTTACAATCTGCCTCCTTCTCCTTTGAGAAAACTAGACTCATTCCTCTCGATTATAACCTCCATGAAGACAGGGCAGGCTGTATCTTATTTGCAGCTTTATCTCTAGAGTGAACCACAACGGCCACTAAGGCGGAGTCCTTAAATCTAGAGTTCTAACAATCTTCCTCCATGATTCTGATGATCAGAGGTCTCTGTCTCTATATATACATTTATTTATTTTTTGTACCAGGGTTTGAACCCAGGTGCCTCTAACAACTGAGTCACATCATCCCCAGTCCTTTTTAAAAATATTTTATTTAGAGACAAGGTCTTGCTGAGTTGCTCAAGGCCTCGTTGTATGGCTGAGGCTGGCTTTGAGCTTGCAATCCTCCCGCCTCAGCCTCCCAAGCTATTGGGATTACAGGCGTGTGCTGCCAGACTAGATTTATGCTTCTTTTTCTATCAACAGATCATGACCAGCTTAGATCTATTGCTCATTCATGTTTGCCTTCCTAGGACATTCGCCCAGCATACCACAGGTGCTCAATGAATGGATCCAAGATCCAGGGTCAGATTAGGGACCTGCTGGTCTAGGACACCCAGCTCTTCCGTAGCTTTCTGGCCTTGGGAAAAGGAAGGTTTGGCAGGTGGTCCTGGAGGGAGTCACCTTTGTTACGTTAAAGGTTTTTATCGTGGCTACAGTTTCTCTGATTCACAGAGAGGAATCCAAGCTCTGGCTTCCGCGACAACCTCCAAATGAGGAGCTCGGAGCACATCTCCTTCCACTCCTGTTTTACCGTCTGCACGCTGTCCCTCGCCCGAGGCTCTGCCGTGTGGCTAGGGCCACTTGAGGAGCTTCTGTAGAAATGCAAATGCCTGGGTCCCAAGCCAGACTGATTAAATCAGAAACTCTGGGCACAGGGCCCAGGAACCCATGATTCGAAAGCTCCCCAGATGATTCTGGTGGGCTAAGAACCGCTGGTGTGGACCGTGTGTTCCTTTAGCCACTTGTTCTTTAAGATGCTTTGCACAGTGATCATCTCAGGTGAGCCTCAGGGGGAAAAATAATCCACAGGCTTCTCAAACCCTGTACCTTCCTGTTCTGTGGGTTGGGGGGCAGAGTCCTTAAATCGATAGTCCTAACAGTCTTCCTCTGTGATTCTGATGATCAGAGGAGTCTGGGAAGTACGATCTTAATCGTAATAAAACAAATGTCCTCCTAAGTAATATAATCACACCCATCACTGAAATACTCTAGATTTGTATGTTCAGGGGCCGGGCCACCCTCCACCAGAGATTATAAATCAGGGTCCTTGTCGGTCTGGTTCACTGCTGTATTCTCAGGACCCAGAAGGGAGCTGGCACTTAGTAGGGGTTCGGAAAATATTTTTTGAAGGGAAAGAACTAAAGCCAAGGTTTTAATCTGGAAAATAAGGCAGTCTTGTTGTATGGATTAGCAGAGATGACCGCTCTTCCCGTGCCTCAGAACTCCATGCTTTATCCCTCTAAAGGGGGAAAAATAATATCAGACTTCCTGGGGTATCTACTAGAAAAAGACCCCAATACTCTCATCCATCTGAGGCTCTCTGGAAACTCTCTTTGTTTTTTTTTTAAACCTGTATTTACCCACCCAGTGGAGCAGAGACAACTCCTTCGGCCCCTGCTGTCCACACAAGGGATGTCCTGTGCGTGTGTGGAAACTGTCTTGAGCAGGCCATTGTCAGAAACTTCCAGAACTGGCATGCCTCTGATGATTACTGATGGGATTCTCTGGAAGATTTCCTGTCCTGCTCCATGTGTGAAAGTCCCAGCCGCCTGGGGGACCTGGGTGATTTATTAGCTCCTAACTGGGCGACCAGTCTCCTTGAAAATCACTGTGGTCTCCAGAGGGATAATTAGGAGGAGGAGAAGAAGAGGGGAAAGTCTGTATTGCGAGGAAGCGGATCTTAAATGTAAACCCGCTAGACTCCCACGAGCCGAGCTGAGAGCCAGGCAGGCACCTGCGGCCATTCATTCTTATCTAGTTAAGCATAGACCCGAGTCCCCCGTCACGAAACCGCTTCCTTCCAGGTCCACAGCCCCAAATCCTTACTCTTATATGACCCAGGAGTAAAACACTAAATCCAGGTTAAACGCCACCAGTCTTTTGTCATGGGTCACATGATGTTGTCCTTGATGGAGATTTCTGTGGTCCCTTTGATCCTGCCCATGGCTCACGTGGTTTGGTCTGAGCTTCCGCCCAAAGACTATTTTTTTCATACTTAGGGACCTTTGACATGTTGTCCCATTTGCTTAAAGTCCTCCTTAATGTCCAGCCAAAGTTTTTCTCTCTGGTTCATCACATTCAACCAGGAAGCCTTCTCAGACTGTGCCCTTATTATCGATGCCCCCCACCCCAGCCCAGGAGAGTTGGGCATCACCCCTTTGCAATTCCATGGTACCCACTGAAGATTTAACCCCTTTGGCACATTAAATGAGTCTGTCAGCCCCCTAGACTGTAAGGTCCCTGAGGGCAGGGATCACGGATGTCACATCTCGACATCAGCAACGCCTCGTCCTGGGTTTGATATGCATTCGTGGATTCTTTCATCAGGAGAGCAAGTGTTTAGCACCTACTGTATGGAAAGGATACACAGATAAGTGAAGTGCAGTCTCTTGGCTCATGGGGATAACAGCTTTGTGGACCAACTGCAGCGGGAAGAGATGAGGTGCCCTTTTTTCATGGGAGGGGCTGCACCTGCACTCAGCTCCCACAGTTACCCACAGCTTCCTCCCCCTGGCAGGAGAGTCTATGTCTGAGCCTGGTTTCCTATAGGTGCCCAAGGTCCCCAGGGGCTGGGCAGCTAACTCTTGTAAACCGCTGGTGCCTGAACCCAGTCAATAAGCAAGCGACCCTTTGGTTATCCCCTGCTGATAAGGCTACTCTTATCCTTGTCCTGTAGGAAAGGGTATTGATGGAGGTTTGGGGGCAGATTTTCTTCCCTGGGCCATAAACCCATAGCTGATTGCGGCCCTTGTTGGGCTTCTCTGTGTAATTGTGAAAAGACAGGATGACCTGTCTCCCTGACTCTCCTGTGGTGACTCTTGGCTTGCAAAGGTCCCCAATCAAGCCAGTTCTTTCACCCATACCTTTTGCATCGTGGAATTTGAGGCCTGCTGTGGGACAGGTAGACACTGCGTGATACATCTGGACAGAGGATGGTGGAATATCTTAATGGATGGTTATGCCTTTAAGATTTAGAATCAAAGATGCCTTTCTGCTGAAGTCCTGTCACTTGCTGGCCATAAGAAATGGGATTGGAGCAGACATCGGCCATACACATGGTCAGGTGCCATAAACCCAGGACATAAAGAAGCTAATAGCAAATAGCGTTCCTTGTGCAATGACGAGGCCATATGCTGTGCTAAGCTCTGGGTATGAATCATCTCCCTCCAACTTCACAATAACCCTCCCAAGCAAGCTCTCTCGCTGTTCCTGTTTTGGGGCTCAGGAAACTAGGACACAGAGAGCTACAGTAAATCACCAAAGCAACACAGTCAGTTGCAGAATCCGGATTCAAGTGTGACTCCGGCACTTGAAGAAAACGTGAGAGTATAAAAAAATTAATCTTGGCACAAGGACGGCCTTTCGAGGCATGAGACGAAAACATGAAGGAAAAGATTGAAAAGGGAGGCTACATTAAAAAAAAAAAAGGTAAGTCTCTGGAATGGAAAATTACCATAAATCAAATAAAAGGAAGACAACTAATTGGAAAAAAAATATTTGTAGCGTTTACACTAGAGATGCAGCGGGATGATTTCTTATTTTTATCTCTCTATGTGTATATTTATTTGTATTTTTCAGACTTCTTGCAAATCGATCAATAAAAGAGAACCAGCCAGAATAGGAACACAGGCCGAAAGGAAAGAATTGGTAGAACAAGCCACAAATGGAAAATAAACATAATGAGAAAATTTTTAATATTGTACCTCATGTCTTTTGACATTATTCAATATGTCGGAAAATTTAAAGAAATGCAAACTAAAAGCACGATGAGACCAAATCATTCACCTCTAAGGCTGGAAAATACACTTAAAAAGAAAAACTTTAACAGTTCTTATTTTAGCAAGAGTGTAAAGAACCAACACTCTCCGAATGTCTGTAGGAGTGTGAGTCGATGCAGGTCTAGGAGGGTGAGAGTGTCCATCAATATGCACCGTGAACACACCCCTTGGTCCATCAAGCCCACCTCGAGGAGAAGTTCATCTGTACCAGTGCAAAAATATCCACCTAAAAGGATGTTTGGTGCAGCATCTGCTGAAGAGATGGAGGCAGCAACCAAAGATATCTGCTCCTCCCTTCACAGTGTGGTTCCAGAGACGGCTGTCAGCCCAAGGCTAGGTTCCTCAAGTTCCCCTGCCTGGCTTGCTCCTCCCATCTCCTGGTACTAAGGATTGAACCCCGAGGCGCTCTACTGCTGAGCTACAACCTTAGCCCTTTTTGCTTTTTATTTTGAGACAGTGTCTCACTAAGTTGCCCAGGATGGTCTTGGCCTCGCGATCCTCCTGCTTCAGCCTCTGAATCTTTGGGCTTACACGTGTGCACCCCCTTGCCTGGCCTGGGACGGGTTCTTGACAGGGACAGTGAGTAGAATTGCAGTGTACTACAACCAGGCCAAGGTGGTGACCAAATAGGTGTGTCCTCTTGGTTGTCTCTTCTGATCCACTAACTGAGTCCAGAGGACTCGACAGCCCTGGAATGGGACGTATCCGAAAAGTAGCAGGGGAACGGGAGACCTCCTACCACTTAGGAAACAGGCTCCCTGGACTATGTTGAGCAAGACAAAAATTGTTCCTTGAGAGTTTGTTGTTGTTGTTATAGCAGCTAGCATGAACCTGACTCTCAAAATATTGTTCATAATTTAAAAAAAAAGATTTTAAAATACCCATGTGGCATTAGTAGGAGTCGGATGAGGTCATATAGTACTTTATTATGTGGCTGTTATAAAATGAGGTGGGTCTCCATAAATATGGACACAGAAAGGAGTCCAGGATGCCTTCTAAAGTGAATAAAGCAAGTTGCGCTTGGGTTACTATGTCCTTATTTGCATACAAAATATACACACGGATGCGGATGTGTATAGACATAAGCCTCTCTAACAGAATACACAATAAATCCTTAACAGCGAACGACCTTGGGGGATCTGAGATGGATTGCAGTGTAAAATGGGACTTCATCTTCACCTTTAGCTTTCTGAGCTCACTGGATTTTTTTCCCCCACTCTTTGTGGTGAACATGTATTCTTTGTCATTCAAAACACACTAGCTAATGGAAAGCTATTTTAAAACAATTCCATTGGTACTATTTAGGAAGAAGAGGGCCTATGGCGAGGAGTGAGGAGAGGAAACGTCTTTGGCGTTGGCCGAGGTGTGAGTGGGCAGCAAGGACAGGCAGGCTGAGGGTGCATAGCTCCTTTCTCTAGAACCTGGCTCAGAAGAAGGGAGGCAGGTGATCGTGGGTGTGGAATGAATGTTTTAGCAGCTGCCTGTAAAGCTCTGCTAAGTTTCCAGGCAACTGGACCTCAATTTCTCGGGCTCCATCTATGACTGACCATAGAGATACTAGATGCAAGTCCAATATCCCGGATGATGGGCAAGGGATTGTGGATGCTTTGAATTCAGAAAACCTGGATTCCAGTTGCTTCCTTTCCGCTTCCTGGCCTCCTGAGGTCCCTTCAGCTTCCTTACCTGCAACCCCTGGGGTGAGGTAATGCCGAGGTCCCTGTCTGTTGTAGGTCTGAGCTGAATAAGCAGGCAAGAGTCCCTTGTAAACCAGGAAGCACGGTCCCCTCCACAAATGGGGCTCCTCTTTCTCTCCTTGATTTCCCGGCTTTAGCTCAAGTCTTTTCATTTCCAAGAAGCGCATGGTCCAACCTCCACCACCACTTGCTATAGACCTGTAAATCTCCTGTTCTGCCAGCCAATGTCCTTGACCCAAAGCTCGGTGGCTCTGCTTCCTCCCTCATGTTCTCAATTTGTCACTCAGATTCCTGTCCCATCCGGCTCTGCGGTGGCTCTCAATGAACACACCCCTAAATGCCAATTCCACCTTTGGTTGGTCTCCTTTGGCTTTTCTGTGGCATCTGGGATATTTGCCCACTCCATACTCCTCCTCCTCCTTTTTTTTTTTTTTTGGTACAGGGGTTTGAACTCAGGGGCACTCGACCATGGAGCCACATCCCCACCCCTTTTTGTATTTTATTTACAGACAGGCTCTGTCTGTGTCGCTAGGCACCTCAGTCAATTGCTGAGGCTGGCTTTGAACTCACGATCCTCCTGCCTCAGCCTCCCAAGCCACTGGGATTACAGGCCTGTGCCCCACTGCACCCAGCCACTTTATACTTTTGAAACCTATGATTTAATTTGGCTTCAGGAACACATGCTCTTGGTCTCCATACATATTTCTTTTTCTTTTCTTTCTCTCTCTTTTTTTAGGAGGGAGGAGGCAGGGGACTGAACCTGCACACATATTCCATATACGCATTTTTCCTTGACCTACCCACCGTCTCCCCTTGTCTCCATGAACGGGTTCCATCATCCACCAGCTGCTGCAGCAACGCCCACATCTGATGTGTAACCAAATCCAACTTCATAACCTCTCACTCTTCTCCCTCGCTGTCTTCCAGTGTCCTTTCCAGCCAGCTCAGGATCATCCCCGTTCTTAGTATTGTCAGAGCCGCAGAGAGCAGCTCCTCCCCTTTCTCTAGCGGGGCTCCGCTTCCTGGCATCTATTCTGAACCAGCTTGCTCTTGTGTGACATTGGCATCCAGGAAACAAGAGGGCACCTGGGGGTAGTGATGGCGCCAAGTGGTGGCTGAGGGGATCTTTATCCCCCCTTATAGTCTCGGTGTCAATCTAAGTGAAACTCCAACCCAGGCTTTCTATCCTTCCTTCAATGGAAGGAGTGGCTTGCCCCTCCTTCCCTTCACCCCCTTCAGAAATTTTGGAGCCACTACTTCCAGAGAATGACAGATCATCCCCAAAGACCTGCAGGGGGCTTTCACAAAGGCCAAGGACCTGTACAAGGAGCTTCCCCAGCGGTACTGGGGGCCTGGCTGCCCTTTCCCTAGCCTGGTACTCCAAGGAGAAGAGCGATGCCAGGGAACATCTTACATTGGCAGGTTGCTCCCTCTGCAGACGCCGGATTGCCAACACAGAGGGGACCTTTACCCCCAGCTGGCAATCCCACCGTGTTCAGCTAGCCAACTGGCTCTCCTCCTCTGCACAACCACAATTTCAGAACTAACTTCCTTCCTTCCTTCCTTCCTTCCTTCCTTCCTTCCTTCCTTCCTTCCTTCCTTTCTTTCTTTCTTTCTTTTTCTGAAAATGGCCAAACCTTTCTGGACACTCTCAGCGAGTGAGCTTGCACCATACTCCATAGAGAATTTTTAAAAAGGAGGAAAAAAAAAATAGAAAGGAGCACCCTATCTACCCTGCTACCAGACTTCCGAAGTTTCTCCCACTGACCAGCACTCGGCTGAAGGTGGAGCTGATCCGTCTGGCAGACGTCTGGTGCCAGTCTCCCTGGTCTGAGCATCTTCATCCTCATTGCCTGGTGTCTCCTGCCCGTATTGTGCATAGAGCTCCCGGGCTCCTGTCTGCACTCAGATCTGCTCGGAGGACCAGTCCGTCCCCACAAGTTCTGGGTACTTCCCAGGCACTTGCAAATCCCCCAGCCAATGATTGGATGAATCCACGAGTGTACTTCACTTTTTTCACACCAAGCTTTGCAACCTCACACTCTGGAGTCCCCAGGGGTGTGAAGGGTTTTGCAGGGATGAGTTCCACAAGCCAGTCCCACTTCCTGCAGCGTAACGGTGCCCCCTAGTGGGAGGTAATCCAACTACAGCTGATGAGGCGAACACCTGGGGGTCCCTCTGCAAATACCTGTTTGCTTGCTTGGGAGTCATGACCCATGGATCAGGGTCTCTTCCATTTTGTTTCTTGAACATTGTAGGTGACTCAGAAGAGATTAAGTTCTATGGTTGCAAAGGGTCAGCAGGAGTTGCCTAACGCTTCCTGCACCATCAAGAATCAGTGTCCAGTGCTGATGGACAACGCACCAGGAATCCAGCTGTTTCAGTATCACCCGGGGCCTCAGAGGTGGCCTGGAAGCTACATGTGTGCTGGTTGGGTCACCAATACTTTTTCCAGATCCAAGAGCTGCCTAAACTGTACAAATCTGGATTCTTGTTTGGGCTTTGGTGTAGAGTGGTCCTGCCCTGCATTTCGGTTTTGGAAGGCATACAGGAAACCCCGCAAGATGAACCAGCAGCGCTCTTGAACCCTGAAGTCCTATTTTTCCTGTTTCAAGGACTTTGCTGTCCTTTCTGCCTGGAACGCTTGGCCCTGGCTCTTCCCCTGGCCCAAGCAAAGGGTCTCAGTTGGAATGTCTCCTCTTTCCAGTGACCCTGTCTAAATCCCACGGTTTGCTTTCCTCGTGGCTCTGAGCACACGCTGTCATTGTCTTGCGTATCTGTTTGTTTCTCTGTTGCCTTCCCCCCAGTGAGCCTGTCAACCTCATCAGGGAGGGACGGCGTCTGCCTGGTGGGCTGTAGAGTCTTTAAACCTTGTCACTGTGCCACCCCATCCGAAGCAGGCGAAACGGAATGAATCATATCCACCAAATATTTTTACTTGTCAAATGAATAAGATGGGAAGGAACCAAAGCTGAAATCAAGAAGACATGGGCTCTCTGAGGAAACGCAGACACCTAAGATCTCCAGGAAGGATTTCTCAAAGTGTGTTTACCTGTTATCTGTGGCTCAAAACTGACTCCTGGATAAAAATGTCCATTTTCACAGTTATGTGTTTACCTTAATATGTTTTAGGAGACTGGAAGTGGGACATCACCTTTTTTTTTTTTCCGACAGATTTTATCACTCAGGATGAGGCTTACAGAGGTAGTGAGTGTAGAAAATGTGAGTTGATCTAAAAATAAAGATTCAATCCGTCATAGTACAGATGGTATAGAGATGTGGTGAGAGGTGGCTCTTTGATGACAAGCCTTGGTGCCACCACCCAAGGGAGTCTGAACCAAATTAATGTGAACAGAATGCTCATTCAGTAAATACTTATTGAGTACCTACTGTTTGCAAGCTATTTTGCTAAGTCCCGAGGTCATGGCTCTTCACAGAATTAAATGTAGTAACTGTCCTCATGGAGTTTCTGGCTTGGTGGAAGAGACAATGAGCAAATAAAAAAAAATATCTCAATACAACTTGTAATAAAGGAAAAGAAGGAAAACAAGTGTCCTGAGAGAATTAAGTGGTCA